>NC_064925.1:157720115-158027615 GCF_023897955.1 Schistocerca gregaria
AATGTCCGGACATTCTGTGACGAAAATGGTACTGAAACAGAGGATGACAGACTAAAGGCCGAATTACTAAATGTCTTCTTCCAAAGCTGTTTCACAGAGGAAGACTGCACTGTGCTTCCTTCTCTAGATTGTCGCACAGTTGACAAAATGGTAGATATCGAAGTAGACGACAGAGGGATAGAGAAACAATTAAAATCGCTCAAAAGAGGAAAGGCCGCTGGTCCTGATGGGATACCAGTTCGATTTTCCACAGAGTACGCGAAGGAACTTGCCCCCCTTCTTGCAGCGGTGTACCGTAGGTCTCTAGAAGAGCGAAGCGTTCCAAAGGATTGGAAAAGGGCACAGGTCATCCCCGTTCTCAAGAAGGGACGTCGAGCAGATGTGCAGAACTATAGACCTATATCTCTAACGTCGATCAGTTGTAGAATTGTGGAACACGTATTATGTTCGGGTATAATGACTTTTCTGCAGACTAGAAATCTACTCTGTAGGAACCAGCATGGGTTTCGAAAAGGACGATCGTGTGAAACCAAGCTCGCGCTATTCGTCCATGAGTCTCAGAGGGCCATAGACACGAGTTCACAGGTAGATGACGCGTTTCTTGACTTCCGCAAGGCGTTTCATACAGTTCCCCACAGTCTTTTAATGAACAAAGTAAGAGCATACGGACTATCAGATCAATTGTGTGATTGGATTGAGGAGTTCGTAGATAACAGAACGCAGCATGTCATTCTCAATGGAGAGAAGTCTTCCGAAGAGTGATTTCAGGTGTGCCGCAGGGGAGTGTCATAGGACCGTTGCTATTCACAATATACATAAATGACCTGGTGGATGACATCGGAAGTTCACTGAGGCTTTTTGCAGATAATGCTGTGGTGTATCGAGAGGTTGCAACAATGGAAAATTGTACTGAAATGCAGGAGGATCTGCAGCGAATTGACACATGGTGCACGGAATGGCAATTGAATCTCAATGCAGACAAGTGTAATGTGATACATAGAAAGATAGGTCCCTTATCAATATTTAGCTACAAAATAGCAGGTCAGCAACTGGAAGCAGTTAATTCCATAAATTATCTGGTAGTAGGCATTAGGAGTGATTTAAAATCGACTGATCCCATAAAGTTGATCGTCAGTAAAGCAGATGCCAGACTGAGTTTCATTAGAATAATCCTAAGGAAATGCAATCCGAAAACAACGGAAGTAGGTTACAGTACACTTGTTCACCCACTGCTTGAATATTGCTCACCAGTGTGGGATCCGTACCAGATAGGGTTGATAGAAGATCCAACGGAGAGCAGCGCGCTTCGTTACAGGATAATTTAGTAATCGCGAAAGCGTTACGGAGATGGTAGATAAACTGCACTGGAAGACTGCACGAGAGACGCTCAGTAGCTCGGTACGGGCTTTTGTTGACGTTTCGAGAACATACCTTCACCGAGGAGTCAAGCAGTATATTGCTCCCTCCTACGTATATGCCGCGAAGAGACCACGAGGATAAAATCAGAGAGATTAGAGCCCACACAGAGGCATACTGACAATCTTCCTTTCCACGAACAATACGAGACTGGAACAAAAGGGAGAACCGATAGAGGTACTAAAAGTACCCTCCGCCACACACCGTCAGGTTGCCTGCGGATTATAGATGTAGATGTAGAAAGTCTTGCACGCTCTTACGGAAACACCCTGCAGCTATTTATAGGGTTTCGTACCTAAGTCGGTTAAAACGGAGCCACTCTGTGATCAGCGATCGCCTGCCTGTGTCTGTTAAGCCCATTTCTTCTCAGAAACGGTTAGAGGTATCAACCAGAAATTCATGTTCAATACCAAGTCTATGGTACCTTGGAGAAGATTAAACTTCTAAGTTAGTAAAAAGACACTGCCATTTATGTAACATATTTTGATGTTCGCAAACTCACTCATCGAAACCCTATAAATGAACTATCCACATACATAATTAAGTTTATACAGAACCCTCAGAACGCAAGTCCTATTCGCAATTGTCCGAGTTCTTTTTAGTTTACTTCAAACCTCTTGCACCATCCTATATATACGAAACGAACGCCTTTTTTCTAGTCGACAAATCTTACGAAGGTGAACTAATTTTTCGTAAGTCTTGCTTCCACTATCATGGGCAATGTCACAGCTGCCTCTGTGTTAGACGCCCTACTTAAAGCCAAACTCGTCGTCGTCTAAAAATCCTCTATTTTTTTATTGTTTGTCATTCTTCTCGGAAACTTGGATGCTTGAGCGGTTACGCTGATTGTGATATCTCGGATTTTTCTGTCTTTCCTGTTTCCTGGATTTTGCGGATAATCCTCTTCCTGAAGCCGGACTGTACGTCTTCAGTCTCATAGATTGTATGGGCTGGAATGTTATATACCCCTTTTGCCTTGTTTGGTCGCAAGTCTACCAAAGCTGTTTCAATCTATAATTTGATACTGGAAATAGGGCACCGTGTCTTACAAATAGACATACATTTCTTCTTCTATCACATCGGCGAACAGTTCCTCCCTCTTGTAGAAGTCGTTAAACATTCCACCTATCTGCTCTCTCCTCTCCGTTTAACAGTGAAATTCCTTCAGTACTCGTAAGATTGACGCTCTTGCTTTTAATTTCCCTGAAGGTTATTCTGACTTTTGTATGCGCTGACTCTGTCTTTCCAACGAACATTTTCGTTTCGATTTCTTCAGATTATTCCTGTAGTCACTTCGCTTTAACTTCCTTCCATTTGCTATTGGTATCATTCCCTGGGCGTTTTGGTATTTTCTTCCTTCTTCGGTAAACTAAATTACTTCTTTTCATACCAAAAGCGTGTGTACAGTTATTTTCTTTGCACCTATACATTGAGGTTAGAGAAGTATCATGTACACAAGGTACGAGGGTGAGTCAAATGAAAACCTTAAATTTCTAATAACAAATCGAAATTTCTCTCCGTTATCCTGTAAGTTGGTAAGCGTGCTACAAGCAGCGTGCGGAATGGCCTGCAGGTGGCAGCATATTGTAGATGCACACATACCGTCGCAGTATCTGTATAAAGATGGCCGCCCCACTTGCGACTTGCACCAGGGAAGAACAGCGTTCTGTTATTCGGTTTTTGCGTAGTGAAGGTGTGAAACCTATTGAAATTCATCGACGAATGAAGGTTCAGTACGGTGATGCATGTTTCTCACAGCAAGTTTACAAATGGAATAGGAAGTTCGCAAACAGTGTGACTTCAGTGGAAGATACTCCTCGTCCACGTTAGACACAACAAGTTGTGACTCCACAGAACATTGCAGCAGTTGAAGCCATAGTGAAGGAAAACCGCCGAGTGACACTCAATGACATTGCAGCATGTTTACAGACTGGTCATGGGTCAGCACACCACATGTGCATGATGTGTGTTCCAGTTTCACAAAGTGTCTGCAAGATGGGTGCCACAGCAGCTGACTTCTGAAATGAGAGAACGACGTGTTGATGCTTGTGAAGAACTTCTTCGGCACTTTGAACGAGAAGGTGATGGCTTCCTTGCAAGAATCGTTACTGGGGACGAAACCTGGTTTCACTTGCACCAACCGAAAATGAAGAGAGCGAGCAAGGAATGGCACCATTCCTCATCACCAAAACCAAAGAAGTTTCGAACAGAACCATCAGCAGGGAAGGTTATGCTGACTCTCTTTTGGTACGAAAAAGGCGTCATTTTGGAGCATTACGTGCCTAGAGGGACCACTGTCACCAGTGCATCATACACAGATATCTTAAAAAATCATCTCGGCCTGCAATCAAATAAAAGCGATGTGGATTGCTGTCAGCAGGTGTCCTTTTGCAACATGACAATGCAAGGCCCCACATTGCCCGTACAACAGTTGCAACAATCACAGACCTTAATTTTGAGTGTCTTCCTCATCCACCATACTCACCAGACCTTGCCCCAAGTGATTTCCATTTGTTTGGACCACTCAAAGACGCAATGAGAGGAAAGAAGTTCCGTTCTGATGAAGAGGTACGCAACGTGCAGCATGAGTGGTTGCATGGGCTATCAAAAGAATTTTTTTTCTAAAAGAATTTATGCACTTTGTAAGCGCTGGAGGACTTGCATTGAGCGTGGGGGAGATTATGTTGAAAAATGATATAGCTTTGTACCACTTCTGCACAATAAATAATATTTTAAAAAATATTTAAGGTTTTCATTTGATTCACCCTCGTATAAAACGGCAGTGCATTGACGGAGCTGCCATTTGTACTCAGGTGGCTCACGTGGAAAATTTTCCGACGTTATTATGGCCGTACGATGGGAATTAACAGACTTTGAACGGCATGCGACACTCCATTTCGGAATTCGTTAGGGAGTTCAATATTTCCATGTCCACAGTGTCAAGCGAGTGCCGATATTGTGGTGTCACAGCCAGACACCACACTTGCTAGGTGGTAGCCTTTAAATCGGCCGCGGTCCGGTAGTATACGTCGGACCCGCGTGTTCCCACTATCAGTGATTGCAGACCGAGCACCGCCACACGGCAGGCCTAGATAGACTTCCTAGCACTCGCCCCAGTTGTACAGCCGACTTTGCTAGCGATGGTTCACTGACTAAATACGCTCTCATAGCCTTCAGCTACGTTATTTGCTACGACCTAGCAAGGCGCAATTATCAGTTAATATTGATATTGTGAACTGCGTACCGTCAAAACCGACTTTCATCATTAATGGATTAAAGTTAAGTATTCCACCAGCTACGTCCGTTGTTTCTAAATTCTAATTTCCTTGTCCTGTTCCAGACCTCACGCCAGCCTGCGTGAGCTAAAGCGTGTCTTTCGGCCTCCTCTAGTTACGAGGTGTTGGCTCTCCTGCCAACGACAAAAGATAATACTACATTTCAGGCATTACCTCTCATATACCATATCGGTTGGTCTCTAGACGACTGGAAAACCGTGGTCTGATCAAACGAAACCCGATTTCAGTTGATAAGAGCTGATGGTCGGGTTCGAGTGTGGCGCAGACCCCACGAAGCCATGGACCAAGTGTCGACAAGGCACTGTGCAAGCTTGCGGCAGCTCCGTAATGCTGTGGGCTGTATTTGCATGAAATGTACCGGGATCTCTGGTCAAACTGAACCGTTCATTGACTGGAAATAGTTATGTACGGCTGCTTGTAGGCCATTTGCAGCCATTCAAGGACTTCATTTCCCAAACAACGATGGGATTTTTTTGGATGGCAATACGACATGCCACCGGGTTACAGTTGCTAGCGATTGGTTTGAAGAACTTTCTGGACAGTTCGAATGAATGATTTGGCCACCCAGATCGCCCGTCGTGAATGGGACATAACCGAGAGGTCAGTTTGTGAAGAAAATTCTGCACTGGCAACAGCGGCAGCATGGGTCAGTACTTCTGCAGGGCACTTCCAGCAGCTTGTTGAATCCATGCTACGTCGAGTTGCTGCACTTCCCCTGCCAACACGATGTTGTGGCGTGGCGCCTTATGTCGCTCCTGTCAAGAGCTTGTGTACCTGGAGATTGACTCATGTGTGCACAGTGACAGATGGTCTGAAGCGGGTTCAGTAGAGTACATAGTTCTAATTTTCAACCGCCAGAGTTCAGTAGAGCACAGAGACATTTGAGAAACAGGTCAAGAGAATGTTTTTGTAAATTGTTACATTTATTTCTTGAACGCTTTTTGTTTATTTATGTTTGTACAGTCTTCTATATGCTTTTAGTAGCATGAATGGTGCATGGATGTGGTCTAAAGTAAAAATGTAGATCATTGCTCTACTGATGAACGCTGTACGAACTAGCGTGAGAAAGTTTTAAAGCACTGTGAATGCATACGACGGGGAATTCTGTATCATAATATGTTAAGTAAGTTTACGGTAAAAGGAGAGCTAATTAGGTTCAAAAATGGTTCAAATGGCTCTGGGCACTATGGGACTTAACATCTGAGGTCATCAGTCCCCTAGAACTTAGTCCTACTTAAACCTAACTAACCTAAGGACATCACACACATCCATTCCCGAGGCAGGATTCGAGCCTGCGACCGTAGGCCAGACTGAAGCGCCTAGAACCGCTCGACCAAACCGGACGGCAAAGCTAATTAGGGTGTAAATGAAAATAGTTAATAACGTAGAGAATAAACAAATCAGAATGTTAAATATTTATTTCGAGAAAAGTACGTGATTGGTTAGTCATGAAAAGCGCGGACTAACGCGGGAGAACAATGTTTTTCTATCGACCTTAAAGAAAACTGACCAATCAGAACGGAGTATTCTTTTCGCGTCTTTTCTCTTGGAGATACAAAATGCTTACAGCAGTCTAAAGGAGTCGGAGCCCAGCGTTCAATGGTACGGTCTTGTGTAGTACGAGCTGTTTTAGTTGTGCTACATGCTTCAAAAGCGTTTTAAAGTGAAGGCACATTTATTTCCGTTTGTTATTTAGAAAGTAATTTTCTGTATGACGAAAGACAGTAATTCTGCATGGCATATTGAGCAGACCGGTGACTAAAAACTTGAATACATTAGACATCGATAAACTTAATAGTATGGCGAGCATTTTCATTTAAGAACAATCCGTGCTTAGTAGCTGTTCAGATTTCGTTACCATAAACTTTCTAACGCGAATGAAAGGGTTTGTGCATGACTGTGTTGGGATTAGTACGGGCTTCGCAGTGAACGTGTAATTCTCGGCTTCAGAATATACCGAAGTTTTGCCAATATTTCCACCCTTCATTTAAAATTAAGACCTTTTCCCGATTCTTACAATAGTTACGTTGTATGCAGCCTGGTACGAGTTGCAGTACGGTAGGTTTCTGCTCGGCTTTGCTACCGGCGATCTACTGCAAACGAATTCACAGGTAGCTGCAGTTAAAAGGACGAAAGGAACCGCGCCGCCGCAAGGACCAACATAATATTAGGGGGTATCACATTACTTATCACGTCGGTGTATTTGCTTATATTTGTCTGAAGCGTAACATTCTAAGCAAGCGAAATGGTGACGAAAAGCAGTTCATACAACAAGAGAATAGAAGCTACTGAAATTTTGTGCTACAGGGAAATGAAGGTTAGATGCTTAGACTGGATAACTGATGAGGATTTACTAATCGAATGAAGGAAGTAGGAGAAACTGTTGATACGACACGCGCTGATGCGTCAGAGAATCGTCTGTATGGAAGTGGAGGGAGGGGGGGTTAAAAATTGTAGCAGCTGGTCACAGTTTGCAGTGGATATGTGGAGATGAAAGGGCTCGCACAGGATAAATTAGTGTATGGAGCTGCATCAAACGATTCTTTAGGTTCAGAGAGCAACAACACTACCACTGAGTTTCCTAGACCACAGTATTTAATTTTCAGTAGCACTGACTTAAAACTGATTCGACCACATGAACCTCTGCGAACTTCATGTTATTTCAGCTAGAATAGGTGTAGGAACATACGTAATAGTGTGCGACCCAACCTCAAAGAAAAGTAAACGAGCTGCTGTACTTCATGGTCATAAATATGCGCATTTGCCTTAACCGAACGCTGGTTGCTCTCATTATAAGATGCATCCTAATGGCAAACTATAAATGACGGAGCTCACAGTTTGAAGGTAACTTACGCCAGTACAACACTTGATTTCTCCCTATAATGCAACAACGTCCGACCAAAATGGATTTACATCGCGGAGGAGTAATCCAGTGCAATGCGCAATATTATTCACTTTATATTGTCATACGTTAGTAATAAACTCATTTCTATGATCAGTTTGTGATATCTGCAAAATGTAGTGACGGTGTCACGAACAAATGTTTCTAGTCTTCTCCTTTACGATTCACCGCCACGCCTCCTTTCTGAGAGACGTCA
Source organism: Schistocerca gregaria (assembly GCF_023897955.1). Classification (NCBI taxonomy): domain Eukaryota; kingdom Metazoa; phylum Arthropoda; class Insecta; order Orthoptera; family Acrididae; genus Schistocerca; species Schistocerca gregaria. The sequence continues at coordinate 157,727,926 of NC_064925.1, forward strand.
CACGCGACATACTGCGTCTGAAGATCATTTCGCCTGTGTCTGGTTACTGTCTGCGTAATTTAGACGCGACACAGATTTTAGCGAGGTCAGTAAGCAAATAAGCCAAGTTCAATAGCCTTAAAAGTGGCATTCTTATCTGCCGATTAACGCTCGATTCGTTCTCCTGGTCTCAGACTGGACTTTCAACTCTAACGCAATGGCGAGATAAATACGCATAGCTTCTTAGCAGACACAACAGATCTCAGGATACAGAAGTCGAAAACGTCACTACTACGCCTGAGTTTGTGATACTGAGCACAAGCGCCTTTGTCGATCGACATCATTTTTCCCAGCATACAGACGTATCACTATAAAACTGTAGAAAATGATACTAAAAGCATCAAAAAATTGCAGACTGCTAAATGTTACAGAGAATTCAAATTCGTTGAAAATTAATGTGTCGATTATAAATGAAATTTGACACTAGCGATTTGGAATTCGAGATCTATTTGAAGAACGCTTTTTCATTAAAAAGGTATTGCTCACATTTGTCGAATTTATGATAATTAACAGATTTCGACTCTGAGTCATCATCGAACTAAAAATTTAAAAAAATGCAAAATTACGATTGAATACACTCCTGGAAATGGAAAAAAAGAACACATTGGCACCGGTGTGTCAGACCCACCATACTTGCTCCGGACACTGCGAGAGGGCTGTACAAGCAATGATCATACGCACGGCACAGCGGACACACCAGGAACCGCGGTGTTGGCCTATCGAATGGCGCTAGCTGCGCAGCATTTGTGCACCGCCGCCGTCAGTGTCAGCCAGTTTGCCGTGGCATATGGAGCTCCATCGCAGTCTTTAACACTGGTAGCATGCCGCGACAGCGTGGACGTGAACCGTATGTGGAGTTGACGGACTTTGAGCGAGGGCGTATAGTGGGCATACGGGAGGCCGGGTGGACGTACCGCCGAATTGCTCAACACGTGGGGCGTGAGGTCTCCACAGTACATCGATGTTGTCGCCAGTGGTCGGCGGAAGATGCACGTGCCCGTCGACCTGGGACCGGACCGCAGCGACGCACGGATGCACGCCAAGACCGTAGGATCCTACGCAGTGCCGTAGGGGACCGCACCGCCACTTCCCAGCAAATTAGGGACACTGTTGCTCCTGGGGTATCGGCGAGGACCATTCGCAACCGTCTCCATGAAGCTGGGCTACGGTCCCGCACACCGTTAGGCCGTCTTCCGCTCACGCCCCAACATCGTGCAGCCCGCCTCCAGTGGTGTCGCGACAGGCGTGAATGGAGGGACGAATGGAGACGTGTCGTCTTCAGCGATGAGAGTTGCTTCTGCCTTGGTGCCAATAATGGTCGTATGCGTGTTTGGCGCCGTGCAGGTGAGCGCCACAATCAGGACTGCATACGACCGAGGCACACAGGGCCAACACCCTGCATCATAATGAGGGGAGCGATCTCCTACACTGGCCGTACACCTCTGGTGATCGTCGAATAGTGCACGGTACATCCAAACCGTCATCGAATCCATCGTTCTACCCTTCCTAGACCGGCAAGGGAACTTGCTGTTCCAACAGGACAATGCACGTCCGCATGTATCCCGTGCCACCCAACGTGCTCTAGAAGGTGTAAGTCAACTACCCTGGCCAGCAAGATCTCCGGATCTGTCCCCCATTGAGCATGTTTGGGACTGGATGAAGCGTCGTCTCACGCGGTCTGCACGTCCAGCACGAACGCTGGTCTAACTGAGGCGCCAGGTGGAAATGGCATGGCAAGCCGTTCCACAGGACTACATCCAGCATCTCTACGATCGTCTCCATGGGAGAATAGCAGCCTGCATTGCTGCGAAAGCTGGATATACACTGTACTAGTGCCGACATTGTGCATGCTCTGTTGCCTGTGTCTATGTGCCTGTGGTTCTGTCAGTGTGATCATGTGATGTATCTGACCCTAGGAATGTGTCAATAAAGTTTCCCCTTCCTGGGCCAATGAATTCACGGTGTTCTTATTTCAGTTTCCAGGAGTGTATAAATAGAAGTTAAAATTGCGGGAGAAAAAGAAACATAAAAATACACTCAGTATATTGTTATGATAACGCGTTAAGTCGTCATCTAGCGCTCATCGTGGTCACTTAAAATCCTCTACCCTACCTGCTTATACTTTAAAAACGAGACTTGGAATTGTTATGCTCATAGACGGTGCATAAAGATGCTTAGCGCCAGCCGCTATGGCCGAGCGGTTCTAGGCGCTTCAGCCCGGAACGGCGCGAATACTGCGGTCGCAGATTCGAATCCTGCCTCGGGTATGGATGTGTATGATGTCCGTCACTTAGTTAGGCTTACGTAGGTCTAAGTCTAGGGGACTGATGACCTCAGATGTTAAGTCCCAACGGGCTTAGAGCCATTTGAACCATTTTTGAAGATGCTTGGCTTACGTGTACGAGAAGTACAATTTAAGAATTATTTGTTTGTGTTATGTTTTCTCTTTATTTTGTACATTTTAATATATTTATAACTATAATTAAGTCTGTTTTTGCGTTTTTGTCGTTTCTGGATTTTTAGTTCTGGCGGTAACACATTAGGCTTGAAACCGACTGTCATAAATCCCCAAGCGCGATCTAGGCATATGTGTATACAAGAATATCGATTTATTCATTACAACATAAAATTCCATTAGGCTAAAGATGGAGGAAAATGGCATTGTGGTTTTTTTCCTTGAAAAATTTTCATGCAATCAATTAGTAAAACGACATCTTGGGTATTCCTTAAACATTGCACTGATTAGATTAGATTAAATTAGATTAGATTAATACTTGTTCCATAGATCATGAATACGACAATTCTTAATGATGTGGAACGTGTCAGGTTAATAAAACATGTCTGTACAAGATATTACATTACACAAAATATTGCATGACACTAATGTTTAAGTTTTTTTCCCCTCACTTAATTTATATCTAAAAATTCAGCCAATGAGTAGAAGGAGTTGTCATCTAGAAATTCTTTTAATTTATTTTTAAATGTTGGTTGGCTATCTGTCAGGCTTTTGATGATGTTTGGTAGGTGACCAAAGACTTTTGTGGCAGCATAATTTACCCTTTCTGTGTCAAAGTCAGATTTAACCCTGCATAGCGAAGATCATCCTTTCTCCTGGTGTTATAGCTATGCATACTGCTATTACTTTTGAACTGGGTTGGATTATTAACAACAAATTTCATAAGTGAATATATATATACTGTGAGGTTATGGTTAGGATCCCTAGATCCTTAAGTAGATTACTGCAGGATGACCGTGGGTGGGCTCCAGCAATTATTCTGATTACACGTTTTTGAGCAATGAATACTTTTCTACTCAACGGTAAATTACCACAGAATATGATGCCATATGAAAGCACTGAATGAAAGTAGGCATAGTAAGCTAATTTACTGAGATTCTTACACCAAACCCTAATAACATACGTAGCTGAACTCAGACGTTTCAGCAGACCATCAATGTGTTGCTTCCAGTTTAACCTCTCATCATTGGACATACCTAAAAATTTTGAAAGCTCTACTTTAGCTGCAGACTTCTGGAGTTGTGCCATTTACTGTACGGAACTGTATATACTGTGTTTTATCCAAATTTAAAGAGAATCCGTTTTCTGAGAACCACTTAATAATCATCAGCAAAATGAACTAACTTTGCATCTTCATCAATGTGGAATGGTATGTCATTAATGTATATCAAGAACAGTAAAGGACCTAAGACCGAACCCTGTGGGACCCTGTACTTGATAGCCTCCCAGTTTGAGGAATTACCTGTTGTTTTAACATTACATGAACCACTTATTTCATCTTTCTGCATTCTTCCAGTTAAGTATGAATTAAACCATTTGTGCACTGCCCCCCTCAAACCATAATGATTTAGCGTATCTAAAAGAATTCCATGATTTACACAATCAAAGGCCTTTGAGAGATCACAAAAAATACCAATGGGTGATGTCCGGTTATTCAGAGCATTTAATATTTGATCAGTGAAAGTGTATATAGCATTTTCTGTACAAAAGCCTTTCTGAAAACCAAACTGACATTTTGTTAGTACTTTATTTTTACAAATATGGGAGGCTACTCTTGAATACATTATTTTCTCAAAAATGTTTGATAGAGCTGTCAGAAGAGAGACTGGGCGATAGTTGTTGACATCCGATATATCCCCCTTTTTATGCAATGGTTTTACAATGGCATATTTCAGTCTAGCGGGGAAAACACCCTGCTCCAAAGAGCTATTGCATATGTGGCTGAGAATCCTACTTATCTGTGGGAAACAAGCTTCAAGTACCTTACTGGAAATGCTATAAATTCCGTAACAGCTTTTACTTTTCAGTGAGTTTATTATTTTACTGATTTCAGAGGGAGAGGTTGGTGGAAATACAGTTGTTTCAAACTGCACAGGTATGGCCTCGTCTATTAGTAGCCTTGCCTCTTCTAGTGAAGATCTAGATTCTTTTTTCTCCACAACATTTAAAAAATGATTATTGAAAATATTTTCAATTTCTGATTGTTTGTTAGTACACTTGTCATTCAGTTTTATGGCACTAAAGTCTTCCTGTGCTCTTGGTTGCCCTGTTTCCCTTTCAATAATATTCCAAATTGCTTTAATTTTATTATCAGAGTTACTGATCTCAGACATGATACACATGCTTCTGGACTTTTTAATAACATTTCTTAGAACCACACAATAGTTTTTATAATACTGAACAATTTTGGGGTCAGCACTCCCTCTTGCTGTTAGATACTGTTCTCTTTTACGGTTGCAAGATATTCTTATTCCTTTAGTTAGCCAAGGTTTTTTATATGTTTTCTTGGAATTATGTTTAACTATTCTCTTGGGAAAACAATTTTCAAATACCCTTAAAAATGTATCATGAAATAAGTTATATTTCAAGTTTGCATCGGGTTCCTTATACACTTCATCCCAGTCTAGCTGCTGTAGGCTTTCCCTAAAGTTTGCAAAATTTATATTGCTGATTGAACGCACTGCTTTGAAATTCTGATTTTATATACTGCATGAAGCTATGTCATGTACTGTAACTAGCTGTGCACCATAATCTGAAAGACCATTCTCAACAGGATAAGCATTTATGTCCTTAAACTTATCTTGGTCTATAAAAAAGTCAGCTATCAATGCCCTGCTGTTCTTTGTTATCCGAGTAGGAAAATCAATGACGGAGCTCAAATTGAAAGAACTGAGTAATACTACAAGGTCATTCTTCCTATTACACTCTTTCAGGGAATCAACATTGAAATCCCCACAAAAGATAATTTGCTTTCCCCTGTCTGACAGATAGCACAACAAAGCATCCAAGTTTTCTAGAAATAGCTAGAAATTCCCTGAGGGGGACCTTCATACTGTCACAATTATGAAAGTGCCATTATTTAGTTTTAGTTCAGTGGCACATGCTTCCATATGTAGCTCTACACAAAAAATTTTAGTTTCTAAATTTTTTACACTGTGGAAGCTTTTGACATATATGGCAACTCCTCCTCTCATCATATTATCTCTACTTACATGTGCAGCTAATTTGTACCCATTGATGCTAACCTTTTGCATATCAGTGACAATGTGATGCTCAGACAGGCATAGTACATCTATAAATTCTCAGTTTCTGTATCTTCTAAACAAAGCAGAAGCTCATTACTTTTATTCTTCAATCCCTCAATATTTTGATGAAATATACTAACATTATTTTTCACTTTACTTTTGTGAGTATCTTGAAATTTTTTAACATCTTTAGTACTTGCCTGTCTGAGTTTCCCACTGGACACTGATCTTACACTAAAAAAGAGTTTCCACCATGAAATGTAGTTCCTCCCCCCTTTAAATTTCCTGCTATCAGCCCAGCCAGTTTACTCTTCCCTTTCTTGTTGAGGTGTAGGTCATGTCTAGTATAGTCCCACCTACAGAGTGAATGAACAGGAACCACACCAATGTGTGACCCTGCACCAGATCCAAGTAGCCGTTCCAACCCCAAATTAACTCTCCTGACAGAAGAGCTCAAATGAGGTTGGTCGTTGCGCTCCAGAACCGACACAAACCCAACACTGGTATGACTCGTTGTTGATGCAATCTTTCGCACTTTATGCTGTACCCCGGATCTCTGTCAATACTGTTGCCCGGCCCACCCACAATAACCACGGTATCTTCCTTAGTAAAGCATCCACATTTTTTTTTTTTTTTTTTTTTTTTTGGTCATCAGTCTACTGACTGGTTTGATGCGGTCCGCCACGAACTCCTTTCCTGTGCTAACCTCTTCATCTCAGAGTAGCACTTTCAACCTACGTCCTCAATTATTTGCTTGACGTATTCCAATCTCTGTCTTCCTCTACAGTTTTTGCCCTCTACAGCTCCCTCTAGTACCATGGAAGTCATTCCCTCATGTCTTAGCAGATGTCCTATCATCCTGTCCCTTCTCCTTATCAGTGCTTTCCACATATTCCTTTCCTCTCCTATTCTGTGTAGAACCTCCTCATTCCTTACCTTATCAGTCCACCTAATTTTCAACGTTCGTCTATAGCACCACATCTCAAATGCTTCGATTCTCTTCTGTTCCGGTTTTCCCACAGTCCATGTTTCCCTACCATACAATGCTGTACTCCAGACGTACATCCTCAGAAATTTCTTCCTCAAATTAAGGCCGGTATTTGGTATTAGTAGACTTCTCTTGGCCAGAAATGCCTTTTTTGCCATAGCGAGTCTGCTTTTGATGTCCTCCTTGCTCCGTCCATCATTGGTTATTTTACTGCCTAGGTAGCGGAATTCCTTAACTTCATTGACTTCGTGACCATCAATCCTGATGTTAAGTTTCCCGCTGTTCTCATTTCTGCTACTTCTCATTACCTTCGTATTTCTCCGATTTACTCTCAAACCATACTGTGTACTCATTAGACTGTTCATTCCGTTCAGCAGATTATTTAATTCTTCTTCACTTTCACTCAGGATAGCAATGTCATCAGCGAATCGTGTCATTGATATCCTTTCACCTTGTATTTTAATTCCACTCCTGAACCTTTCTTTTATTTCCATCATTGCTTCCTCGATGTAGAGATTGAAGAGTAGGGGCGAAAGGCTACAGCTTTGTCTTACTCCCTTCTTAATACGAGCACTTCGTTCTTGATCGTCCGCTCTTATTATTCCCTCTTGGTTGTTGTGCATATTGTATATGACCCGTCTCTCCCTATAGCTTACCCCTACTTCTTTCAGAATCTTGAACAGCTTGCACCATTTTATATTGTCGAACGCTTTTTGCAGTTCGACAAATCCTATGAACGTGTCTTTATTTTTCTTTAGCATTGCTTCCATTATTAGCCGTAACGTCAGAATTGCCTCTCTCGTGCCTTTACTTTTCCTAAAGCCAAACTGATCGTCACCTAGCGCATTCTCAATTTTCTTTTCCATTCTTCTGTATATTATTCGTGTAAGCAGCTTCGATGCATGAGCTGTTAAGCTGATTGTGCGATAATTCTCGCACTTGTCAGCTCTTGCCGTCTTCGGAATAGTGTGGATGATGCTTTTCCGAAAGTCAGATGGTATGTCGCCAGACTCATATATTCTACACACCAACGTGAATAGTCGTTTTGTTGCCACTTCCCCTAATGATTTTAGAAATTCTGATTGAATGTTATCTATCCCTTCTGCCTTATTTGACCGTAAGTCCTTCAAAGCTCTTTTAAATTCCGATTCTAATACTGGATCCCCTATCTCTTCTAAATCGACTCCTGTTTCTTCTTCTATCACATCAGACAAATCTTCATCCTCATAGAGGCTTTCAATGTATTCTTTCCACCTGTCTGCTCACTCCTGTGCATTTAACAGTGGAATTTTCCGTTGCTCTCTTAATGTTACCACCGTTGCTTTTAATGTCACCAAAGGTTGTTTTGACTTTCCTGTATGCTGAGTCTGTCCTTCCGACAATCATATCTTTTTCGATGTCTTCACATTTTTCCTGCAGCCATTTCGTCTTAGCTTCCCTGCACTTCCTATTTATATCATTCCTAAAAGACTTGTATTTCTGTATTCCTGATTTTCCCAGAACATGTTTGCACTTCCTCCTTTCATCAATCAACTGAAGTATTTCTTCTGTTACCCATGGTTTCTTCGCAGCTACCTTCTTTGTACCTATGTTTTCCTTCCCAACTTCTGTGATGGCCCTTTTTAGAGACGTCCATTCCTCTTCAACTGTGTTGCCTACTGCGCTATTCCTTATTGCTGTATCTATAGCGTTAGAGAACTTCAAACGTATCTCGTCATTCCTTAGAACTTCTGTATCCCACTTCTTAGCGTATTGATTCTTCCTGACTAATGTCTTGAACTTCAGCCTACTCTTCATCACTACTATATTGTGATCTGAGTCTGTATCTGCTCCTGGGTACGCCTTACAATCCAGTATCTGATTTCGGAATCTCTGTCTGACCATGGTGTAATCTAATTGAAATCTTCCCGTATCTCCCGGCCTTTTCCAAGTATAGCTCCTCCTCTTGTGATTCTTGAACAGGGTATTCGCTATTAGTAGCTGAAACTTGTTACAGAACTCAATTAGTCTTTCTCCTCTTTCATTCCTTGTCCCAAGCCCATATTCTCCTGTAACCTTTTCTTCTACTCCTTCCCCTACAACAGTATTCCAGTCGCCCATGACTATTAGATTTTCGTCCCCCTTTACATACTGCATTACCCTTTCAGTATCCTCATACACTTTCTCTATCTGTTCATCTTCAGCTTGCGACGTCGGCATGTATACCTGAACTATCATTGTCGGTGTTGGTCTGCTGTCTGTCAATTCTGATTAGAACAACCCGGTCACTGAACTGTTCACAGTAACACACCTTCTGCCCTACCTTCCTATTCATAACGAATCCTACACCAGTTATACCATTTTCTGTTGCTGTTGATATTACTCGATACTCATCTGACCAGAAATCCTTGTCTTCCTTCCACTTCACTTCACTGACCCCTACTATAACTAGATTGAGCCTTTGCATTTCCCTTTTCAGATTTTCTAGTTTCCCTACCACGTTCAAGCTTCTGGCATTCCACGCCCCGACTCGTAGAACATTATCCTTTCGTTGATTATTCAATCTTTTTCTCATGGTAACCTCCCCCTTGGCAGTCACCTCCCAGAGATCCGAATGGGGGACTATTCCGGAATCTTTTGCCAATGGAGAGATCATCATGACACTTCTTCAACTACAGGCCACATGTCCTGTGGATACACGTTACGTGTCTTTAATGCAGTGGTTTCCATTGCCTTCTGCATCCTCATGTCGTTGATCATTGCTTATTCTTCCGCCTTTAGGGGAAATTTCCCACCCCTAGGACAAGAGAGTGCCCCTGAACCTCTATCCTCTCCTCCGCCCTCTTTGACAAGGCCGTTGGCAGAATGAGGCTGACTTCTTATGCCGGAAGTCTTCGGCCGCCAATGCTGACTATTTATCAAAATATAGGCAGTGGTGGGGATCGAACCCGGGACCGAAGACGTTTTGATTATGAATCAAAGACGCTACCCCTAGACCACGGGTAACAAGCCCCAGTTCAGCACTAGATTTGAAAAAACTTGTGACCTGGTATTCTGACCCTAATTCGTCCTGCAGCAGTTGGCCCACAACCCTAGCATGCGGTCTACGTAGCAACAAGACTTTCTTTCTCTTTGCAGACTTCCCTACATTCTTATTCAGTTTGCTGCAGAAAGCTTGTTGAGCCCTGTCTACATCTACTTCTGTGAGAGGCTCATGAGTTTCTGACTGAGGCAACAGGTCAAACCGATTTTGTACATTAATAACAAAGCTGTCAGAAGAATTTCTTGGCTTCTTCCTTATGCCTGTTGTCACTTCCCATCACTGTTTACCATTCTCCCCCATTAACCTGCCCAGTTCTCGCCTAGCCTCATTTAACTCAGCCTGAAGGGCAGAAATTTTCCCCTCCTGTTCCACAATCTTTCTATCTCTACTGCATAGCCTACAGAACCACTGATGAGTCTCACTCATTTTCTCAATTCCCACGCCACTACAATCGCCCCAATGAAAAAAGTTACTGCATCCATCACACCAGACCCCGGAGGTAACGATTCTACGGCACGTCAGGCACTTTACACTCATGGTACAAATCGATTTTAGTGACAGAAAGACAATTAAGTTACCGGAAAACAATGAAAATACGTGTATGAAAAATTAGGTCTACTCGCGACAATGTAAACAGTGGTTCAGAAGTTTATTACTTAAGAGATGACGATACTCTACAGATATAAAGGGGCAGAAAACGTATTTAGCACACTAAACTATCAGTAAATGCACTTAAAATTGCGGTATGAAGTTTAATCTGAGCAATCTAAGAGTAGCGTGACTAGGGAAACATCAATCGAACAGGTTCCAAGACATTCTTCAGCAATAGTGGCCCGTTCTAGGTTATAACGCAAAGTGTTGCCCTAGGTGCTTGCTAATGAATAGATTTTAACATTCCTGTTGCTAAAACTATAGGACTGTTCAGCGGCGTATGGAAACTCACTTTGTAGTTAACTACTCCAAAAAGTTAATGTCTGCAGAAATTTTTGTGTTGTCATATAGTTCGATCTTTCGTACCTCAGCACCGTCGGCAATACTGGTGTTACTAGGAGAATTTTTTTGTAACTGTTTCTATAAATATGACCTTCAACTTTGCCTAATGTAAACCAGTTATCTTTTCACTCATTCATCAGTATTTCAATTACAGGTAGCACCTAGCAGCGTATAGAACTCTCTTTGCAACGGTTTTTTCTACGTATATTCTTAAGCACGATGTGTCGCTGTTGTTTCAGTTAGAAACATCGATGGTCCAATGGAACACAACGTACGCTAGTGGCTCCGCCATACGATGGATAAGTGTCTGTGAAACAAAAAAAGTCAAGTTAAGTGTTCTCCAGTCAGGCCTCAGTAATGTCAGCACTGAAAGACGTAGTATGACACCAGTGTCCACTCATTTCAAAATTTTTGTAGTTGTAGCGTAGACATCAGGGACATAAACAAACCTTGACACTTCAGCTTAATCTCAAGGTCACTTTCTGTTGCTAGAATAATTGTCTATGGGTTTGAGCTGAATGAGGACAATTACTGATTTTCCTCGCACCATTAAATTATCACTAAGCAGAGTAATTAGTTGGTACTATCCTGAAACCCATGGTAAAATTTGGAAAAAGATCCACAAGATAAGTCGATTCATCTGTGATAAAAAAAAAGTGACCACACGCTATCAGCAAAACAAAGAGTGAAAAGTTACACATAAAATCATTTTACTCCAAAAATCTCCTTCGAAGTTTTTCTAACTTATTCAAAAAGACATAAAGAAAAGAGGGAAGATTAAGATTTAGTACCTCATCGACAACGAGGTAATTGTAATATGAGGTCGACTAGGGTAAGAGTGGAGAAGGAATTCGACCGTGTCCTTTGCAAATTAACCATCGTGGCATTTGCCTTCAACGGTTAATAAAAATTAGCATATGTAAAGTAGAATGGGGGAATGGACTGGTGAGCTAACCCCTGCCCTATCTCGCTCTACTTTATTAAGATATCAACTTTGATCAATTACGTCTGGTCAGGTGGGAGCAAACTAGCAAAAATATTGATAAAGCTCATTATAGTCGACAAAACACGTCTTAGTCTCTGTGAATTATGCGTCCAATATATCCATATTCTGATTGCTCATATTGTAACAACCATATATATCGCAGCCAAAACCATAAAATTACTGATTCTAATTCCGTCATCAAGAAATACCTCTCGTCTTCGCACAGATTCAATAATGCCAAAATCACAGCGTTCTTTTTAAGGAGCCTCTAACAACTCGACATCGCAATCGCCAATGTTTACAGCAGATGATGGCGGAGACGATGCCTATCTCGCATGCCAGATGTTGATCGATAATGGCTAGTGGGAGGGGCTAGAGAGTGAGATGGCTGAACAGTTGAGCAAAATGACAGAGAACGGGACGTAGATGAGTGGAGAGGCGAAGGCGGCTGCTTTCGGTAAAACTGCCGTACGTCAGCCAAGAGAAATGGCGGTTTCCAGCAAAGGAATGTTCAAATGTAATCATGAGATGGTTATGTTAACATATTATATTGTATCAATCCAAGTCGCTTTTCAACAATACGTCAATTACGGGCTGTACTGCGCGTGGTCAAACACTTCCCATCGAAAACACTTCAGGATCATCTCCACCCCCCACACCCCTGCAGGATCCGATTGAGAATTGTCTTGAAAAAGGAAACCATTGACAGTTATGTTATGTGTGCTGCATAGCTTCAGGCGAAATTTCTCACCAGGACCTCGTGCTTTGACAGTCATCAGTAACATTTGTCACCAAGTAGTTTTTAATTTTTATTTTTGTTTGCTTATTTATTTTATAATTTGATCTATGTGCTACTTCTGGGAATGTACGTGTTGTGAAACGTCCCCTTAGAAAAATTAATGAATTACTGTGCAGATAAACCTCTTACATAATTTGATTTTCAAACAGCTGAGCAAAACTGAATGTACTCAGACATTACTCTCTTTACTTATTCCGATTAACACTAAAGTGGCACACAATAGTTTTAGCGCAACTGACTTTCAAAAATCCCTACAGAAGAATGGCCCTGACTGACATTAACCTATACGTTTGGCAAATCACTTACCCCACAAAAATCTTCGTTACTCGAACTACTGCAATACAGCGGACGCCACTACTGCCAACTAAATAAAAGATTCAAACTACTGAAGGCACTAACTACTGATAGGCATAGTTAGCAAATGAAAGATTTTGATAGAGAACAAACAATGTATTTACCTCAATAGTGTTGTCCATGATATCCAATATTACAAATTTACTCTTTCTGATGGACACACGTTCAGATCGCCCGCTCTCAAAATTCCGCCATCTCTCTCCCCACATCCACCACCACTGCTGGCGGCTCACCTCCAACTGCGCAACGCTAGGCGCTGTTAACAGCCAACAGCCCAACACTACAATAGCGAATATTACAACAATGCCACCCAGCCACAGACTGCACTAGAGATGGGTCGAACACGTTCATTCCCGTGAACTACTTCATTCATTTCACTCTTTGCTGTGAAGCATTCAAATGAAGTAGTTCATTCATGAAGTACGGAAGCCTGGCCAAGTTGCCCAGTCTCCGCTCAGCTGCGGCTATGCTCTTTTCGCCTTGCTCGTGCAATAAAGCTTCGTAATACTTCATAATTTTACCAACAGATGGCGGAACTATGCAGTAACGTGCACTCAACGTTTTACGCTCTTACAGCGTCTGAGTTAACTTAAATAGAGCATGGTCGAAGGGCACAAAGGAAAGATAAACAGAGGAGAATGTCACATATAAAGAAGGTATTATATTTAATCTTGCTCGACATTTGAAGCGCCCAAAAAAGTCTTTATCTGCCAAATGAAACATTATTTCTTGTATTCATGGACTGAAAACTAGGGCTACCAACGAAATGCAGTCCAATTTTATGTTCCTTTTAGAATTTAATCCAAAATAGAATGAGTATGTTTACCATTGTCACAAAGTCTATATACCTACACTAAGTAATTATTCAGAAGTTTTCCTGTAGATTTTATTTTTGTTGAGAATAATAACACTTCAGATTCAAAACGTAAACTGTCACCTGTAGTCATTGTACGATTTCAGGTAAAATCCCTCTTTCAGTGATATTAACAAACCTTTTATTTTCATGTTGGCTGTGCGTGCTCACAAAGCCAGCCTCTTCGTTTGTATCTTTGATATTCATTTGTCTGCAAGCGCTGCCAACGGTAGGCTACCCATGGACGCGAAGTTTAACTGCACAAATAGTCACTGGTAATGATGTCAGCACTGCAGGAAGCAGCTGACGCTGCTTTCCCCTCGCCCCTCACCACGCCAACCACTCGTGAACCTATCGTTCCCCACAAACACCGTGCGATTCGTCGACAGGCAGTAGAGGGAGGACTGAAGTGAAGGGAGGATGAGTGACGTAGCGCCGATGTTGTGGGAGAGGGAGAGGGGAAGAGAGTGAGTGAAATAGAAAAAAGTGTGGAGTGTGCTACCTGTGAAGAGTATGAAGTACCAGTTCATTGAAATTGAGTGGTTAGTTCACACTTCACTGGAGTCAAGCGTTTATTTGAACGACTCATTCACGAGCTCCCCATCACTAGACTGCACACAGCACAGCCAGTGATTTTCATACAGTGCGCTACGTGGCATTACCAATATAAAACCTAAACAGCCTACTTAAAGTTGCACTTGTATTAAACTAAGTCTGAAAAGAGTAAAATTAATTTCAGTACCCTATTCATCCTGACCATTTGAATTATAATAAATGTTTGTGAGCTGAGGGTAAGTAAAAGAAAAGACAAAGAAAATAGGAAACCTTACAAGGTTTCCCCTGCAGGTCCAGTAGTTGGAATAGGCTCGAGGTAGTCCTGCCTCTCCTGTCGTAGAGGCGACTAAAAGGAGTCTCACACGTTTCTGCCTCTATCTGATGGTCCCCTGTAGGGTTTGACCTCCATTTTTCAAAATTTTCCCGGAGAGCGATTCAATTGGGGAAGGGCGCCTTACATGGTGCTTCGGGTCCATTGTGCATTCAGATCATTAGCCCACTTTCTCGTCGTCGCATTGCAGTCCCGTCCATTCCCCATCTCTTGGGCGAGGACACCTTCCTGAGTGCGTTTTCCACCATGCACTATGCAGTGTCACTTTCTGTGCCGACGATGATCATGGATTTCTTTGCACCTGATATCCAGCACGGTAGCCAGTCCGTTGTGGTGGGGCCGCCATGTACCCTGTTATTTGTAGCCCCCTGACAACACAGGGGGCTCATGCCTGCTCCTTTAACTCCCCACGTATGCCGAGGAGTAGATGCTCGTGACCCTGGTGCATCGGGACTCCCAGCAATGGCCATCCTGCCGGCAGGTTACCAAGATTTAAGTGATTTTGAAGTGCTGTTGTAGTCGGCGCACGAGATATGGGACACAGCATCTCCGAGGTAGCGATGAAGTGGGGAATTCCCCGTACGACAATTTCACGAGTGTGGCGTGAATATCAGGAATCCGCTAAAACATCAAATCTCCGACATCGCTGCGGCCGGAAAAACATCCTGCAAGAACGGGACCAATGACCACTGAAGAGAACTGTTCAAAGTGACAGAAGTGCAAGCCTTCCGCAGATTGTTGCAGATTTCAATGCTGCGCGATCAACAATTGTCAGTGTGCTCGCCATTCAACGAAACATCATCATACGGGCTTTCGGAGTGGAAGGTCCATCGTGTACCCTTGGTGACTGCACGACACAAAGCTTTACGCCTCGCCTAGGCCCGTCAACACAGACTTTGTACTGTTGATGAGTATCGAGCGGATGGCCGTGCACGGGTATGGAGACAACCTCATTAATCCATGGACCAAAAAGAAAGTTCAAATGTGTGTGAAATCGTATGGGACTTAACTGCTAAGGTCATCTGTCCCTAAGCTTACAGACTACTTAACCTAAATTATCCTAAGGACAAAGACACACACCCATGCCCGAGGGAGGACTTGAACCTCCGCCGGGACCAGCCACACAGTTCATGACTGCAGCGCCTTAGACAGCTCTGCTAATCCCGCGCGGCAATCCATGGACCCTGCATGTCAGCAGGGGACTGTTCAAGTTGGTGGAGGCTTAATGGTGTGGGGCACGTGCAGTTGAAGTGATATGGGACCACTGATACGTCTAGATACGTCTCTGACAGGTGAGACGTACGTAAGCATCCTGTCTGATCACCTGCATCTATTCTTTTTTACCGCGCTGCTGCTACGGTCGCAGGTTCGAATCCTGCCTCGGGCATGGATGTGTGTGATGTCCTTAGGTTTAAGTAGTTCTAAGTCTGGGGGACTGATGACCTGAGATGTTGAGTCCCATAGTGCTCAGAGCCATTCGTTTTTCTTGACACAATAATTTACCAAAAGCCGTATGTATTGTAGAAATTTATTTTATGACCTTCTTATATGTATCGCCTGGCCACCAAGAGCTGTTGCATAGCGATTTGATTCACGGATCAAGTTATATGGCTTCTTCCGTGTATAGCGATTTTATAACTCTGACATTTGGGGCCTGAAGATGGCATCTATGTAATGCCGAAACTGGTTGCATATAAGAAGCTCATAAAATAAATTTCTACAATACATACGGCTGTTGGTAAACTATTGAATCAAGAAAAGCATGTCAGCCGTTGTCCTACAGTCCATAATGGATCAACAAAGATGCATCCATTCATGTTCATTGTGCATTCCGAAGGACTTTGGCAATTCCAGCAGGACAATGCGACACCCCAGACATCCAGAATTGCTACAGAGTGGCTCCAGAAACACTCTTCTGAGTTTAAACACTTTCGCTGGCCACCAAACTCTACAGATGTGAACATTGTTGAACATATCTGGGATGTCTTGCAACATGCTGTTCAGAAGAGACCTCCAGGCGCTCGTACTTTTACGGATTTATGGAAAGCCCTGTAGGATTCATGCTGTCAGTTCCCTCCAGAACTACTTCAGACATCACTCGAGTCCATGCCACGTTGTGTTGCGGCACTTGTGCGTGCTCGCGGCGGCTCTACACGATAACAGGTAGGTGTAGCAGTTTCTTTGGCTCATCAGAGTGGTACTGAAAATGCGATTTTTGCCTGAAAATGGATTTCTTCCAAACCTCGCACTTGAATAAAACACTGGCGTCTCAAGTACGACCGAAATGTTCTTTCCAAAAGCACTCTTCTGCACCATCCAGTTTTTAAATTCAACACTTCCAAATTCCTGATCTTGCTACTCTCATCAACGGATCTTGCACTTACTACTACGACGGCCCTTCAATAACTAATGAAACGCATGTTTTTCTCGGCCAGTTTCGTGTTGAAAAAATGCGAAATTTGTTGTGGAATATTTATTTACTTATTTTATTCATTTATTTATGCATTTATTTTACCTGGCAAGATTAGGGCCTTCAGGCCCTCTCTTACACCTAACCAGGCACACTCAAATTGAACGAATTTCAGTTTGTACAGAGCATTAAGCTTCAGACCGTATAGTTTCATGAAATCCCAAAAGGTGGCAGCGCTATAAGTGGCCTTCAAAATGGCGGCTGTAACGGAGGTGCGTCCCAAGCAGACAACTGTCACTGCGTTTCTTTTGTTGGAGAACGAGAGCATTGCTGATGTTCATAGGCGCTTGCAGAATGTCTACAAGGACCTGGCATTGAACAAAAGCATGGTGAGTCGATTGGTGCGGCGTCTGTCATCAACGCCACAAGGTCGCGCAAACCCGCCCGATCTCCTGCGTGGCTGGCCGTCAGCAAACAGATATGATTCCTGCAATATTCGAATGTGCGGACGCTCACATTCGCAGTGATCGACGGATCACAAATACTTCGCTGGATAACTGGTCGTCTCTGTTGGTAGTACCAACACACTTGTCCAACAGTTGGGTTCCTCACCGCATAAAAGAAGACCATGAAGAGCAACGAAAGACTATATGGACGTTATTGCCTGTGCGTTACGAAGCTGTCGAACATGTGTTCACCGAACAGGAAACAAAACGGCAATCCATGGACAGGTGGCGCACTACCTCTCCTCCAAAGAAAAATTTCAAAACCGCACCGTCAGTTGGTAAAGTTATATGAACAGTCTTATAGGACTCTGAAGGGACTACTCTGTTTGATGTCTCCCTCATGGTGCAACAATTAACTCTGAAAGATGTTGTGCTATTAAGAAACTACTTCAGCGTATTCGTCGCCACAAAAATGCAAACGAACTTTTCCTTCTCCGTGACAACACAAGGCCTCACAAAGCTTCACTGGACTATTCTTCATCACTCGGGTCTCGCACCTTCCGTGTTCCTCCTGTTTGACCCAATGAAGATCATCATGTAGATGCAGACAAGAAATCATTAATTTTTCTCACCAAGTAAAAGAATGAAACAGCGTATTGTAACGACTTCGCAGCATAATTTAATTGATTATGGCTTCAAGACAGAGAAAGAAAATGAAATGAGGGAAAACTTAACACAAATTACAGAAAAAGTAGGAAGTTGCTCCCGGTAGTCACGAATTGCGAGCTGTTGCATTCCACGGGAAGTAGTATGGGGGTGATGGGGAGGTTATTGATGGAATGTTACCATGCAGGCATACAGGTCCTGCCAGTAAGGTGGCGTAAGGCATTGGACGGAGATTATGTTGAAAAATGGAGTTTTCTACCCGGAATGGTGGGGAATAATATTACGTATTGGAGCCCTGAATAAAACCACCCTGCTTACAGAAAAGAAAATGTATCGTGTTAGTTACTGATCGCCTCTCGTATTAATACGAGGCGTATTCAAAAAGTACTAGTCGTTTGCTTATATTTAAATTTTGGCAGTTTCATGAATGCAGCGCTGTCTGCTATACCAAGTTCGAGAACTTTTTTCTACACAAGCGATATGTTATTTAACTCTCTTGCTTGTGTCACTTAGACCTTAAGTCACTGTTTTGATGGTGTAGTGGTTTGACTGCGGTTGAAGGCACACGAAAATGGCTGTTACTCCCAGTAGTCATGAACTGCGAGTTGCTACTCCATTTTTGTTTGTAATCGAATCCACAGCTACTCAGATTCATCAAGAGTTGATCCTAGTTTGTGGGCCCACAGTAATGCGTGAAGGAAAAGGTAATGTACAGGTGCAGAGTGGAGATTGGACGACTTTATGGGAGAGTGGACACCCAAAGAGAGTGTTTCAAATGAAAAATGAAGCTCCAAAATATTGTACTTCTACTTCAATATACTCCTTGAGGTCGTAGAACAGATTATCAGTCAGTCAGGATGGTAATGGCTGGTGTCGTTAGGTAACGAAAGAAGTCCGAACCATCGAAAGAGAGAGCAGAGGAAAGACGTCTAGCTGAGCTGGGAAGCAGAGCCAGAGATAGCATCCATCTTTTGTCCGACGCTCCCCGTTAGTCACTCTGATATGGCACATGGAGACCTGTAATCAGCGAATTTTACAAGTATAAACAGCTTTATGCTGAGGTGGTTATTCTACTTGCCACTTAGGCCACAAGAGTCACTACGTGGTTACTGAAAGTGAGAATGTAAATAGGAAGAATTTTTAAACTGAGGATAAGAACTACGTTCAGTTGAACAGGAATGGACATTTCTCAAAAGAGTAACCACATAAATTGGAAAAAAAACCATGGGTACAAAGAAGGTAACTGCAAAGAAACCATGAGTAACAGAAGAAATACTTCACTTGATCGATGAAAAGACACACAAAAACGTTCAGCGAAATTCAGGAAAACATAAATACAAGTCGTAGAGGAATGAAATAAATAGGAAGTGCAGGGAATCGAGGACGAAATGGCTGCAAGAAAAACGTGAAGAATTCGGGAAAGCAATTATTGTCGGAAAGACTGACTCAGTATACAGAATAGTCAAAACAATCTTCGGTGAAATTGAAAGCAGGTTGGCAACGGGAATTCCACAGTTAAATGCAGAAAAGAGAACGGATAGGTGGAAAGAGTGCAGAGAAGGTTTTTATTTGAGGGAAGGTTTGTCTGGAGTAGATTTAGAAGAGATAAGGGATTCAATATTAGAATCAGAATTTAAAAGAGGTTTCGAAGACTTAAGATCAAATAAGGCAGAAGGGATGGATAACATTCCACCAGAATTTCTCAAATCTGTTGGGGGAAGTGGCAACAAAACGACTGTTGTCGTTGGTGTGTAGGTGCATGAGTCTGGCGGTATATCATCTGACTTTCGGGTAAATATCATCCACAACTCCGAAGACAGCAAGAGCTGACAAGTGCGATCATTATCGCATAATCAGTTTAACAGCTCTTGCATCCAAGTTGCTGCCGAGAATAATATACAGAAGAATGGGAAAGAAAATTGAAGAAGTGTTAGATGACGATTAGTTTGGCTTTCGGAAAGGTAAAGCATCACAGACGTAATTCTAACGTCGCGGTTGATAATTGAAGCAAGAATAAAGAAAAATCTAGACACTTTCATAGGATTTGTCAACCTGGAAAAAGTGTTCGACAGTGTCAAGTGGTACAAGGTGTTCGAAAGACTAAGGAAAATACAGGTAAAATATAGGAAAAGATGGATAATATACAATATGTAGAAGAGGGAAGAGGATATAATAACAGTGGTTTACCAAAAACGAAATCTTGAATTAAAAAGAGTTACGACAGGGATGTAATTTTTTTCCCTAGTGTTCAATATACATATCGAAGAAGCAATGATGGAAATAAAAGAAAGGTTCAAGAATGGAATAAAATCCAAGGTGAAAGGAAATCAATGATACGATTCGCTGACGACATTTCTGTCCTGAGGGCAAGTGAAGAAGAGATACATTATCTGCTGGAAGGAATGAACAGTTTAATGAGTGCAGAATATGAGTTGAGAGTAAATCGAAGAAAGACGAAAGTAATGAGAACTAGCAGGAACGAGAACAGGGAGAAACTTAACATCAGGACTCATGGTCACGAAGTAGATGAATTTGTAGTATAGTAAAAGATAATCAGTGACGGACAGACCACGGAAAATATCGAAAGCAGACTAGCACTGGCCAAAAGGCTTTCCTGGCTAAGAGAGGTATACTAACATCAAACACAGCCCTTAAATTGAGGAAGAAATTTCTGAGGATTTACATTTGGAGCATAGCACTGTATGGTAGTGAAACGAACTGTGATAGAACCGGATCAGGAGAGACTCGAAGCATTTGATATGTGGTGCTACAGACAAATGTTGAAAATTAGATTGACTGATAAGGTAAGGAATTTGGAGGTTCAGTGCAGAATCGGAGAGGAAAGGAATACAAGAAAACATTGACAAGAAGAAGGGACTTGGCGATAGGACTTGTGTTAAGACATCAGGAAATAACTTCCACGATACCAAAGGGAGTTGTAGAGGGTAAAAAACTGTAGACGAAGCTGGAGACTGGTTTACATCCAGCAAATAATTGAGGCCGTAGGTTCAAGTGCTACTCTAATATGAAGAGGCCAGCACAGGAGAGGAATTCGTGGTGGGCCGCCTCAAACCAGTCGGATGGCTCAAAAAAAAGGTGCATAATGGAATCAGAGGGCAACGGCCTTGCCGCAGTGGGTACACCGGTTCCCGTGAGATGCTATCTCTGGCTCTGCTTCCCAGCTCAGCGCTGTTGGGCGTGGTCGGCACTTGGAGGGGTGACCATCCAGGCCGCCATGCACTGTTGCCATTTTTCGGGGTGCACTCAGCCTCCTGATGCCAATTGAGGAGCTACTCGACCGATCAGTGGCGGCTTCGGTCAAGAATATCATCATAACGACCGGGAGAGTGGTGTGCTGACCCCACGCCCCTCCTATCCGCAACCTCCACTGAGGATGACACTGCGGTCGGATGGTACCGGTTTGCCACTCGTGGCCTGAAGATGGCGTGCTTTTCTTTTACAATGGAATTAGTGGTGGTGAGATTGAGCGCTTGTTTTGTCGGACAGTCACTGCTGCTGCTGGGGCACTTTACTGGTGGCAGTTCGGAGAAGTAGGGAGGGCGGGGGAGCAGGTATATCGGCCGAGCCAGGGAGGCTTGGGCCAGTGGTTTCACGCGAGGGAAGACAGACGAGAGCTCTAGCTGGCTGTGGTACATTGTTCCAGGTGTCACCGACGGAAATTTTTATGACTGCTAGCACCGCCTCACGGCGAACCAGAGCCTGGGCGCTTATTGTTCTCATGTGAGGAGAGTGCATTCCTCCGAATCTACAGTGTCCTTCTGATGTTTCCTGTGGACCTTCCTGCGAGATAAGTATCTGTTAGCCTTGTGAAAGCATTTTACCCCAGTAGACGAAATGGGCCGGCACTGCAGGACACCCAACACTGTGTCGCCAGGACGGCTGTTGAATTTTTCCTGCGTCATATAGACACCCAAGCCACGCTGCTTCCCCGCGTGCATAAAATAACTGTTCCAATTGCGACGCCAGGTGTGACATCAGAAAGTATACCGATGGATGCCTGTTCGATGCTGAGATGTGTTGGGGCTGGACGAACGGATTTTTCCCGTCTTCTGGAGGTAGGCTGTAAGGTATGCAGAGATATATGCGACTGGCGCATGGGAACGCTACTGTTTTGTTGTTGACTTTTAGCTTTTTGGCACCTACTCCACGTGTGAGGAAGCCAGGATTCGCGCAGTAGCCAAGAAGGAGAGAGAACGGCTGGAGAGTGGACCCCAGCAGTGGCCGCGAACCGAATCGATTCGAACTCAGGGTGTGAAGGTGGAGCCGACGCAGGAGCGCACTGGTCATCGCATTATAGACATTTACATGCATGTGATGAGCATTTCACAGCATCAGCATCAGTACTCTTTATGGTGAAATGCATAGACTGCAACGTGCTCTTACAACAGCAGCAGTCACTGTCTAATTTAAGTGTATTATGGTAGCTTTCCGATCAGCAGTTATAATTACTGTCAAACGAATTAGCTACGGTCAGATCGCGTTATCCAGTTACAGTCAGTTTTCCACAGTCTTTCCAACTTTGTCAACCACACATCATTTTATTAAACAGGAGCATGATTATAATCGATGTGTTATATTTAGCTGCGTCCCTTGCCATTCATACCTTTTGGAAATAAATATATCGTTATCCTGAAAGTCTCTGTTATTCAATTAGATGGCATTCCTTTTATTAAATGCTTTTGTCATTCGCATTTAGAGTCCGCTGCATTTAATTTTATAGTAGTGTAACTGAGGGGTGAAAATTCAGAGGCTGAACTTCATTAGAGGTACCCTCATACCTGTCGCAAAACGGGGCATGTTGGAAAGCTACAACACCAAGGCCTACAGAGCCTATGCTTTTAAGTTCTCCTCCTTTCTCACTGCTTACATGTTTGTGAATTTTGTATTGCTTCCCCATACATTCTTATGTAATGATCATCAGACGCTGACTAGTCTCCAGTTTAGGAAAATAGTAGTCGGTGGTTCCCTGGTCCCGAACACGCTCTGGTTTCACTAATTTATCTGTATTG
This sequence comes from Schistocerca gregaria, assembly GCF_023897955.1. Classification (NCBI taxonomy): domain Eukaryota; kingdom Metazoa; phylum Arthropoda; class Insecta; order Orthoptera; family Acrididae; genus Schistocerca; species Schistocerca gregaria. The sequence continues at coordinate 157,750,938 of NC_064925.1, forward strand.
CCTGGATATTAGTTACTCGTGTCGTTAAGATGTTAGTATTTATACTTATTTAAGTGGTTCTAATGACGTGCTAATCTCAACACTGTGGCATTATACCATAGCTTGCAGGGCAAGCAGCTTTCTGTGAAACTGATGATTCGTGAAACTTTTGTTGGTTCAAAATGGCTCTAAGCACTATGGGACTTAACATCTGACGTCATCAGTCCCCTAGACTTAGAACTACTTAAGCCTAACTAAACTAAGGACATCACACACATCCATGCCCGAGGCAGAATTCGAACCTGCGACCGTAGTAGCAGGTCGGTTCCGGATTGAAGCGCCTAGAACCGCTCAGCCACAGCTGCCGGCCAACGTTTGTTGATTGAGTACTCTGTTGGTGCTTTTTTTTAAATAAGTCTGAAACAAGCCATATACAACCTAGTGCTTACAATATCGACACTGTTAGACTTTATCAAAGCTTTTGATATTGTCAATTTTGACATACTGCTCAGAAAAATGCGACAGCTATAATTCTCAGATAGTGTGCTGAAGTTGTTTGACAGCTACCTGAAAAACAGCACAGTGTTTTCTATCGGAATGAAAAATCATCCTGGAAACGTGTTCTCTCATGAGTGCCACAAGGGTCAGTCTTAGGCCCACTTTTGTTTGCATTGTATGTAAATTTTCGGGTTTTTCTTCCTGAAAATATCATTTCTATGCCGACGACCTCCAGCTCCACTTATGCACCAGACCCGAAATATTAATTCTGTGATTGTCCCGATAAATGGTGATCTCTCATCAGTGATAACATGTGAAGAAAAGTTGGGGCTTAAATAAAATGCAAAAAAGTCGCAGCTAATCTTAGTATACCATTAGAAATTAATAAGTTGAGAAGTCTGCTATTAATTGCCTCTCATTCAACTTCATGGCATCCCAGTACCATACCAGAAAGTTGTGAAGAACTTGGACGTGACTTCGGATGAGCATTTAAATTGGGGAAAGAATACTGTCGCCAATTGCCGGAGGACTTTCGCTTGCTTCTATGACCTGAAACGTTTCGGAACATATTTACACAGGATGCGAAGCGCAAACTCGTGCAAATACTCTGTCGTGTCCCGGCACGCAACAGAGGGAAGATAGGGGGTGTAACCACAGTCTGCAATTTTCAAGCAGTGAGGATAAAATGCAGTAGACAAATTGCCAGTGATGACATGGATCAGCGGCAAACACTGTTACATGGCTCCTACGAGACACGCGGATTTTGGAACTCGACGGGACCCTTGCAGCAGGAGACTCGTGGAATTCAGGGGCCTGCTTAACACGATTTATTTGGTACCAGGCCGACTACTACAATGAAGACTATTTCTAAACATTAGACAAAGCAATGGAGGCAGTTGGTTGTGCAATAGAAGTCAGTGCCTGAAGCCTCGGGGGCGGATGTTAATAGAAGTAGTGAACACTAACAGCACGTTAAACACAAACTTGAGAATAGCACTCCAAGTGAGGAATACAGACATGCCGGAGCTTACCAAGGCTGGCCACGAGTGACACGGAGTCAGCGCCCCAGCGATCTGACTGAGCATCCCCTCTGAATACAAAAAGATGGGTTTTTAAAGAATCATGGTGGCTCACCGTTTCTCCCTTCCTAAGGTCGACCCACCAATCCACTGGCACTTGAAAAGCTCTAGCCAATCTGGCGAGTCGTTCTGCACTTCCAGGGTACCTCTGGACAACTACATTTAGATTCCTTCCCTACTCCCTCATGGTAGGTAGTGATGCTTCTGGATTTTACATTGACAAACTCCAAGTCTGGTAGCAACAGCCTCCAGCTAAAAGCTAAACGTCACTGCCACTCCTATTATGGCCAGCAACAACAGCGTTTTACGTCAGCTGGCCCTGTCTTCTTCCCTTCCCTGGGTGGGGTAAGTATCAAGCTTGGTGCCTCTGCTAAGACATGCCTTTTCGTGGCAATATTCTACAGTGACGCCTTACGACAGCGTCTAGGCGGTGGATGGTATTACCAATTAATTCTCTGATGTGAAACTTCTCCCTTGTGACAGCCGCACAGAGTGTCTGCAATTTGGGTGGCTCTAGTGCTACTATTTGTCGCCGGTAACCTAAAAGCTACCACTTTTACCTGCTCTCTGCATTGTGTCCCTGATTTCTTACATTGGAGTGCCGTTGATGGCTCCAAATAGCCTTAAGCATAACAACGTACAAGTCATTATGTCGTCAATATGTAACAACTCGTTCTACCGAACATCTACTACTGTGAAGTAATTCAACATGGCACGGGTAGTGAAAACACAAGACGGTAAGAACTGAACATGAATGCTTGTGTGCGTCACATCTGAAACATCCTTCGGTATGACCGTCAGTGGTCGATACGCCCAGTTTGGGTGGCTGCGGCTTGACTGGTTGCGAGACTGCTACGCACTACTCGTATGTCCACTTCACAGGCTACTCAGTGCTCAGGCACACAAGTACTTTGCTTAAGAGATTAAACACCTTTCGCACCATCGTAATATAAACTCAAAAGTCTCTGTTATGTAGCATCCTCATTGTGGCCATTCATAACACAGAAACATTTGCAAACTCCTTCGCTGTCGCTACTGTCCGCCTCTGGAACAAACTGCTCTGTATTCTTCGCACAAGTCGACGCCCTGCTACTTTTAAGAAAAGGCTGAAACACTTCCTCTGTCACCCTGTTAGCACTTTCGCAAAAATTAACGTACACTCCCAACTTTCCCTCTGTTAAAGTGTAAAGCCAATGCTTCTGTCTTCTCCCCTTACACTTCTTTCTCCTTTCCTTTCTCTACGTCTTATATCGCTTTCTCTTCTCTTGTTTTCTTTAACAGTGTGTTACCACGTTCTTCTTTCCCGCCCTCCTCCACCCTTTGCCCATTCTACATCTGCATCTACATCCATACTCCGCAAGCCACCTGACAGTGTGTGGGGGAGGGTACTTTGAGTACCTCTATCGGTTCTCCCTTCTATTCTAGTCTCGTATTGTTCGTGGAAAGAAGGATTGTCGGTATGCCTCTGTGTGGGCTCCAATCTCTCTGATTTTATTCTCATAGTCTCTTCGCGAGATATACGTAGAAGGGAGCAATATACTGCTTGACTCCTCGGTGAAGGTATGTTCTCGAAACTTCAACAAAAGCCCGTACCGAGCTACTGAGCGTCTCTCCTGCCGACTCTTCCACTGGAGTTTATCTATCATCTCCGTAACGCTTTCGCGATTACTAAATGATCCTGTAACGAAGCGCGCTGCTCTCCGTTGGATCTTCTCTAGCTCTTCTATCAACCCCACCTGGTACAGATCCAACACCGGTGAGCAATATTCAAGCAGTCGGCGAACAAGTGTACTGTAACCTACTTCCTTTGTTTTCGGTTTGCATTTCCTTAGGATTCTTCCAATGAATCTCAGTCTGGCATCTACTTTACCGACGATCAACTTTATATGATCATTCCATTTTAAGTCACTTCTAATGCCTACTCCCAGATAGACCTGCTATATTGTAGCTAAATGATAAAGGATCTTTCTTTCTGTGTATTCGCAGAACATAACACTTGTCTACATTGAGATTCAATTGCCTTTCCCTGCATCATGCGTCAATTCGTTGCACATCCTCCTGCATTTCAGTACAATTTTCCATTGCTGCTAGCAGTCGTAATTAAGAATATACCTTACCATAATCTCTAATTATTGTTATATTTATTATCTACGAATGTAAACTGTGGGTATGTGTCTTTTTAATTCATCCGTATTACGGTAAGTATTATTTTCTATATTTAATTTAATGTAACATACTTACTGCAATCTAATTAAGGGATGTAAAATACGTGGAACGCCCGGTTAGATGTAAGAGAGGGCCTGATGGTACAAATCTTCCCAGATTATATAAATAAATAATGCGGACATTTACAGTTTATAAGAACTTAAATAACACTTTTCCTTTTACCGTTTGTTTATTGCCTGAAGTAACAGAGGTCTCTAGGCTGCAGAGCTCTCTTTATTAGCGTGGCCTTTACTTTGGAGACCACTTTCAAATAATCTCTTTAACTCCAATGGTGGTGGAAGACTGTGGAGACACCAGATGATAAGGAACTCACGGGGGGGGAAAATGTATTTTCATTTTTCCCCTTTTCCTGTTTCCTTTCTCTTCTCAGCTTTATTTATTGATGTCAAGTTTACGTGCAATCGATTTCAGATTACAGACATATCTCAATATCTGTAATCTACATCTGCCGATAGAGAGCGTGACAAGACTGTTTATCAAGTGTCACAGACGCCTCAGTCACAATAACAGTAACCTCTCACTTGTATGCTCATTATCACCAGAGACCGACACAACTGGTCGATTCCAACACTCAAAAGCCAAATACTTTCGCCTTGCGGTAGTCGAATCGGTAGTTCGATTTTCTGTCAGTGTACGTAACGCTTACGCTTCTTATACATATACATACTGTATGTAATCCTCAAGCCTTTGTGCAGTACACGACGGAGGGTACTTCGTACCAATATTGTCAATTTTCTGCCCTATTTTCTTTCACGTACTGAACGGTTGGAAAATAACAGTCTTTATTGCTCTTATCTTGTTCTCATGACCCCTACGTGAGTTATACAGTAGCGACAAAAAAAAATGATCATACAGTCTTTCTCGAATAAAGAGTCTCTAACTTTACGTAACATGGATTCGAGAGAACAACGTCGAATTTCTTCCAAAAATGTCTGTTTTAGTTCACCGAGCATTTATGTTAAATTCTTTTATGGGCTATATCGCCGTGTGAGGATCCTGGTAGCGTGTCTCACAACTAGTTCCATGTCAGTTCCTACCCTTATTTGTGCGAAAAAGTGACAAGTTGCTGTAACTGAGGCATCTTCGGGCTTGTCGGTCATTGGACTTGTTTGTCTTCCGGTTTGTTACTATGCACGAAATTCGTCACACTCAGAATATTTCGGATTTTGATTGATTCTCGTAGACTGTAAGGCGCCTGTAGATGGAGTCATGTGGTTTAGATAAAACGTATATTTGAAATCAATAAATACAACTGAGTAGAAAAAAAAGAAAAGAGCGAAATTAAAAAATACCTTTTTTTTTCTCCCTGTATTTTGAAGTACTTTGACTTAGAGCTTCTTTCAGCTCCCTTCACTCACTATTTGATCACTCCTCTCCTTTGCTTGCGACGGCTTCTGAAGTTTGTGTGCACGAATCTGGTTGTGAGAAAAAATTTTCTGCAAAAATACTCGACTCAAGTTCCTTTAGTGCTTATGATAGTTGTATCTCCAAAGATGACGTTTGATCGTCTACTTTTTTCCCATTGTGAGCTTATGGTGGAATTAATGTTGTTGTTGTGTTCTTAAGTCCAAAGACGGTTTGGTGCAGCTTAGTCTGTCTTGTGCAAGCCTCTTCATGTCTGCATAACTATTGCAACCTACATCTATTTGACCCTGCTTCCTGTAGTCGAGTTTTGATCTCCCTCCACAATTCTTACCCTGTATACTTCCCTCCATAGCCAATTTGACAATTTCTTGATGACTCAGGATGTATTCTATCAACTGATCCCTTCTTTTGTTCACCTTTTGCCGTATCATCCTTTTTCTCCTATTTTATTCAGCATCTGTTCACTGTTTATTCGATATACCCAACTAGTCTTCAGCATTTTTCTGTAGCACCACATTTCAAAGGCTTCTATGCTCTTCATGTCCGTACTGCTCATCGTCCAAGTTTCACTTCCATATAAGACAATACTACAGACAGATACTTCAACAAGGATTCCGAACACATAAATTTATCATATTAGACTTTGAAATTTATCACATTAAACGTTGACGGTTTTCCTCCTATTCCCAGCCTGCATATAATATCCCCTCCACCTCGGCACAGCCAGTTATCTTGCTCCGCAAAGAGGAAAACTCACCTGTCACATTTACTATCTCATTTTCTAACGTATTTCCCCACTACATTCCATTACCTACGTTTTACTTTTGTTGACATTCACGATACAGCTATAAAACAGGAGGTTATTTCAACGCGTTCACAGTCTGTAGCCTAACCGCCAGTCATTTACCTCAACTCCCTCTACTTCTAACATAAGGTTCATATTCTAGCTCAAAATTAAGGATGCAAGAAGATCCTACAGAGAACAAGGGCTCTCAGAACCCCTAAATTTCTGAATGATATTACAAGAGACGAAGAACAAGAGAGGGGGGAAAAAAAGTGAGACAGTGTTGGACTCCCATCTCCTACGTTCATCTTATAACCTCCTTTGAAGATATCAACCTCTCTGTTCAACTGATGTTCCATCTCCTTGCCGTTTCTGACAGAATTCACAAAATTTACAGTTTCAACGCCAACTGTAAAGTGGACCTTTAGAATGAGGTTTCAAAAGTAATGGGATACTTCTTAATACCATATGGGATCTCTTTTTGCCTGCAGTAGTGCAACAACTCGACGTGGTATGGACTCAACAAGTCGTTAGAAGTCCCCTGCTGAAATATTGAGCCATGCTGCCTCTATAGCCGTACATAAGTGCGAAAGTGTTGCCGGTACAGGATCTTGAGCACGAATTGACCTCTCAGTTATGTCTCACAAATCTTCGATGCGATACACCTCAGGGGATCTGCGTGCCCAAATCATTCGCTCGAATTGTCCAGAATGTCCTACAAACCAGTCGCGGACAATTGTGGCCCGGTGAAATGTCACACTGTCATCCGTAAAAATTCCGTCGTTGTTTGGGAGTATAAAGTCCATGTGGGGCTGCAGATCGTCTCTAGGTAGCCGACCATTATCATTTCCAGTCAATGACTTGTTCGTTTGGACCAGAGGATCCAATCCATTTCATTTACACACAGCCCACACCATTATGAAGCCAGCAGCACCTTGCACAATGCCTTGATGACAACTTGAGTCCATTGATTCGTGTGGTCTGCGCCACACTCGAACCTTACCATGAGCCCTTACCAACTGAAATCGGGATTCATCTGACCAGGCCACTGTTTTGTTTCTGCGGCGATGTCTTGCTGTGTTCCTTGTCTCTCAGCACTGACAACCCTACGCAAACGCCTCTGCTCTCTATCGCTAAGTGAAGGATGCCGGCCACTGCGTTGTCCGTGATGAGACGTAATGCCTGAAATTTGGTATTCTCGCGCTCTTGACACTGTGGATCTCGGAATATTAAATATCCTAACGATTTCCGAAATGGAACGTACCATGACTACAGTTTCAACTACCATTCGCTTTCGAAGTTTGTTAGTTTCGATCGTGCGGCCATAATTACGTCGTAAATCTTTTCACATGAATCACCTGAGTACAAATGATAGCTCCGCCAATGCACTGCCCTTTTATACCTTGTGTACGCGATGCTACCGCCATCTGTATATGTGCATATCGCTATCCATGAATTTTGTCATCTCAGTGTCATTCCCTTTCCAAATTTCTTATTGTTTTGCTTTACTACCTGCTTAGTATACAAATTGAATGACTTGGCGCTACAACCCTCTCTCATTCTTATTCAGCTGCTGCCCCCTTCTCATGTTCTCCGAAACTTACAATACTATTCAGAAATTTAGGGATTTTGAGAGTCCTTTTCCTTTGTAAGTTGCTCTTTTGTCCTTAATTTGGGCCATGAATTGGAACTTTTAGATATTACGATCAGAGGTAGGTGAAGTAAATCACTGGCAGACTGACTACAGTGTGTGAACGTCTTGAAATATGCTCCTGTTTTTATAGCTACGGTGTCTTACGGATCTAGCCAAGTATTCGTTTCAATAAGCCACATTAACGATGTTCACATAAAGCATCTAGCCATTCTTGTGTTCCTGGAACATAATGGCCAGAAGAAAAATGTTGTAGTCATGAAGTCCAATCGTTACTTGAATTTAAATTCTTTAGGGTAATTACGGCACATCATATTGCTCTTCAAACTTTTCCAAAACTCGACGTTCCCCATTACTCTGCTGGAATCTTCGTCAGCAATTTTCTAGTGTCCACTCGTGGCTGATAACTGTCGAAAACCGTTGTCTCGCACACTAGTAAGAAGCTGTTTTATTTTTCGAAGAAATGCCCACCGTCATTTGATAGGTACTGCTAACTAGTAGTGAATGATAGGAGAAATATTCTCAAAATATTAGCTGGAGCGCCTGGCGTTGCCCGAGGTATTTAATATCTGCCACACGAAGTGTAGCCCTGTTCCCCGTTGATATTCATAAGTGTGTCTGAGTACGACTCGAACTGTTCGAACAGTTTTCTTCTCAGTTCGGGCCTTTTCATTGGCCCATGATCTAGTGACTTTTGTTGCTACTACATCCTCGAGTTGCCTTAGCGTTTGTACGGCACTCTGGATTTTAATAATAAAAATAACTTTGAAACACGGACTACAATATCATATATGGTGTATATCATATGTAACAACGGCAACTAATCAATAAATAACATTGCAATCATGCCTGTCAAATTCTAGATCTTTTGCTCGTCCCACTATTTAGCGACGTCTGATGGTACTATCTTCAAGACGGGTATTGCCGCTGTAACTTCTTCTCTCGGTAGGAATTACAGTCAGTTTACTACGATATTTGTCGCTTGTTACGCATATAATTTCTTCGTCAATTTTCTTCATCGTTTCATATGAATGTAGTAATCTGAAGTAAATCGACCAAGAACTTTGAAGTAAATTGTTAAAGTACTTTTCGAGGCATTTCGTAACAGCGTTTCTCCTTTACATATTTTGTATACGCATTTATGTACTAAGTATGTCAGAAAATGTATAGACCTTCCTTCTCTGCCAATGGCCAACTCCTACGCTTCACTCATCTCCTCTTCCTCCAGAATAACTCCCGTCGCTCCGCCATTTTTGTCTCCCTCGACCTCGAAAAGCCTACGACCGTGTATGGCATCCCGGTCTCCTGTTTAAACTCTAGATCTATGCCCTTCCGTATACGCCTCCAGACCCCCACGTGGATCCTCTATGACCTGATTCCTTTTCCCCATCTGCTCCTTTACCTCAAACATATCTGCATACTCTACACCTCCCGCCGACTTGATCCTCCTCATCCACTGGTTGCTCGTCTCCTCTCCGCCACCTGCCCTCTGCTGCACTTTCACCATTGTGTCCCCCTACCCTTCACCTCTACACCCTTCATCTCCTTTCCCAAGGTGGCTTCCATCAACTCTGCCTCCCAGACGGTGCCTCCTCTCCCTCCGTTTATGCCTTAAAAAAAGGTTCAAATGGCTCTGAGCATTATGAGACTTATAACTACTTAAATCAAACTAACCTAAGGACAACACACATCCATGCCTGAGGCAGGATTCGAACCTGCGACCGTAGTGGTCGCGCGGTTTCAGACTGTAGCGCCTAGAACCTCTTGGCCACCCTGGCCAGCGTTTATGCCTCCTATCACCTCTGATCCTCACCTCCCCCTCCCTTCCTCTGTCTTTTTCCCAGGCTCCCTTTGCCCCCCCCCCCCCCTTCCATCCTGTTTTTACCCACCTATCCTCTCTCTGACTCATATCCCTCCCGTGAGTCCTTTTGCTTTCCACTCCACTGCCTTCCCCAACCCAGTCTGCATCCGCGCTGCCCCCCTTTTTTCTATATCCTCTCCCTCCCTTGGCTCCCCTCCTTTTCCTCGGCTCCCCCCTTTTTTTCCCCTCATCGGTCCGGGTCCTCCCACCATCCCCATCTGCTGCCGTGTCGCCTGTACAGTGCTGTTTAAAGTGAATGTTTAGTGTTGGCATTACCTGTCAGTGTTGCGAACAGCTGTCATACTGTCACTAGTTGTGTTTTTTTTATCTTGTGTTAACAGAAACCAGACTGTCGCCGTGTTCTTTAATTGTGCCTGTCAACTTACTGTGTTTCTTCATCTGCATCGTCAACGCTGTGTTTTATATTTTAAATTCCACAACTTTCCACCATTTTACAGTTTCTTACAATGTCACCGTTTTATCACCTGCTTTTATTGTTTGTTTATATTCTCATTATGGTTTTCAACTTTTCTGTAGGCTGTAGAGCGGCCTATTATGCTGCTGCCAGCCCGCTCCCCCCTCGGGCGGGGAGGATCGAAATGCAATAAAGGAAAAGGAAGGAAAGTGTATATGTACTATTTGCGTCTGCCCAAATGTTCATAGGTGCTCTTGTTGAAATTTGGAGTATTTCAGCCAAGAACTTTTAGAGGTTTTTGGTAACAACATTTCCCATTAATACTAAATACATATATGACAGATCACGAAATCTTATGTAAACGTTGATCTTCCTTTTGTCTTGAAGGTAAAGTACACTAAATTGCATCAATATCAGAATAAAACTGTATATTTGCACCAGCTACAAACAAACAAATGGACACTGTTCTTTATATACAATGAAGAGCCAAAGAAACTGGTACACCTGCTTAATATCATGTGGAGCCCCCGCGAGCACGCAGAAGTGCAGCATCACTTCGTGGTCTATGCCACGACTAATGACTGAAGTAGTGCTGGAGGGAACTGACACCTTGAATCCTGCAGGGCTGTCCATAAATCCAACAGAGTGCGAGGGGATGGAGATTTTCTGTACAACACGTTGCAAGGTATCCCACACATGCTCAATAATAATGTTCATGTCTCGGGAGTCTGGTGGCTAGCAGAAGTGTTGAAACTCAGAAGAGTATTCCTGAAGCCATTCTGTAACAATTTTAGTCATGTGGGGTGTCGCATTGTCCTGCTGCAACTGCCCAAGTCCGTTGAAATGCACAATGGACATGAATAGAGGCAGGTGATCAGACAGGATGCTTACGTACGTCTCACCTGTCAAAGTCGTATCTAGACATAACAGGGCTTCCTTATCACTCCAACTGCATACGTCCCACACCGTTGCATAGCCTCCACCAGCTCGAACAGTCCCCTGCTGACATGCATGGATTCACGAGGTTGTCTCCACATTCGTACTCGTCCATATGCTCGATAGAATTTGAAACGATACTCATCCGACCCTACACTTGTTTCCAGTCATTAGCAGCCCAATGTCGGTGTTACCGGGCCCAGGCGAGGCGTGAAGCTTTATGTCGGCCCCGAGAACCCATGTCAATGATGTTTCGTTGAATGGTTCGCAACTTGTTGTGGCCCAACATTGAAATCTGCAGCAATTTGCGGAAGGGTTGCACTTCTGTCACGCTGAACGATTCTCTTCAGTCGTCGTTGGTTCCATTCTTGCTGGGTCTTTTTCCGGCCGCAGCGATGTTGGAGATTTGATGTTTTGCCGGATTCCATATATTCGCGGTACACACGTGAAATCGTCGTACGGGAAAATCCCCACTTCATCACTGCCTCGGAAATTCTGTGTCCCATCGCTCGTGCGCCGACTATAACACCACGTACAAACTCACTTAAATCTTGATAATCTCTCATTGTAGCAGCAGTAACCGATCTAAAAATTGCGCCAAACAATTGTTTTATATAAGCATTTCTGACCGCAGCGTCATATTCTGCCTGTTTACGTATCTCTGTATTTGAATACGAATGCCTATACCAGCTTCTTCGGCGCTTCAGTTTATATATATTATCGTCGTGTTGGTGAAGTGACTTCCCCTTCTAAGTGCGTGACCTTTTTTCCTCAGGCGATGTATATATCTGCCACAGTCTTCTTGATATTAAGATACCGCAGATTGTACACTTTGTTTTGAACTTTCGTGTTCTTAATTAGTTACTACTCTGTCCGCTCAGTTTCCCTGTGTACGCTTTGTCATAAACGCAGGTCACTTCAGAGATTCCTAAAGTCTGGAGACGATGAAGCATGACCGTTACAAGTTGGAGAAAGTCTTTCATTTTGTGCTGCTTGGAAACCGTAGTTTTCATACCATTCTTCTGGATGGTTTTACTCATGTAAGTGGTTACCCCAGCAACAAAAGGTAACCTTACGGATGTTCCTCGTTCTTCTTGTTTCCGTTATTAACACAGCTTGGTTTATAGGACCTCTGTGCGGAGAAGCCGTCGTAGACATTGACTATCTGTCTTTTCCATATGAAATCCAGCTCCGATCCCAAGATGTTATTGCGACTAATGAGAAAGGCATCAAAAAGAATTTTTTACATTTGCTTTTTTATGCTTGTGCGTGACGTCTAAATACCGATTTGTGTTGGCAGGCCTCCTGAAATATTGTCGTGTCTTCTGTAGATCAACACATCTAGGAAAAGGATGACGATCGTTTAGAAAATCATAGAATCCATGTAGCTGTTCTTTGCTGTAGCCACGTAACGAATGTGTCATCTGCATGGCGGAGCCAGCTAGACGGTTTAATTCCAAATTACTCTATGTCTGTTGTTAAAAATGCTCCATTAAAATGTCAGGGTCTGTTGGCGACAGAGAGGTCCCTATAGCAACACTACTGGATTATTCATAAGAGCCGGCCGGAGTGGCCGTGCGGTTCTAGGCACTACAGTCTGGAGCCGAGCGACCGCTACGGTCGCAGGTTCGAATCCTGCCTCGGGCATGGATGTGTGTGGTGTCCTTAGGTTAGTTAGGTGTAAGTAGTTCTAAGTTCTAGGCGACTGATGACCTCAGGAGTTAAGTCACATAGTGCTCAGAGCCATTTGAACCATTTTTATTCATAAGACTCGTCTTTGTATGTAAAATAGTTAGATCTAAGACAGAATTTATAGAGGTGTCATATCTCTGGAGCAGTTTTATCCGAAATGAAATCTATGGTAGACTATCTACTACTGGAATATTGATAAATGACGATTTCATCTCGGGTCTCTACAGAATGGCAGTCGCATATTTTTATACCCTATGTAATATTTCTAAAAATGTTTTGGAACTTTCACAAAAGGAATCGTTTCTCCAACTAGATACACTGACGAAAAAAATTGCTGCTTCAAAAAATAATTATTGTAGAGTAATTAAGCTTCACGAGTAGATTTGTCTAGGTAACATATTTAAGTGATTAACATTGCAAAATTACAGGTTAACGTAAGTGCGACATACGCTACTGCAAATGTGAATAGGATGTAACATCCAGAACGTTGAATGCAAGCATGCAAACGTGCATGCATTGTGTTGTACACGTTCCGGATGTCAGCTTGTGGGTTGGAGTTCCATGCCTGTTGCACTTGGTCGTCATTACTGGGGCGGTTAATGCTGCTTGTGAATAATGCTAGAGTTATGTAAGTCTGCAGGTTTTCGTGTCCGTTGTCACTTAAGTTAAAATCTACTGGAGTGTTAGGTCGCGTCATATATCCTCTAAAGTCATCGAATTTTCGACCCCTCTGCTGGGATATTCGTCAGGATCTTCCAGTGTCCACAGTTGCAAGAATACTGTCAGAGACCAGTGTTCCATTCTCTAATAAAGGGGAGTTTTCCCGCGTTTGTGCTGAAGAAGTAGGAGTATTCTTTAAAAGTCTTGTGGCTACCATTAGTGGGCCATCGTCTTAGGCTAATATTCTCGAACTGATGCACAAGAAGGGGCGTTATTGGCTAAATTCTCGTGGATACCATTGGTGGCCCATCGTCATTAGATAGAAAGACGCTATTCTACACTTACGCTGGTGAAGTGTTATTGGTTGAAATTCCTCCTACTGCAATCGGTTGGCCGTCATCATCGATTAGACGCGAAACGGACAGAGCAAGAGAGGGGTAATGTTTATCCAAAATATTATTGTCCGCCGAGGTGACTTGCAGCGCGTTGTTTATGTTGCTCGCACACCGCAGCCGCATATTCACTTCCTTGATGGTGGAGAGCCACGATGCCGGAAGCCTATAGCCGTCCTCTCTACTGAAATTACATGCACCCTTGGAAACTTCAACCGCTTCTCGGACCTTTCTTCTAGAAAATTTTGTTTCCTTAGCCAGCACACGTACGTTATTAAAATCGATGTCAGAGCCACAGTTCTCATGACGTTCCGCTGCTGCCGATTTTACATTTTGTTTTAGCCGCGTGTGCCGTTTGTGTTCCTTAATGCGTTCTTCAAGTTGTTCCAGTTTCGCCTATATACACTCTGCCGCAGCCACATGTCACTTGATAGACGCCTACATTGTGGAGACAATCAGGTGCATCCGATTTTCGTCGGAAAAATCTTTTATTTTGTTTTTACTAAAGAAAGATATCTGGGTACTATTTTTCTTTAGAATTCTGCCAGTGCGGTCAGTGATCCGAGAAACGAACGGTAACCTAACAGAGTGAGAAGGCGGTACCTCGTCATTCTTATTAGCGTCATTAATGTTCCGCCTAAAAGCCCTGTAGACTGAACAACTACCACAGCTATTTGCCTTCAGTGTCCTGTTTAAAAAAGCCGACGCCGATTCCAAGTTGACATCATCGCTGATACGAAGCCACGCTAAGACAGGGTGTTGAACACTGCTTGTTTCTGGGCTGGGTGGTGGTGGGAAGTGGCATATAAATAACTGTTTGTGTTAGTCGGTTTTCTATATACTCTGTGTCATCAAATCTTCTGTATACCAACACATCTAGGAACGGGAGATTGACCTTACTCTCAATCTCGAAGCTGAATTTGATGTTGGGATGAGTTCCATTTAAGAAATTGTGTAACGCATGAAGTTCTTCTTCGCTGTGTGACCATATAACAAATGTATCGTCCACATAGTAAGCCAACAATAAGGCTTTAAAGGAGTACTAGTTAAACCCTGTTGTTCAAAATGTTCCATAAAAATATCAGCTGCAACTGGCGAAATGGGTGAGCCCATAGCTAGGCCATCAGCCTGTTCATAGAATTCACCATTGTGTTTAAAATAACTCGAACGAAGACACAATTCAATTAAGTCACAAACATCTGGAGTAACTTTTTTCCTTATGATCTCCTTTGTATCTGACACTGGGACGTTAGTGAATAACGATGTCATATCAAAGCTAACAAGAATTCAGCTGCAGATATCTTGAGTGTGCGTATAATTTCTAAAATATGTTTCGAATGTTTGACAAAAGTATTTGTTTTACCAACTAGATGTCTCAGTTTACCGGATAAATTATGTGCAAAAAAATAAGTTAAGTGTTATCCCACTGAAGATAGGCCTCAAAGGAACCTATTGTTTATGTATCTCGAGTAGTCCATACATTCTGGGTGAAACAAGTATTCGAGGTGTTAGATTCCTTGCAAATACGGCTGTCCAATCTGGAGTCTGATATCAGATTTTTCACTTTCCGAACGATTCAGTTCGTCGGATAGCTTTTTAACTTGCGATACACAGGATCAGCTAGTAGCTGTTCCCTCTTCCTGTGATAATTTACAACGTCCAAAACAACGGTAGCAATTTCCTTATCCGATTTCGTTACAACATAAACAACGCTCTGCAAGTCACCTCGGCGGACCATAGTATTTTGGGTAAACATTCCCTCTCTCTTGCTCTGTCCGTTTCACATCTAGCCAATGATGACGGCCAACCAATAGCAGTAGAAGGAATTTCCACCAATAACCCTTCTCAAGCGTAAGTGTAGAATAGTGTCTTTCTACCTAATGGCGATGGGCCACCAATGGTATCCACGAGAGTTTAGTCAATAACGCCCCTTCTTGTGCATCATCGTGGGAATATTAGCCTATGACGATGGCCCACCAACGGTAGCCACCAGAATTTTAACCAGTACCACTTCTCCAGCACAAATGTGGTAAAACTCCACTTTAGAGAACGCGACACTGGTCTCTGACAGTATTCTAGCAATAGTGGACACCGGAAGACCCTGAAGAAGATCCCAGCAGGGGGCGAAAAGTCGATTATTTTGGAGGTAATATGACGCGGCCTAGCTCCCCAGAAGATTTTAACTTAAGTGATGCTAGAGTTGTCATCATATGATGTCACTTATGTGCTCGTTAGAGACTGATCTGGTGAACGAGCAGGCCAAGGCAACCCGTCGGCACCCTGTAGAGCATGTCGCGTTCCAACAGCAGCATGTGGGTGAACGTTATCTTGTTGGAAAACACCCACTGGAATGCTGTCCACGAATGGCAGCACAACAGGTCGAATCACTAGACTGACGCACAAATTGCATTCAGAGTGTGTGGGATAACCACGAGAGGGTTTCCACTGTCATACAAAGTCACATCACAGACAGTAACCCAGTTGTCGATCCAGTGTGTCTAGCACGCAGAGGGGATGGTTGCATGCTCTCAACTGGCCTCCTTCTGACCAACACACGGCCATCCCTGGCACCGAGGCATAACCAGCTTTCATAAATTTAGACAACAAATTTAGACAATTTAGACACTGTCCACGCAGTATAGCGGAGAATTTTTGGCCCCCTATGCCTGGTGCTGGCGGGTTCTCGCTCTTCTCGTGATGCCACGATCGTACAATCGACAGTGTACTGTCGTGGCATCACGAGAAAACAGAGGAGCCACCAGTACCATCCATAGCAGGCCACAAATTCAGAAGCTGGCTTTAACATAAGCCGAAACCGGTTTATAGATAAATATTACTGCAATCTCCGCTGTTGATTTTAACTTGAAGAACCATCTTTCTTCAGAATACACAGACTGCGACTCTGCCCTCCAGTGAGATCTCGCTTGACACCGCTGAAGTCGCAAATCGCTGTGGTTTGGAGGCAGTGGAATGTCCGCTGGGGGGGGGGGGGGGGCGTCTGGCGCGGAGCTGTCCTTGAAGTAACTGGTTTGCAACCATCCGTCGTGTCAGTGTGGTGCCAGCTGCTGCTCAGCTTGCTGCTACGGATGCAGTACGATGCGTCAGAGCCATACGCCGAACACGACAGTCTTATCTTTCGGTAGTGTCACGTGGCCGTCCGGAAACCCGTCTTCTTGCGACCGTACATTTCATGTCCTGTGGCTACATAAATGCCAAGTCTTTCTGCAGTATCAGTGACGGTCTAACATTCTGCGTGGTGTCTGTTTGTTCTAGGTCGTGTCTCCCTACAACTTTCGCTCAACGACACTGTCATTACCCCATGGGACAACATTAGTTAACGCTTCTTTTACACTACTGGCCATTAAAATTGCTACACCAAGACGGTGACGCGCTACAGACGCGAAATTTAACCGATAGGAAGGAGATGCTGTGACATTCTAATGATTAGCTTTTCAGAGCATTCACACAAGGTTGGCGCCGTTGGCGACACCTACAACGTGCTAACATGAGGAAAGTTTCCAACCGATTTCTCATACACAAACAGCAGTTGACCGGCGTTGATTGGTGAAATGTCGTTGTGATGCCTCGTGTAAAGAGGAGAAATGCGTACCACCACGTTTCCGACTTTGATAAAGGTCGAATTGTAACCTATCGCTCGCGTTGGTCGAGATCCAATGACTGTTAGCAGAATATGGAATCGATGGGTTCAGGAGGGTAATACGGAACGCCGTGTTGGATCCCAATGGCCCTGTGTCACTAGCAGTCGAAATGACAGGCATCTTATTCGCATGGCTGTAACGGATCGTGCAGCCACGTCTCGATCCCTGAGTCAACAGATGGGGACGTTTGCAAGCCAACAACCATCTGCACGAACAGTTCGACGACGTTTGCAGCAGCATGAACTATCAGCTCGGAGACCATGGCTGCGGTTACCTTGACGCTGCATCACAGACAGGAGCGCCTGCGATGGTGTACTCAACGACGAACCTGGGTGCACGAACAGCAAAACGTCATTTTTTCGGAAGAATCCAGATTCTGTTTACAGCATCATGATGGTCGCATCCGTGTTTGGCGACATCGCGGTGAACGCACATTGGAAGCGTGTATTCGTCGTCGCCATACTGGCGTATCACCCGGCATGATGGTATGGGGTGCCATTGGTTACACGTCTCGGTCACCTCTTGTTCGCATTGACGGCACTTTGAACAGTGGACGTTACATTTCAGATGTGTTACGACCCGTGGCTCTACCCTTCATTCGATCCCTGGGGAACCCTACATTTCAGCAGGATAATGCACGACCGCATGTTTCAGGTCCTTTCTGGATACAGAAAATGTTCTACTGCTGCCCTGGCCAATACATTCTCCCGATCTCTCACCAATTGAAAACGTCTGGTCAATGGTGGCCGAGCAACTGGCTCGTCACAATACTCCAGTGATGAACTGAGGTATCGTGTTGAAGCTGCATGGGCAGCTGTACCTGTACACGCCATCCAAGCTCTGTTTGACTCAATGCCCAGGCGTATCAAGGCTGTAATTACGGCCAGAGGTGGTTGTTCTGGGTCCTGATTTCTCAGGATGTATGCACCCACATTGCTTGAAATTGTAATCACATGTCAGTTGTAGTATAATATATTTGTCCAATGAATACCCGTTTATCATCTGCATTTCTTCTTGGTGTAGCAATTTTAATGGTCAGTAGTGTAAGTAACTTAATGGTAATACCAGCAATATTGTTTAATTTGCAATGTGTTCTAACAGATACGATCATTCAACTGGCAACAGAAGTTAAGTCGTGGTTACGATACAATCACTCATTTTTTCATGTGACTGGCAGAAAATAAAAATTTTAACAACAATTTTTCAACAGTGTCTTTCAGTTACCTAACAGTTAAATTACTCACAGAAGAGTCTTCTAACATCACCATATAATCAAAAGTACCTGGGCATTTGCCGGCCGGAGTGGCCGAGCGGTTCTAGGTGCTTCAGTCTAGAACAGCGCGACCGCTACGATCGCAGGTTCGAATCCTACCTCGGGCATGGATGTGTGTGATGTCCTTAGATTAGTTAGGTTTAATTAGTTCTAAGTTCTAGGGGACTGATGACCTCAGATGCTAAGTCCCATAGTGCTCAGAGCCATTTGAACCATCTTGGCATATATTAGTGGATGTTAATGTGGGATATATCTCTATTGTAACGGTCCGGCGCTTTTGAAGACCCTCCAGATGGTAGGGACATCGATGACGACGGCTAGGCAGCACTACTGCAATTTGGGTGCTGCGGTCACCGATGTTAACGCCGCCGTAAGCCACGCTGTAAGCCAACCTATCAGGGTGCGCGACGACCCTATAAATCCAGCAGCGCAACGGCTCTACCCTTTAGTTGTGATTTCTCTGCGTTATAGTATAGATATCGCTACACATCGTTGTCTTAGTTCTCCGTTTGCTAAGTCTTACAAGGAGGACACGGCAAGTGCCATAACTCTATTTCCCAGAAATTTCGCTCAGTGGAAGAGGGATCAAAATAAGAGAATACGTGCCTCGGCTCATCCGTAGGTACGCGACCGTTCCTGAGAAAACGACGGCCAAGATTTTCGAGGTACTTTACGTGACGTTTAGCGCGGAAAACGTGCAAATGAAACGGTGGCACAGTGGATAGCGTGGCAGATTCACGCTTTGCGCCCTGTGCTCGAAACCCGATGATTATTTGGTTCTGGCGTAAAGTCAAGCGAGGCAAGCCGGCCGGGAACGTTAGAGCAGAGAGGACTGCGAAGAAGACGTCAGCAAATTGCACGCTGACCGACCCCTCTCTAGGATGGAACCCGACGGCAGCGCTCTCGAGACGAAGAGGACATAAGCGCGGCGTTGTCTGGCCGTGACCCAGTTGGAGACGCAGTTCTACGACTTCCTCGGCGGCATCATGCATGGGCACCTGTATAGCAGCGACATAGGAACTGTATTACTTCTCTTGATTGTATATAAATTATATAGGGTTAGTCACTAACTATTGCCACCTAGAACAACTCCGAAAGTATGATTGGAGGTGAACGTTTGTGGGACAAAAGTTGTATGGAACATCGGGGGCCGTAATAAGACGTTTTTTTTGTTGATAGGTGGAGTAGCTTCAGCGGCTGTCGAGACGAATCCAATGATTGTAACCGTAAGGTCTTTGAAGGTCAACGAAGGTCAAGAAAGTGGCATGAACGTCGATTTACAGAAAGTGTTAGAAGTGATGACCATTGGTATCAATGCACAGCTGCAATCTTCTTATCATGGATTGAGTGGTATTCCTTATCACATCGGCACTTATCGAAGCACTTGCTCTGACAATTCGCTCTCGCATATCTTCAGGTGTAGTTGGAACATCTTCATAAACAATGTCTTTTACGAATCCCCAAAACACAAACATTTGTTTTTATCTTTTATTACTTTTATGTTGTAATTTCATGTACTGACACGTTCCATGACCTTGGAGATTTGTTCCTCAGTTTGGTCCTACGGAACTCGACGTGTAAATAAAAAAAATCCAGAGGCGTCAAGTCTGGCGAACGTGCCGGCCACGACACATCTCTTCCGCGACCAATCCAACGATTTGGGAATTGTCTCTGCAACTCACTTCTAGTATCAGCGAAAAATGTGCCTGACACCCATCGTGTTGATACCACATTCTGTTCCTTGCTCCTAAAGGTATTTCTTCCAATAACAGACCTAATGTTTCTCGCAGGAATGTGGTGTACTTCCTACCATTAAGATTTCCTTCGAGAAATAGGAGCCTATAATTCTGTCCTCCAGAATCCCACACCATACATTCACCGACAACGGTTTTTGGTGTGCCACTTGCTACAGCCAACGTGCATTTTCAGTTGCCTTACAGAGCATGTTATGCAAGTTAACATTTCCATGGTTCGTAAATGCAGCCTCGTCAGTAAATAAATTCAAATTAATAAATGTGTCATGCCTCTGAATCTGAAGTTGAGCCTATCGACCGAATTCAGTGCGACGCATACAATCGGCACCAGTTAATTCTTGGTGGGGACTGATATGGTAAGTATGATATTTATGGAGATGCAGAACACGAACAACACTACTCTGGCTCGTGCCAGATTCCCTTGCGATTTGACGCGAACTAACGCAAGGGTCTCGAACCACATTGGCAGCCGCGCGGGATAGCCGCGTGATCTTGTCACGGCCGGCGCGGCTGTCCACGTCTGGGTTTCGACTTCTCCCTCGGGCATGGGTCTGTGTGTGTTGTCCTTAGCGTAAGTTAGTTTAAGTTAGATTAAGTAGTGCGTAAGCTTAGGGACCGATGCCCTCAGAAGTTTCGTCCCATAAGACCTTACCAAAAATTCAAATTCCACAGTGGCAGAAGTACAAATTTCCGTTTCCTCGTTAGTAACTTTCCTTTGCCGGATATGTTTCCGATGTATTAATTATCTAGTTGTTCTCAATTTATCATCTACATATTTAAATGTACGACGTGTAGGGTGAGTACGTTGAGGATATCTTTCAGTGTGTAAGTCTGTAGCTCTAAATGAATTTCTTTTGCTTTCTCCGTAAATGCGCCGGCCGGGGTGACCGAGCGGTTCTAGGCCCTACAGTCTGGAACAGCGCGACCGCTGCGGTCGCAGGTTCGAATTCTGCCTCGGGCATGGATGTGTGTGATGTCCTTAGGTTAGTTAGGTTTAAGTAGTTCTAAGTTCTAGGGGACTGATGACCTCAGAAGTTAAGTCCCATAGTGCTCAGAGGCATTTGAACCATTTTTCTCCTTAAATGAGAAGCATATTGACTCGTTCTTGGAAGGAATACATCATTCGCATTCGCTTGCTTCGACGATACTAGTCTTACCGTTCCTATTAGTGTTGTATTGCGAAACCGTCGAATGATGTTTACATGTCAAGGACACGTTAGATGGATACGCCATATACGGCGAATATTTACTATTTGCACGATATACGAAAGAGTTGCCACAGCCTGTGCTTCAATAAGTGACGAAGTGATAAGGAATACCGATCAATCTCCATGATAAGAAGTTGGCAGCACTGCACTGATACCAATGGTCATCACTTCGGACACCTTCTGTAAATGGACGTTCATGCCACTTTTGTGACCTTCATTGACCTTCAAAGAGCTTACTGTTACATATCACTGGATTCGTCTCGATAGCCACTATCAGAAAATAAGCATCAAACTACAGCATCCCATTTAAAAACAACAAAGTTGACCTTCATATCTCTGAAGCAACCCCACCTAGCAACAAAAAACCAACGTCATATTATGGCCCCTGTTGTCCCATGCAAAATTTGTCCCACGAACTTTTCAGCTACTATCGTACTTTCGGGGTTATTCTAGGTAGCAATAGTTAGTGACTCACCCTGTATATACTGAAAAGATTTCTTGTTTGTCTGTCGCCCTTCGCTCAGGACACATCTGTGTCTCATGAAGTATTGTAATCTTTTCCTTTTGTAATAAACTTCATTAATACGATTTGATTGAATTGTTATCTAGCTATCCGAGAAAGCAAGTTTCCTAGACAGCCCATATTTGACGAGTAGTCAGGATACAACAATGGCGACCAGGAGGTCAACGGTTTCCATAGCGACAGCCACTACAAATTCTCTGTTTTCATTTCGTGGGTGTTTGTGTTTTGCTGGCTGCGTAATTCTATATTGTTTTTTCTTTGCATGCAGGGGTGTGTTTACTTGCTTTAATCGTGTCTCTTATAGTGTTTTTGCTAATCAGTGTTTGCGGAAATTTTCTTTGCTTTTGTACTTATGTCTATTGTTTGCCTTCTCTGTTTATCGCATTTCCCTCTCCCGCTATGAGCAACCCACCTCACCCACCCTCTGCTCAGACGCCTCAGCTGCAAGTGATAGATGCAGCGCACCTAATGCAAATGTCTCGTTTCAGAGCCAACAAATATCAACCCTCCTAAACATGGTGCAGCAGCTACTGGGCTACGCTACGTGCCCAACAGAACAACACACTACACCTAGAGCAGCTCTGTTGTATTGTATAGTATTTTAACCGGGGACCTATAAACGACGGAGAGGCTCCGTCCCCGCCGCAGCCGCAGTGGTCCACAACCCCACGATGACTATCGCAGTCCACTTCACCCCTCCGCCGCCCCACACCGAACCCAGGGTTATTGTGCGGTTCGGCCCCCGGTGGACCTCCCCCCCCCCCCCCCCTCCCCAGGAAACGTCTCACACCAGACGCGTGTAACCCCTACGTTTGCGCGGTAGAATAATGGTGGTGTACGTGTACGTGGAGAACATGTTTGCGCAGCAATCGCCGACATAGTGTAGCTGGGGCGGAGTAAGGGGAACCAGTCAGCATTCGCGGAGGCAGATGGAAAACCGCCTAAAAACCATCCACAGACTGGCCGGTTCACCGGACCTCGACACAAATCCGCCGGGCGGATTCGTACCGGGAACCAGGCGCTCCTTCCCGCCCGGAAGCCGTGCGTTAGACCGCACGGCCAACCAACCGGGCGGGCACAGCAGCTCTAAGTGCTATACCGCCTTTTCGCCAGTTTAATGAACAAGACGAGGAATGGTTCGAATGATTGCATGAGTTTGAAGCCCACATAATTGCTCACCACGTACCAGGTGCTGTGAAACTCCACTAATTCTTGTCCATGGTAGGCAGTGCAGTGTTTAGACTTATTCAGAAATTGTTCCCTAATGCCATTCCGAGTGAACTTTCCTATGATCACGTTGTAGATTCGCTATCTATTACAACCAACAAGTGAATGTGGTAGCAGCTAGGTACCAATTCTTTCTTTCATTGCAAGAGAAGGTCGGAACAAACTTTCATAAGTGGGTAACAGATTTGCAGGGTATGACGAGGAAATGCAAATTCAAAAGTGCTTGTGGCGCTTTACATACAGATGTTATGTTGCGTGGTGCAATTGTGAACAATGTCACTGATGTCAGAGGACAGATTTTGAAACTTTCCGAACCATCATTTCAGCACGTCATGGTCTGCCCCTGGTGGTGTACGTGTACGTGGAGAACATGTTTGCGCAGCAATCGCCGACATAGTGTAGCTGGGGCGGAGTAAGGGGAACCAGTCAGCATTCGCGGAGGCAGATGGAAAACCGCCTAAAAACCATCCACAGACTGGCCGGTTCACCGGACCTCGACACAAATCCGCCGTGCTTTATATACAGATGTTATGTTGCGTGGTGCAATTGTGAACAATGTCACTGATGTCAGAGGACAGATTTTGAAACTTTCCGAACCATCATTTCAGCACGTCATGGTCTGCCCCTGGTGGCTGAGAGGTCAGCGCGACAGAATGTCAATCCTAAGGGTCCGGGTTCGATTCCCGACTGGGTCGGAGTTTTTCTCCGCTCGGGCACTGGGTGTTGTGTTGTCGTAATCATCATCATTTCATCCCCATCGACGCGCAAGTCGCCGAAGTAGCGTCAAATAAAAAGACCTGCACCCGGCGAACGGTCTACCCGACGGGAGGTCCTAATCACACATTTATTTAGCACGTCATGCAAATAATAGGTCAGTACTGTTCAGGTGCCGTGTTGGCGGATAAGTTTGAGCAGGCACCAATTTGTCAGCCTGAGTCACCATTTGCTCGCAACTGGCCGATTAGGCAGCAGTAACTTGCGCATGCCACGCTGCATAAACAGGCGAACAGAATTAAGTCATGGCCTCCGTGTTATCCATGGCACAAACTGCCCATTCAGACAATCACCGTGTTACGCTCACAAAAATCTAGTCGCAAGGTCCATGTAATAAATGCAGTGCACTCAAAGCCTGCAACAGGCATTAGCAAAAATAGCAATCAAACAGTTCTTCAGAGCTACGCCAGCCCAGCAAACTTTTCGTTCATTTGCCTCTTTGTGAAAAACATGTGAAATTTCGGTCGGACATGAGTGCCTCTGTTCCATTGCTGAATCGTAACACATATGAACTGTTAGCCCCCCATGCCTGTCTAAAACTAGCACGCACCTGACTGCTTATAGCACACAAGATAACCCCGTTCTTGGAAAATGTATCGCTCGCATACGCGAACTGTGACTTTCGCTGTGCTAAAATCACGCAATTGTGAGAAAATATTTGGCCTCAATTCATTTGACTTGTTTGGCTTTCAAACTCAGGAGAATGTTTGTAAGTGTCTGGATTCAAAGCCAAAGACAGTGTAACTAGCTTGCTGAAAGGATTCTCTGAACTCTTTTCTTAAGGTTTAGGCAAGGCTAACAATTTATTTCACATAATACTATGAAATACAATGCTCAGCCAAAATTTTGCCGTGCCAGAACTGTTCCCGTTGCATTATGGGGCAAAGTCGCTGCTGAACTTAAAGAATTGCACGATGGCGGAGCTATTGCCCCCGTACAAGCAAGTCAATGGGCAAGTCCGCTGGTTTTTCTCCCCAAACCTTCAGGTTGCATTCGTCTCTGTGTTGACTTTAAGTCTACAGTCAACCACATACTGTGATTGATACTTATCCGTTGCCACTCCCAGAGGACCTCATGGACAGATTAGGCCCTGGTCGCTTCTTTTCAAAAATTGATTTGCACGACGCATACCTTCAAATACAACTACACTCCTGGAAATTGAAATAAGAACACCGTGAATTCATTGTCCCAGGAAGGGGAAACTTTATTGACACATTTCTGGGGTCAGATACATCACATGATCATACTGACAGAACCACAGGCCCATAGACACAGGCAACAGAGCATGCACAATGTCGGCACTAGTACAGTGTATATCCACCTTTCGCAGCAATGCAGGCTGCTATTCTTCCATGGAGACGATCGTAGAGATGCTGGATGTAGTCCTGTGGAACGGCTTGCCATGCCATTTCCACCTGGCGCCTCAGTTCGACCAGCGTTCGTGCTGGACGTGTAGACCGCGTGAGACGACGCTTCATCCAGTCCCAAACATGCTCAATGGGGGACAGATCTGGAGATCTTGCTGGCCAGGGTAGTTGACTTACACCTTCTAGAGCACGTTGGGTGGCACGGGATACGTGCAAACGTGCATTGTCCTGTTGGAACAGCAAGTTCCCTTGCCGGTCTAGGAATGGTAGAGCGATGGGTTCGATGACGGTTTGGATGTACCGTGCACTATTCAGTGTCCCCTCGACGATCACCAGAGGTGTACGGCCAGTGTAGGAGATCGCTCCCCACACCATGATGCCGGGTGTTGGCCCTGTGTGCCTCGGTCGTATGCAGTCCTGATTGTGGCGCTCACCTGCACGGCGCCAAACACGCATACGACCATCATTGGCACCAAGACAGAAGCGACTCTCATCGCTGAAGACGACACGTCTCCATTCGTCCCTCCATTCACGCCTGTCGCGACACCACTGGAGGTGGGCTGCACGATGTTGGGGCGTGAGCGGAAGACGGCCTAAGGGTGTGCGGGACCGTAGCCCAGCTTCATGGAGACGGTTGCGAATGGTCCTCGCCGATACCCCAGGAGCAACAGTGTCCCTAATTTGCTGGGAAGTGGCGGTGCGGTCCCCTACGGCACTGCGTAGGATCCTACGGTCTTGGCGTGCATCCGTGCGTCGCTGCGGTCCGGTCCCAGGTCGACGGGCACGTGCACCTTCCGCCGACCACTGGCGACAACATCGATGGACTGTGGAGACCTCACGCCCCACGTGTTGAGCAATTCGGCGGTACGTCCACGCGGCCTCCCGCATGCCCACTATACGCCCTCGCTCAAAGTCCGTCAACTGCACATACGGTTCACGTCCACGCTGTCGCGGCATGCTACCAGTGTTAAAAGACTGCGATGGAGCTCCGTATGCCACGGCAAACTGGCTAACACTGACGGCGGCGGTGCACAAATGCTGCGCAGCTAGCGCCATTCGACGGCCAACACCGCGGTTCCTGGTGTGTACGCTGTGCCGTGCGTGTGATCATTGCTTGTACAGCCCTCTCGCAGTGTCCGGAGCAAGTATGGTGGGTCTGACACACCGGTGTCAGTGTGTTCTTTTTTCCATTTCCAGGAGTGTAGATCAAGAATCTCAAAAGTGTGTGTAGTAAATACTCATATGGATTTGTTTAAATATTTTCGTTTGCCTTTTGGCAGTGCTTCCGCACCAGCCATTTTCCAACGGTATTTGGAACAGCTGACTGCTCAAGTGCAAAACAGTTCAAACTATTTTGATGATATTGTCGTAGCAGGTCGTACATCTGAAGAACACATTGCAAATTTGGGTGCTTTGTTTCGTGCGTTATCTGATGCAGAACTAAAGTGTGGACTGGACAAGTGTGACGTTTTTAAACCTGAGTTGCAGTATCTTGCTCTTGTCATAAACAGTCAAGGTGTACATCCTCTTCAGTCACATTTGTTATACATACGAGACGTGCCAGTTCCTCGCAATGAGACAGAATTGCAGTCAGTTTTAGGGAAAGCGAACTATTATATTCGGTTCATACCGAATGCTGCACAAATGGCAGCTCTCTTGCATCGCTTCCGTCGCAAGAATGTTCTCTTTGTTTGGACAGATGAGTGCCAAGAAGCTTTTCAAATACTTAAAGATGAATTGCTCGGTGATCGATGCTTAGTACACTTTGATCCTGACAAAGCAGTTGTATTGCAAGTTGACGCTTCCTCTTACGGAATCGGTGCAGTGCTTTCACTTAGGATTTGGTGACTTTCGCATCAAAAGTGTTGTCCAAAGCTCAGTGTAACTATTCTCAAATAGAGAAAGAGACATTAGCTATTGTGCATGGTGTCTCCAAATTCCACCACTATTTGTATGGTAGAAAATTCTTCTTAGTAATGGATCACAAGCCATTGCAGTCCTTGGTTCATCCGACGAAGCCGGTTTCTGTACGACTGCCTAAAAATTGCAAAGATTGTCCTTGTTATTGTCTCGGTACCAGCACGAGATTGTATATCGTCCGACAACTCAGCATGGTAATACGGGCGCACTTTCACATCTTCCGCTTGGCCCCGATACAGACTTCCACGCTTCTGCTGTATCTTGTCACATCGATGATCACAGTTCTGAATTGCTTCAATCCTTTCCTCTGAACTACAGGAAAATTGCGCTGGCCAGGGAAGCTGATTCGGATTTAAATATTTTGCTAAAATAGATTCGAACATCTTGGCCTTGCTCACTGCATAACATAAAGAACTCTGTAGTGGGCAGTCACGTGTGTTGATCCCCAAAGCTTTGCAGAAGAAGTGTTGCACTTACTTCATCAAGGACACTGGGGGATTGTTCGTACGAAACAGTTTGCGCGTCAACACTGTACTTGGCAGGGTATGGACACCCAAATAGAACAGATGGCGTCACACTGTCACGCAAGTGCATAAAATCAGTCCGCTACCTCACAAAAAGTCTCTGCTTGGCCTAAGTCGCAATCACCATGGCAACGTGTGCACATCGACTTCGCGGGACCTTTTGCAACACTCTTTGGTTGATTGCGGTAGAGTCATATAGCAAGTTTCCTTTTGCTGTGCCAATAAACTCGACAATATCACGCACCACAATTCAGTTATTGTCCTCTAGTTTTTGCCTCAATCATAATGTCGGACAACGGACCTCAGTTCAGTCTCTGTTGGTCCACTACGGCGAGGGGACATCAGCTGCTATGTACTTTTTAATTCTATAAACTTTACCAACAGTCGTACACTTTAATATTTTTTTTTTGAAAGCAATCACTTTCAGCGGTCATTTTCTCATATTCAGGCCCCTGCATAATAAAAGAGTATATATTTAGTAATACAAGGGTGTACAAATCAAGCTTACAAGAAGTAACACGCAATCATAATACCGCTTAAGCTTAAAAATGATGAAAGTATTGGCATTAAAGCAAATCTATGTGTACATCCAGCACAGTAGACTAAAACATTTGTATATATTTGTTACTAGCACTATACCAAACCTCTGTGTCTATCTACCACAATAGGCTAAAACATGTAAACAAATTTGTTAGTCATAAAACTATCTCTAACATCACAGATTTACAAGGGCTCCTGTAAATTCAGTAAAAAGATCAGCACTAGACAGTGTACAATCGAGAGCTCCGTAGAAACGAAGTTTGTCATTTATTATTATTATTTCCCTTTTTTATTTTTTATATAATAATGAAATCTTATATAATTCTTTTAGATCAGAAACCACCTAATATATGTGAGTACCAATCTTTATTTAAAGTAAAATGTCAGACAATACGCTATGAAATACAATAGTATGCATACTTACAGCCGAGGCAATATCACGGATGGTAAGACAAGTAGTTGTCACAACATCAGAAACAAATTTACGCAAAACCCAACGGCAGTCGACATATAAGAGAAAGTAGCAAGCAAAGCGAACAATAAGAATATTCACAACCGTCCGGTGGCATAGTTTGTACAGTAAATCGGAATAAAAGATTTGATTGGTTTCGTTTATACCACTTAACATGTCGTCATTACAACAGTGAAACAAATCAACAAGAAAGTCAAATCCTACCTAAGCAAGGCGAGTCCTCTATGTTCACAGCCGACACTTTCATACAGTATAAGGCACTACCCAACACGACCTACCTATAGGCGCCAGACCATCTAAATTCTAAGACATAGGACGTTGTGTCGCGATAGGGAACGTGGGTAAGGAAAAAAATATAAATGAGTATGAAAAGACCATCATATAGTCGGAAGTTGAAGCCCATAAAGCGAGTATCATTGTCTACCTCCATGAACACCAAAGCTCATCCCTAGTAAGAACATCATAACATTCTCCCTGAACTATATGGAGAAGTAAGGACAACACTAACACGGTGATAAACTAAACGGGTCCTAATCGTATGCATCGAGCGTATTCAAGACATACCGAAATCTCACAAGTGAATGGGGAAAATGCCTAAAAAGCAACTGGCTAAAAGGTGGTAAATGACTATAGGTAACACTGGTTCCCAGTCTAAGGAAGCATTAGATGCTTCATTGTCCTAAGTATAAAGGGTAGCGTACAACACACTAATAAACTAAAAACCTGGTTACAAATAAACGTACCACGGGAGTAGATTGCTATAAAGCGGATGCAAAGAGTTGCAGAAAGACTAGATCTACGAGCTCATATAAAGGTGACGTATAGTAAGCTTCAGATAAACAATCAGTGCGTTATAGTAAGGTTGAAAAATTACATTCATGCTAAGATTCTTAGACAATAAAATGTAGGAGAAGAAATGTATATTGTCGGAAACATAATGGTGAAATATGTAAGGGCTTAAATAATGTAGAGATATATAAATATTGCTAAGCAAAAGTGGCACCTATCATCCAATGAAAAGTCCCCAAAAGTAACAATATGAAATTTACTACAATAAACCCCAAAACACACGTATCACTAGACCCTGACATGCCAAAATCAGAATGGGTTATTCTAGCTAAAACTGTACTATAGTTGTGACAGAGATCGCCCCACTGGAATACAGTGAGTCGCTATCAAACTACACGTCTCACTCAACTAACCGACCGTTTCACGGTGAAAGTCCTCGAAAGTCCAGCGTCGACAAACATGTATCGTCAAAGAAATCATAGAAGTGTAAACAGTGACAGCTAACTAGGTATTCACAACTAAAATAATGACACCACCGCCACCTACTATCGGTCAAATTGATCTCTTATTTGCAAACCACTTCGGTAAAACAGTCCCACTGGACTACTGGTAGGAGTACTATTAGCAAAGACAATCATGTGAAGGACAAACAGGTCTGTACTAAAAGGAACGTCGAATGCTGACCAATGAACGTAAAATGCTTTACAAAAACCTTTTCGACCTAAAGTCGAAACTACTTCAATACAGAAATACGGCAATTCTAACACAAACAATATGTGTTGGTCGATTATAGGCAATAAAAACATAAACGTGCTCCACTATTACTGAAGTCGACCCACGAAAATATGTATTCGTCAAAATACGGTAACACAGCTGTTGATACCGAAAACAAACCGGAAGATCAGTAAAACCTAACAATAACTCTTCAGCTGTCAACATATACCATTTGACAGGAGTTTAAATGGCAATGTTAACACGTGTTACATCTAGATAGATTGATCTCTATGAAAAGAAATGAACGACCGTAATGTAAATACTACGTCACACATCTATGCAAAGTAATCCGTATGGAACCGAGACACTGGAAGCTCAGTAACCATTCTGCAAAGAGTTCTATCAAGTAACGTACCATAAAGGAATTTTATCTGTATGAAGATGTGTACACTAATAACACAATACGATACCGCAACCTAACCATAACACTCCACCACATTGGTACAGGGCTACTACAATCCCATTATCCATTTCGTCATATCAACAGCTACAGAGTATAAATTACTAACCATCGAATCAACGAACCTATCGTAGAGCAAGGATATCGTGAAATCCCAGTCTAAAAACACAAAGCAGTGAAGGTTATAGTAAAGGTTCAAGATGAACATCAAATCCATAAGTGCTGCATGCCAACGTAAGTTGCGCAGCTGATTCATACGAAAGCGTGACAGCAACTGAGCCCACCTACAGTCCCACCGAGTCAAAAGAAAAAAGAAGACAGTCAACTGTAAGGATCGATACATCATAAAATCGTAGACATGTAGAATGCATACGATAAACAAACACAATGCGAGACAGACTGTGGGAAGAACTAACATGCGCAGGTGCTATCCCTACAATCTCCTTTCCAGATATCGCGTTTCAATTCACAATAGTTAGGAAAAAATTTCGAAAAATGACTTATTCTTTGATTCCGTTTGCTCATTTAAAAGATTTCCATGTTCTTTCTCTGCATGCACATAGATTTCCATATCTTCAAGAACATCCATCGTCCCACCTTAATCAATGATGTGTAATATCTCTAGATTGTCATTAATACCTAGAATTTTTTGTTACGTCTGCAGACATATGGTGTGCCTGAGTTCGAGCGCGCGCGCGCGCGCGCGTGTGTGTGTGTGTGTGTGTGTGTGTGCGTGTGTGTGTGGACTATTTTTTGACAAAGATCTTGCTGGCCGAAAGCTTATTTGTGACTCAGCATCTCCGATATAAGGTGAGTAACAACTTTCCTTTACATAATTTTGTTACAATTGAATCAGCAAACAGATAAAGAAATAATCCTTCCATAATGAGTGCGATATTGAGCTACAAAATAGGATAAGATGTTAGTGTTATCTATTGGAGGACTATGGTGTAAGATTTAAAGAAACTGTAATGAGAAAGTGTTTTGTGAAGTGTAATAGTTTATAAGAAATATTATTTACCAAATCCTACTTTAAGTTATCTAAGTAATTCTTCATTGTACTGAATGTTTCGCTTAATAGGTACTTTTTTAGTGCCATCTTCAGTAAATGGTTTCAGTTTTCTCTTTAATATTCTAAGTTTATTTCATAGTTTCCTTCCTAGATAGAAAATTTTGTATTGAATTTTATGTTTATTTCGTCTTGCAAAACGTAAGTTCTGATTAGTTCTTGTTCCATGGTCTTGGAC
Source organism: Schistocerca gregaria (assembly GCF_023897955.1). NCBI lineage: Eukaryota > Metazoa > Arthropoda > Insecta > Orthoptera > Acrididae > Schistocerca > Schistocerca gregaria. Next base: position 157,782,927 of record NC_064925.1, read on the forward strand.
AGATCTGTTTGTGCAATAATTATCAAGTTCGTTTTTTTGTACATTAATGACTGGAAATTATAGTCATATATTGTATTTAAAATTCCCATTGTTTTCGACAGATCTTTACAATGAGCCCTCTTACTAGTCTGAACATGTTATAAAACTACGACTATGAATGAAGACGTCGAGACCAGCTGCAAAAACCAATATTTAATCGATGTTTGGGCCACTTCAAAATGGATCCTGCTAATTTTGTGCGCTGATTTACAAACATGTGTAAGATGTGGGTCCACCTCTTGATGCAAGAAACGACAGGAGGGAGGAAGATTACGGTTTAACGTCCTTATGATGACGTTGTCATCAGTGAGGAAATGCAAACCCTGATTAGCGAAAGCTGGGCAAGGCAACCAGCCGTGTCCTCTTCAGAGGAACCACCCCAATATTTCTCTTCTGTGATTTGATGAAAGCAAGGAATATCTCAACCTGGATGATGAAACAGTAATCTGATCCTCAATCACTCCAAATGTGAGTCGATTTTCCTAACCACTGCACTACCTCACTCGCTGAGAGTAACAAAAATGTAATCTAAGCAGTGAATAGAAAAAAAATTTTCCATTCCATTGTGACACGGTGCTACAGCAACCAGTTTCGAATTATTTCAGGGTAAAAACAGTGCGAAATTATTTAATGTCAATGACGCATTCACGCTTTTGGGGCATCGTCAGATTGTGTAAAAGTAGTTGGATATAAAACCCATCCGTCATAAAGCCATATAAAATGAAAAATTGACGCAACAGTAACTGCGTCCATTTACCATTTTATATGACTATGACGGATGGGTTTCACATCCAACCACTTCTACACAATATGATCATGCCCCAAAATGGTGAAACGCGTTACTGACGATAAATAATTTCGCAACTGAGACAATTTTTGTTGTGAAGCATGGGTGGAAACTTGTGGTCCTGTATCAAAATAAAAGCCAAACACTTCCATTTGTCGAAAACATTGTGGTTGACGATCTCTGAGTCTCCCTACTAATTATCCTGCAAAAGTAAATCAATAGCTGTTCAGTATTTCTCAAGCTTTCAGGACAAACTTGACGAAAGTATAAGAGGTGTATCAAAAATAACGGGAATTTTTGTTTTTTGGAAATAGTTTTATATATCCGACTACATCAATGTTACGGTACCCTCTTAGAAGAAAAACATTAGTTATTACTCATTTATACCAATCCACGAAATACTTCTGGAACTATATCTTCGTGACAGCTTTCAGTTGTGTAAGTAATACATTTTTCATCTCATCTGTGCTTGTGAAACGACGGTCTTTTAAAGTTTCCTTTAGTGCAGGGAACACAAAAAGTTACAGGGGGCCATATCTGACCAATATGGAGGTTGGGCATCATTACAATATTGCTTTTTGCCAAAAATTCGTGAACAAGCGACGAAGTGTGAGCAGTTGCATTATTATGGTGCAAAAGCCATGCACTACGAGAGTTGGAACTTTAATAGTGGCAACTGTTTATCTACAGCTCGTACAAAATACACTCGTGGAAATTGAAATAAGAACACCGTGAATTCATTGTCCCAGGAAGGGGAAACTTTATTGACACATTCCTGGGGTCAGATACATCACATGATCACACTGACAAAACCACAGGCACATAGACACAGGCAACAGAGCATGCACAATGTCGGCACTAGTACAGTGTATATCCACCTTTCGCAGCAATGCAGGCTGCTATTCTCCCATGGAGACGATCGTAGAGATGCTGGATGTAGTCCTGTGGAATGGCTTTCCATGCCATTTCCACCTGGCGCCTCAGTTCGACCAGCGTTCGTGCTGGACGTGCACACCGCGTGAGACGATGCTTCATCCAGTCCCAAACATGCTCAATGGGGGACAGATCCGGAGATCTTGCTGGCCAGGGTAGTTGACTTACACCTTCTAGAGCACGTTGGGTGGCACGGGATACATGCGGACGTGCATTGTCCTGTTGGAACAGCAAGTTCCCTTGCCGGTCTAGGAATGGTAGAACGATGGGTTCGATGACGGTTTGGATGTACCGTGCACTATTCAGTGTCTCCTCGACGACCACCAGAGGTGTACGGCCAGTGTAGGAGATCGCTCCCAACACCATGATGCCGGGTGTTGGCCCTGTGTGCCTCAATCGTATGCAGTCCTGATTGTGGCGCTCACCTGCACGGCGCCAAACACTCATACGACCATCATTGGCACCAAGGCAGAAGCGACTCTCATCGCTGAAGACGACACGTCTCCATTCGTCCCTCCATTCACGCCTGTCGCGACACCACTGGAGGCGGGCTGCACGATGTTGGGGCGTGAGGGGAAGACGGCCTAACGGTGTGCGGGACCGTAGCCCAGCTTCATGGAGACGGTTGCGAATGGTCCTCGCCGATACCCCAGGAGCAACAGTGTCCCTAATTTGCTGGGAAGTGGCGGTGCGGTCCCCTACGGCACTGCGTAGGATCCTACGGTCTTGGCGTGCATCCGTGCGTCGCTGCGGTCCGGTCCCAGGTCGACGGGCACGTGCACCTTCCGCCGACCACTGGCGACAACATCGATGTACTGTGGAGACCTCACGCCCCACGTGTTGAGCAATTCGGCGGTACGTCCACCCGGCCTCCCGCATGCCCACTATACGCCCTCGCTCAAAGTCCGTCAACTGCACATACAGTTCACGTCCACGCTGTCGTGGCATGCTACCAGTGTTAAAGACTGCGATGGAGCTCCGTATGCAACGGGAAACTGGCTGACACTGACGGCGGCGGTGCACAAATGATGCGCAGCTAGTGCCATTCGACGGCCAACACCGCGGTTCCTGGTGCGTCCGCTGTGCCGTGCGTGTGATCATTGCTTGTACAGCCCTCTCGCAGTGTCCGGAGCAAGTATGGTGGGTCTGACACACCGGTGTCAATGTGTTCTTTTTTCCATTTCCAGGAGTGTAGATACTTGTTTCAAAGTTTCACTGACCTTCAAAGTAGTCCCCAGCACTGTATATGACCCTTCGCCAGTGATATGGAAGTCGTAGGATACTCTAAGCAGTGCCAGTTGTGTTGACAGTTAGAGCGGCGCGGTCTACGGCCCGGCGAATTTGTAGCAGTCCCAAAGCGAATGCCGTGAAGTATTTCCTTCAGTTTAGAAATCGAGATAAACTCACGAGGGTATAAGTCAGGGGAATGCAGGGGAATAGCACTTAGCAGAGCCATCAATCAAACAAATCAGTAACAGCTGGCACTGTACGTACTTGAGCATTGTCCTGTAAAATTATGGTCAGCTACTGCAGAAAGTGTCATTACTTGTGTCTCTAAGGTGGTCGTAGATTGTGGTCCAAAAAGGAAAAGCATAGAGACAGAAGTGATGACACATTCTGCAGAACCTGACCATCATTTTGCAGGACAATGCTCAAGCACCTACAGCGCAAGCTGTTACTGATTTGTTTGACTGATGGGGCTGCTAAGTGCTATTCCACCTATTGCACTACCCTGACTTAAGTTCTCCTAAGTTCAACTCGATTTCTAAACTGAAGGAAACACCTCATGGCATTCGCTTCAGAACTGCTACAAATACGTCGGGCAATAGACCGCGCCGCTGGAACTGTCAACACCACTGGGACTGCTAAGAGTATCCTACGACTTCCACATCTCTGGCAACGGGTTATACACAATGCTGCGGACTACTCTGAAGGTCAGTATAACTTTGAAATACGTATCTATTTTGTACAAGCTCTAAATAAATACACTCCTGGAAATTGAAATAAGAACACCGTGAATTCATTGTCCCAGGAAGGGGAAACTTTATTGACACATTCCTGGGGTCAGATACATCACATGATCACACTGACAGAACCACACGCACATAGACACAGGCAACAGAGCATGCACAATATCGGCACTAGTACAGTGTATATCCACAATTCGCAGCAATGCAGGCTGCTATTCTCCCATGGAGACCATCGTAGATATGCTGGATGTAGTCCTGTGGAACGGCTTGCCATGCCATTTCCACCTGGCGCCTCAGCTGGACCAGCGTTCGTGCTGGACGTGCAGACCGCGTGAGACGACGCTTCATCCAGTCCCAAACATGCTCAATGGGGGACAGATCCGGAGATCTTGCTGGCCAGGGTAGTTGACTTACACCTTCTAGAGCACGTTGGGTGGTACGGAATGAATACATGCGGACGTGCATTGTCCTGTTGGAACAGCAAGTTCCCTTGCCGGTCTAGGAATGGTAGAACGATGGGTTCGATGACGGTTTGGATGTACCGTGCACTATTCAGTGTCCCCTCGACGATCACCAGAGGTTGTACGGCCAGTGTAGGAGATCGCTCCCCACACCATGATGCCGGGTGTTGGCCCTGTGTGCCTCGGTCGTATGCAGTCCTGATTGTGGCGCTCACCTGCACGGCGCCAAACACGCATACGACCATCATTGGCACCAAGGCAGAAGCGACTCTCATCGCTGAAGACGACACGTCTCCATTCGTCCCACCATTCACACCTGTCGCGACACCACTGGAGGCGGGCTGCTCGATGTTGGGGCGTGAGCGGAAGACGGCCTATCGGTGTGCGGAACCGTAGCCCAGCTTCATGGAGACGGTTGCGAATGGTCCTCGAGGATACCCCAGGAGCAACAGTGTCCCTAATTTGCTGGGAAGTGGCGGTGCGGTCCCCTACGGCACTGCGTAGGATCCTATGGTCTTGGCGTGCATCCGTGCGTCGCTGCGGTCTGGTCCCAGGTCGACGGGCACGTGCACCTTCCGCCGACCACTGGCGACAACATCGATGTACTGTGGAGACCTCACGCCCCACGTGTTGAGCAATTCGGCGGTACGTCTACCTGGCCTCCCGCCTGCCCACTATACTCCCTCGCTCAAAGTCCGTCAACTGCACATACGGTTCACATCCACGCTGTCGCGGCATGCTATCTGTGTTAAAGACTGCGATGGAGCTCCGTATGCCACGGCAAACTGGCTGACACTGACGGCGGCGGTGCACAAATGCTGCGCAGCTAGCGCCATTCGACGGCCAACACCGCGGTTCCTGGTGTGTCCGCTGTGCCGTGCGTGTGATCATTGCTTGTACAGCCCTCTCGCAGTGTCCGGAGCAAGTATGGTGGGTCTGACACACCGGTGTCCATGTGTTCTTTTTTCCATTTCCAAGAGTGTAGTTGCCACTATTAAAGTTCCAACTTTCGTATTTCGCCACAAATGTGGGCAATTTTTCTCGGATTTCTTCATAGAAACAGCCTTGAAGTTGTATGGAGTACTCCTCTTTTATCGTCCGGTGTTGTACAAAGAGCTCATGGTCCACTACGCCGCTAAAATAAAAAAAACCACAGTGAGCATAGCCTTCACATTTCGCCGCACTTTTAGATCTTTTTTCGGTCTTGGTGATCACGAATGCTTCCATCGGTACGACTGAGAGTTACTTTCGATGTCTTGTCCCTAAATCCATGTTTCATCACCTTTTACGACACATTTCAGTAGTTCTGTTTTACTGACTTCACTAACGACTCCTGCGGAATTTGCATTCGCCGCTGGTTTTGTTCGGAACTCAACAGTTTAGAAAAAAAGTTCGCTCTCACATGTTTTATACCCAAGAAACTGAAGCAAAGTTATGACATGAATTCCTTGAGATGCCAACATCATCACTGATTTCTCTGATCGTTTTTTGATAATAGTTCACAATCTTTTCTGTCACCCGTTCCACGAGTCTAGAACGCCCGTCATCTCATCATCACGGCCTTCTTCAAACGCTTATACCATTCGTTAATCTTTGTTTTATTCGTCGCAGTCTCACCAAAAGCAGTATTTAACCTTTCTAAAACTTTGCTGCATTTTACACGATTCTCATAGCAACATTTAAGACGAATTCTTTGAATCACTTTTATACAAAATAATCACTGATACCACCAAAACCCATGTAATCTTTTTGACAGCTGACAACAGAGTAAATAATCGAAATGGGTAACACAGTACAGATACTTTGCCATGTTGACAAACAGAACAACGAAAAAACCGCGCGTATCGGTCTGACACACCGTGCAAAATCACAATATTCTCTTTACTTTTTGACCATATTTCGTACGTGAATATATTTAATACGTAAGAAGAAGAAATCTTTTATCAGGAAAATGCACATGTCCACAAACGTGCTTTGACTATGGGAAAAGATTTTTAATAGTGACCCTTGAAAAACAGTGACTTTCCGGTCATTTAATAAAACATTGCTATTATCTGCCGTATTATTTCCTACTAATAAACTTAAGAATTCATTTCCGAACCGTACAGTGGGTTTCGCCACATTCGAAATTCTCATGCTTTTGTTTGGTTTAGCTTTCATCTGGTCACGGATAACTCACAGGAACACCTGTTTATCTCGTCTGTTTATCGCACATATTTCTTGCACCTGTGGCCCCATTTCAGGGTACAATGTACAGGACTTCCGCCGCTAAGTATACGTCAAAAGACCTAACTTTACAGCTGTCTTAATCTTCGAATTTCAAAACACAACTGGTATTTACTAAACGTTACAGATAGCAATCATACCGTGAGATATACAGCCACATGCTATGAACCACGGATAAGTCCATATATGTCTTCTTCTGTGGCATTAATTCCAATATCTGAAAAGAACTGAATGCTCTGTAACAAAGCATACATACTGCTCTGCCTCACCCGTGATGGCTGCAGAGCTTCATGATATTTTTAACCCTAGAATTTTGACAAAAAAGGCATTAGTGGAAAGTGGTTAATTATAAATGTTTACTGTGCTATGGCCACTTCCGGGCCTGAGATCTTCTCCAGCTGGATTTTACATTCCTTATGGATTTGCATTAATTAGACTATCGGAGCATCTCCTAAACATTAAAAAAGGAATCATGAAATACCTTTCATAAGATAAAATTTGGATGTTTTCTTCTCTGACTTTATTCCACAGAAACACTTCTCAATTTGGAAACACGATTGATACAGGTGTTAGTAACCAGAAGGTCGTTGTAGCAAGACTGAATACCGTAACGTCCACACCCACCAAAAATAAACGAAAAATATATGTATTTTAAATTTGCTTGACTACTTCCTAAGAGACAGTCTCTATTCCTTCCAGACTAACAATGTAGGCGTAGACCAGATGTGCCTTAACTTCAAAGAAGAGGTATCCACAGCGATGGACAGACTTACACCAGATAAAGTAATAAGAGAAGGAACTAATGCCCCTTGGTACAAAAAACAGGTGAAAAGTACTATCGTTGGGGGTATCAACTAAAAATGGAGGCAGAAATGATCATCATAACAAAATAAGAGAAATCAGAGCATGTGCGGAAATATTTAAACGTTTTTCCCGTGTGCTGTTCGAGAGGGAACGGTAGAAAAATAATGTGAAAGAGGTACGATGAACCCTCTGCCAGGCAAAAAAGTGTGAATTGCAGAGTAGTTGAAAACATAGATGTAGATCTCCTCTTTATTTGCTGCACAATAACTGCTTTTGCTCAACATTAGGACACGGCCAGCCAAAAAGGTGATGCACCCATAGGGGAGGAGGTAAAAGACTGTACTTCACGGTTTGAGAGCGTATGTAATGTTATTACTACTACTACTACTACTACTACTACTACGTGATCAGGCCCAGTTGATCGCACGCATCTACAAGCTTCCTCCTCCACTGTATTCTGTCAATTGCTGCTATCCGCCATCCGTCCACATCTATTGACATTTGGTATAAATCTTCATGGAGTCCATCCCTCCAACGCTTCTTGGTTCTCCCTGGTGGTCTCTTTCCTGTAGGTATGAAATCCAGGAGCTTCCGAGGCCATCTGTGATCCTCCATTCGGGCCACATGGCCGGCCCACTGCATTCGTTTGGCTTTGACAGTTCCTGCTATGTTGGGCTGCTGGTATAGTTTCCCAAGCTCTTGGTTGTATCTGACCCTCCATTCCCCTGTATCTGCATCCAGAACCGGACCGAAGATCTTCCGAAGCACTTTACTCTCAAAAACAAGGAGCTTATGGAAGTCCTGTTTCCGGATACTCCATGTCTCACAGCCATATAGAAGAACAGGCTGGATCAGGGATTTGTACAGTCGAATCTTGAACTGTCTGGAGAGATATCTGGAGCGAAGCAGTTGTGTTAGGCAGTGGTAAGATCGGTTTCCTGCTTGTATTCTGGCACTGATCTCTGCTTCACATGACGAGTTCTCAGTGTAAAGTTCCCCTAGGTATTTGAATTATTATTTCAGTGATTACAAAATCGAGACAAACTTACAAAGAACTTGATAGTATGAGCCCATTTATCAGTATTACATTGTACTCCCTCTGTCCTGGATGCACACACTGACTCCGTTGGGAAAGGTATAAAGCTACGGTATCCTCTTCTGAGCCAAGCTAGCCCACAACTGTTATAACTGAGCCTTGATGTGGATACAGGCACTTGTTCGGAGTTGATGTCTGAGGTAGAGTCATAAATATTCTATTGGGGAGAGAAATGAAAACCTTGCTGGCAATGGGAGTACCTCAACATCACCCAGGCAGTTAATAGAGACAGGAATCCATATGTCGACGAGCGTTATCCTGTTGTAAAATGGCACCGTGATACTGTCGCATGATAGGTAACACGTAAGGATGCAGGATGTCCACGATGTACTACCAGCAATGACCTGAAGACAAACTCAATGTCTCCCCACGCCTTGACGTTAGTAGTAATAAAAATGGCTCTGAGCACTATAGGACTTAACTTCTGAGGTCATCAGTACCCTAGAACTTAGAACTACTTAAACCTAACTAATCTAAGGACATCACACACATCCATGCCCGAGGCAGGATTCGAACCTGCGACCGTAGCGGTCCCGCGGTTCCAGACTGAAGCGCCTAGAACCGGTCGGCCACCTCGGCCGGCTAGGAGTAACACCAGTGTGCCCTTTGAAAATATTCTCCCCTTATCGCCGCCATACTGAAAGGGCTCACCCACGACAGTGCAGAATTGTGATTCATCACTGAACACAATATGAGGCCATTCATCAACAGTCCATTCTTTCAGGTCATGACACCACTCCAGTACAGCGGACGTCATTCACCCTTTAAACATCTTGTGAATGACAAGTTGTCCTTTCGTTTGGTTAGTGGGCTGTGACAACATGTCCACCCACATCAAGTCATTGCTAATGTCTTCCCTGTGTCTCGGTACACTGAAAGCAAGTAAATAGCTAGTTCTTGCCACAGACACGTACTTAGGGCGGTTTTGTCTCACAAGGAAGCTAATGAATCTGAAGAAATTCTAGCAGATGCCTTAATTACGTTGACAGTAGTTAAACATAGTTATTCGAAAATAGAAATGGAAGCATTAGCGATCTTGTAAGCGCTCCACAAGTTTCATGTTTCCTTTTATGTTTCATAACCAACCAACCTCAAACTGCTCGTGGCGCATTTCAGCCCGAGTTCTCGGTTTCCTGACTGATCTGCACAAAGACTTCAGTAGTGGGCTTTACTTTCGAGACTGTGTCAGTAAAAAAATTCGTTATTGTCCCGGTGCTCACCATGCCGATGCAGATATGCTGTCACGCTTACTCACTGGTCCAGAATTCGATAAAGTGGTAGTTGTCTGTCTCCAAATCGATGATCATGTGGAACAGGCATTAGCTAGGCTCCTAGTCACAGCAAATTGCATAGAGAAAGCCACTCATTAAGATCCAGTGCTCCGTCAGGTGTCTCATTTTGGGTCGAGAGGTTGACCCAATCGGCTGACCGATAAGCAGTCGGAGCACACTCCAAATTTTTTCCCATCTTTGTAATAAGCTGGCGGTGGTTGATGGTACACTCCTCCTTCGTACAGATTAAGGCAAAGTCCACTTAGCCATCCTACCAGTCCTACGGTCCCAGATACTTGCGCTACTCCACCGAGGCCACTGGAACATCAGCCACATGAAAATCCTAGCAAGTCGTTTTTCCTACTGACCTTGCATTGACCCGACAGTTGAGAAACTTGACCATGGGTGCAAACAGTGAGCCTAGCATCAGGCAGCCTCCTACGAACTTTTGCTCCACGGCTCAATCCTGATGAGCCGAGGCACCGACTCCATTCTGTCATTCCCTATGGTTAGTACTGGTCGATACACTGTAAAATTGCCAATATGTCATACACATAGGCTCAACTTCGACAGACGCGACGGTGCGGGCTCTACCACAGATTTTTTCGACTGAAGAACTGTCGCAAACGATCGCACATGATAATCGCCCACAGTTTGGCTCGGCGTTGTTCCGCAGTTTCTACATCTGGAACGATATTACTCACCTCATGTCTGCACCATTTCAGACCCATTCGAATGATGAGGCGGAGCGTGTGGCACATAAATTTAAGATGTAGTGGGAAAAGTGCCTGGCTGACTCGTATGTCGATACCTCGTTGCCTCCATTCCTAGGCACTTACGGGACCACCTCACTGAACGGCACCGGCCCAGCAGAGGTTCTACATGGTCGATAAACCTGGATGCTGCTACACCTGTTCTGCCACTGCCTTTGGCACAGCTGTGCCCTCCACGATATGCTGTGGGTGATACAATCCGGCCGTGCACCTTCGGTTTGTGGCCAGAATAGGTGCTGACTACAGTTACAGAGACGCACAGCCAGCGAATACTCACTTTGGACGCTGGCGGGCTCACTCTCCCGCTATCACCATCAACTACACTTTCAGACGGGCAACAACCCACTACGGCTGCAGCAGATGCCATTGGATGGCCCTCCTGCAGGCTCCGCCCCCTCCCAAGGGCCAAGCATCATGGAGGGTCCTTCCCTGGATGTGCCATTGGCCATCGACGACGTCGAGATGAGGCCGCTGCTCGCCTCAGGCCATCAACCAGTGTCTGACGACCGCTGCCCTGACGTCGCCTACTCTTCAAGCACCAGGTGGACGTTCCGCTGCCATCACTGCCTCTATTTCTTGCCAACACATGATGCACAGAGGCCCCACGTGCGGGGTCGTCACCACTGCCAGCACCCCAGTATTTGGGCCATTGCCTTTGGGCCACTACCGCCCGTACACCCCACCAGGTCGGAACAGACCTTAGGACGATTCGTGGAGGAGTGAGCAGGTCTGCTCAGAGATGATATGTTTCCAGGTTCACGAAGGGCACAGAGGACGCTGTGTCAATCTGGAAAGGGAAGGGCTGTTGCTGAATTAACAGCGTAATATAAATCTTGCAGGGGAGATCGAGCTCCCGGTTATGGACTACTGTAACACAATGCATTTCCATGAACTCCACATCCAAGTCCGAGACCTGGTTGCGCGTAAGCTACGCTAGACCGCGGCCACATCACCTGGCTCGCCTGTGCGGGCAGTGGCGCCGGGAGTGTAGACCGAAAGTCAGGACAAAAATGGTTCAAATGGCTCTAAGGACTGTAGGACTTAACATGTGAGGTCATCAGTCCCCTAGACTTAAAACTACTTAAACCTAACTAACCTATGGAGATCATAAACAACCATGCCCGAAGCAGGATTCGAACCTGCGACCGCAGCAGCAGCGCGGTTCCGGACTGATGAACCTAGAACCGCTCGGCCACAGGGGCCAGCTACAGTCAGGACATGAAGGGAAACAGCGGTGGAAAGGAACCACGTCCGATTGCAACCTGAACAAATTGGAAACAAATCGGGGGCGTCAGGGAATGCCACCGATGTTGTGCCTACGTACTCACTGACACAACGTCCATGACATCCTCAAGTTGTTCAGACGCAGCTTGTGACATTTCGGAAGCCTCAGAGATAACCAAAACCTCCCCAACCGTTGTATCTTCTATTGACAAGGCCTCCCGGTGGACCTCTCTGTCTGAGGCAGAGCAAACAATGACGTCGCGAATCAGAGAATCGGCACAGGAGTGCACACACTAATTTACACTTTCTACGTAGCCCACGGAGGTCGACTACCCACGCTTGAGACGACTGTCGTGGTTCCTTTTGTCGCTGGTGGAACTCCACATGGGAAACTATCATGTGTGTTGTGCTTAATATATAAGCTCTGAGCGAATCACATATTTCAGAAAATAACGATACTGATGGGCCTTTCAATGGGGAAAATTTTCGAAGCAAATGAAACGCTTCAGGTGCAATCCACTATAAGAAAAAAGCTTCCTGTAATGATGGTCCTCGACCTGAAATGATGCGAAATGCAGCCACATACTTCGGACATACGTGTGCTGAAATTCCCTTGCTTCTGGAAATGATGGAAAAGCTGGGGGAGCAGATGAGTGCATAAAAAGCAGTGACTGAGAGACCGTTGCTCCCAGTGAATTTGTAAATAATTAGCGAAACAAGTCTAACAGCTGCTGTTGCTGCTCAAGCTGTTGCTGCTGTTGTTTAGCAAATTGAACCATTGTCGGATCAATATCGCCCACTGAAGACACGTGCGGAGCGAACTACCATGTCGCCCATACTTCTGTAGCTACACTCACTATTGACAGCTGCTAAATACGCAAAATTATGTCAGCTGATAACTGCACAACGAATAAGGACGAGATCAGAGAACATTAATATAACTATTACGGAGTCCTATCGCTGTCAACTGAATGTATCAAATCCGTATTTCTGTCGATAGCGCCGCACGGGATTAGCCGAGCGGTTTGGGGCGCTGCAGTCATGGACTGCGCGGCTGGTCCCGGCGGAGGTTCGAGTCCTCCCTCGGGCATGGGTGTGTGTATGTTTGTCCTTAGGATAATTTAGGTTAAGCAGTGTGTAAGCTTAGGGACTGATGACCGTAGCAGTCAAGTCCCATAAGATTTCATACACATTTGAACATTTTTTGTCGATGTAACTGTGATGAACGCTTGTTCTGTGTGTGTTCTGATGCATATGCGTGATGACACTAATGACCAAGAAAGCGCCGCACCTCTTTACTTCCATGAGGTTCTATGGGGAGGTTTAGAATTTTAATCCAAGACAATGGAAGGAAGTTCGATATTAGGGAATGTGCACCACCGTATGGCCAACAAAATATCAGTGCCGAAAATTTCTTCCACGACCTCGACTCGTACCATTTATCTCCGAATCGACGGCCGCAGCACATGCATGCACTGGCGACGCAGTCGGCCGTACTGGTGCTACGACAGCAAAATTTGATTGGACTACACACCATCTCCGTGATAGATTGCGCACTTTCCACCTTGTCAACAGTGGGTCACATGCTCTTCCTTATTTCTAATTGTCATCTTACACACAAACACCACGTCGCTCTCTGCATCCACTCAATGCATAAACCACTGAAGCAGTACCAAGTACAAAGACTTAAGCCAGTCAGTTCTATTAATTTTTATTTCGTGCTATTCCATTTAGTAACCCCTCGACAGAGGATCGTCAGATATTGAGAACGAAGGGGAACCAGATAAGGTGATAGATGTTTCATATGGGGAGGGGTAGTATCCAACGAAAAAATGGGATGCATGAACTTTGAGGGTGTGAGGGGAGTGGTAGAAATTTAATGGACGACGCATAGCAGAGAATAAGTCCAGTTGAGACTGCGGAGTATGGTGAAGGGATGCAGTTCCCAAATTCGTCAATTTATTTTGACTGTTCTAGGCTTTCTGTTGAAAGGTTTTGCTAGCGAAATTTCCGTAATTTACTGTTTTTTAATATGTCACTTGGTTGAACAGCACTTTACGAATGGTGACTTAGGAGTCCTTAGGGCTAAAACTGCAAGTCGTTGGTTCTATAATTATTTCCTGGGTTTTGGAAGGATTTCTATTAAGTAATTACTGCTTACACTTGTAAGTAAATGGGTTTTCAGGGGGTTCGAGGGTTTGTTGGCATTTCTAGAGGATGAGATATAGGGCTAGGAAAAGTGTTATTCGTTTAATGTAAGGCGCAGTAGGAGCTACTTTGGGCAGCATTGAAGTGTAAGGGATATGTAGATGTGAATGTGGAGAAGTTAATTTAGGACAATGTTCGCGTGTCGTTTTAGTTTGGGGGCAGTAGCGCACTAAGAGGGGCGCGGGGGGGGGGGGGGGGCGCTCCGAGCCTCTGGCTCTAGGCTGCCTCCAATCTTTAGGGTCTCGAGATTTAGAGCCCTCAAATCCAGATCAATACCAAAATATGTTCAGTAAATAACTAGCAGTTTCAAGTTCGAGGATTGACAGAGGACATCGAAAAAGTGCAAAGAAGCTAGTCTCGTGTTATCGCGCGATTGGGGTGAGAGTGTCACTCATATGATACGCGAGTTGGGATGGCAGTCACTGAAACAAAGGCAGTTTTCTTTGCGGCGAGATCTATTTACGACATTTCAATCAACAACTTCCTCTTCCGAATGTGAAAATATTTTGTTGACACCCACCCACGTAGGGAGAAATGATCATCATAATAAAATAAGAGAAATCAGAGCTCGAACGGAAGGATTTAGGTGGTCCTTTTTCCCACGCGCCATTCGAGAGCGGAATGGTAGAGAAGTGGTATGAAAATGGTTCGATGAACCCACAGCCAGGCACTTAAGTGTGAATTGCAGATTAACCATGTAGATGTAGTAGATTAGATGGAACGTATTTACCCATTATCAGGACACAGCAATTGCCAATGCGTATGTTCAGAATTTCAAGAATTTTTGTAGAACGTTGCCTGCAACTTAAAAGCTGTAGAATGATAACCAGTTGTTTGCTAAACGCAATTATTCCACATGAAATGTTTTCTGGTACCTAAGCCATCCACAAAGGTGTACTATAAGTACAGTTTAGAAATACGTGTGTAACTGCAGTGAAGAGCTTATCAGTGCTTTTTTTTAAATTTTTAACCAAATATTACATCCTAAAAATTACTTTTTCAAAGGTTATGCATGATTATTATATAGTTTATTTTGTAAATATGAAAAGCGAGCTATATGAACTGGAGTAGAGTCATCTAAATTTAAGCAACGGTTTTTGCCAAATGTGGAGATCAACATCAACACTGGAGTCATCCAGATTTAATACGCCGGAACTAGCAACAGAAAAACGTTTCTCTTAGGTCGGGGAAGACTGCACAGGGTATGTCAAAATATATTCAACAGCACTTTTTTAAAAAAAAGATTGGTTGGTTATGCCGTTGTGCAATGTTAGGCTAATGCCGCGTCAGTGTCAGATGTAAATGAAGTACAACGAGAAAATTCGAGAAGTCAGTCCAAACGTTGTGTTCAGTCCGTGTGTTAACCATTCCTTAAATCTTTGTGGTGTTCACGTATTCTTATATATTCCTTCTAGCCTCACCTGTTTTGGAACTGTAGAGAAGTTATATATTCAGTCTCCTCGTCTTCCACGTACAGACCGGAATTACACGTAGGAACAACAGGAAAAAGTTTGAAACGATTGTCCGATACTCACAGACGTGCGCATCACAGTTCAGTTAAAGTGTTAAAATAAAACGATGAAACAATTCCATCCAAGGCAAACCTCGATTCTAGATCTGAAGCAAGCTTCCTCCTTCGAGTTATACGTGATTGTACTTTTTTGAGCTACATGAACTTTTGGCACACGTTGCTGGAGGAAGTAAATTTAGTCCAACAATGTCTACAGTCTCCAAAAATGACTATGGATAAACGATTGGCCAAATTAAAAACGAATGAGCGTAACGAGTTACTTTTGGTAGTGACAAATAAAATCCAGTAAACGTTAACATTGACCGACGAGGAAGAAAGCTGGAAAACAATGGCGAGTGAACTAGCTCCTGACACAGGATTATCGATTCAAGAAATTCGTTGATCAATGTTTGAATACATAGACCGATTTATACATGACTGTCACAACGATACACAGCCATGAAGGAAGCCACCAAAATTTTCCAAATTGCTGAAACAAAAGTTATGCTTGAAGCTTCCGTTGACGCTCTGGTTGTAGCACTGCAGAATCCGGTAAAAATTTATGACACGTTTGATGACAGATGCAACAAGAAATGAAATGTTATTGTAGACATCTACGTGCGTGTGGAAAGAGTGTGGACGTCGCTGCTAGATGTACAGCCCAAGATATCCTTCAATTTATAAGTAAATGGGACTTCAGTGAATCATTATGCTGTACATCACGTATAACCAATGCTTGTTGGTCACTTGTGAATGCGTCTCATAATGCGAGATGTCCGCTCCGGCAGCTGAGTGGTCAGCGCGACGGAAAATGGTGCCAAGGGGCCCGGATTCTCTTCCAGGCTGGGTCGGAGATTTTCTCCGCTCAGGGACTAGATGTTGTGCTGTCCTCATCACCATCATCATCTCATCCGCATCGACACACCACTCGCCCAGGTGGGGTCAGCTCAATAGACTTGCACCAGACGAACGGTCTAACAGACGGGAGGCCCTACCCACACGACATTTCATTTCACCATCCGAGATTAGTTTTTATGCACTGAAGCTCGTAAAAAATTATCTTCGATCTACGACGAATCAAGAACGACTAGCCGGTCTGTCCATTTTATCAAGTGATTTTCTATTCTATATTATTTCTTTGCACTCTGCCTGATGGTTGTTGTGCTAAGTGGTGATTCGTATTCTCAGTTTATCGCCTGTATTTTTATGTATTTATATTACAATTGCTAGAGCGTATAGTACACACATTACAAATACTTGATTTTTTTGTCAGTCATTATATCTATATTATTCATTTTTTTACAAAATTTGCACTACGAATGCATCGATTTCTAAGTAGACGAAGGGTCTCATTTAGTTTTGTCACCCCAGGCCTACGACGGGCTTAGTGGCTTAGTTCGTCACTATTCGGGAGTCAAGGTGTGCGGGACAAACTTTGCACACACTTTTCTCTTCTTCAATACGTTGTGGCGAATATCTAGAACACTTCAAGTAGATATGGTTCTTCATTGCGATTTGTGACACAACAACGTTGACGGACTGCGCTGCACCACTTGCTCACAAATGGCTGGTCGAATGCACAACTGTTGATGTGTTGTTTACCATAGTTAGTTCAAACTGTCACCGTAATTACGGTACTGACGTCGCGTATACACCAGGAATAAAATCATTCCCGGAATGGACGACATAGTTGGTGATTTCGGAGATAGTGTTGAGGAGAGGACAGCGGTAATATATTCCATGTTGTCGGTATTGCTTCGGGATATTCTGACGGTAGTTTATTTCATGTATGGGTAATCTGTTCGTATGTATTTCAGGGGAGAAAGGTAATGGGCCGCGTCTCGTGGTATGCGGTAGCGTTCTCGCCTCCCACGCCCGGGTCCCCAGATTCGATTCCCGGCGGCGTCAGGGATTTTCTCTGCCTCGTGATGGCTGGGTGTTGTGTGATCTCCTTAGGTTAGTTAGGTTTAAGTAGTTCTAAGTTCTAGTAGACTGATGACCATAGATGTTAAGTCTCATAGTGCTCAGAGCCATTTGAACCATTTTTTTTTTTTTTTTTTTTAGAAAGGGGGGAGGCGAGAGCTTGCATGGACAGTATGGAGGATGAAAAGGATATTGTAGGGTTACTGCGTCATGTGACTGCGGCTGAAGAGAACAAGGGGAAGCTTCGTGAGGGAATTTGGTTGTGTGGATATTTATTATGACACAGAGCAGTTATGATTGGAAAGTAGCGGAGAACCATAGAGTGTCTATAACAAGACTGCGAGAAATGATGAAACAGCAAAACATACATAAAATTGAAGGTAAACTAACGCAATCTTACAAATGTTTGATGTGTGAAGCTTTAGTTATATGGCACACATCCAATCAAAAATTCTGTTCTTCTCACACTTTGACTAAAAAGTCTAGATTAATTGAAGCAATAACCTCTTCAATTGTCTCAACTCTGCAAATCATTAGGTAGTGGCGGAACGTAGACATGATCTTTTATAAAGCCCCAAAAGAAAAAATCTCATGGGGTGGTCAGTGAAAGTGGAGGCGAGCAGAAAAGAACTCTGTCGTATTGATCATTATTACTAGGGTGACCAAATGCATATGTTTAGAAAGGAGGACAAACAGCTTCAAAAAGGAGGACAAAATAGGAAAATCAAACGGGTCAACTGCAGATGTGGATACCACCCGTCAGTTTTCGACGAGTCACGTGACTGCCGGGAATTACCGGTAAAACTAGTAGTTAATTGTTACTGATGGTCAGGTGGTGGTTAACTGAGCAATATAAAAAAAAATTAAAAACATTGATTGTGGTGACAGTGTGGCGTCAATTGTTTTGTTATGTCAACAACACGAAATTGTTTACAAAGTGAAAAAGTGAGACCATTCACCTCCCTTCATTCGACGCACCGCTACCAACATCTACAATTCAAACAGCAGCTGACGACGTGTATACTGCACTTTAACCTTCCGAATACAAATAAACTGAGTGACTAAGGAACAATGAAATAAAACCATGACAGTAAATCAGTCGAGTTATTTCTTACCTTTATTGGCCACTGAGACGTACGTTCCTGCTCCACATATTTTACATTCCGTTTCAAATTCATTTATCCCTTTCTTAAAGTCGGATATTTGCAGGAAAGGACATGAGAAAATGTACACTTTCGTTTAGGCATAGCCAAATATTTTACGTAACTAACTCGGCTAAAATTACACTCACAAATCACACGTGCACTACAGGAAGCCAAGCCAATACAAAGTGCAGACACGAAACGAAAATTTTAAATAACCGATATTTTCATTCGCTTATAAGTAGATCAACGATAACATCGACGATCCTGGTGCCACCTACTAACACCGCCTTCGTGCGTGTTTATCACGAAGGCAGTGCCAATAGTTAAAGTATTTAAGAAATGAGCAATAGAACGGGACGAATTTTAAATTTAACTGTATTATGCTCAACTTTGCGAAAAAGCCGGACACTGTAAAAATCCATCCGGACCCCGGACAAAGAGCTAAACAGGAGGACATGTCCGGATTAATCCGGACGTCTGGTTACCCTAATTATTACCAGACCAGCGGTCAGGGAATTCGACGGTCAACCACGCACACACAAAAAGCTGTCAATGGGGAGGGGTTCCATCTTGTTGCCAAATGAAATTTTCAGGTCATGTTCTAATTCGGGGAAGAGCCATTCTTGCAAAATATCCAGATAAACCACCCCGTAATGTAACTTCATCGAAGTCACTTGACAACGGGACACAATGCAGAAATTTAAATTTGGGGAAAATCTTTAATATTTTACTAGTTCATGAGGGATTTATATCCCGAGGATGCAGACATTATGGGTACTTACCTTCCCGAATAGATGAAACGTTGCTTCAACAGTGAAAACTGAACGATCAAGAAATTCATCTTCCTGCTGCAATATTTCACCTGCAAGTTTTTAACGTACACCATAGTCATCCAGCTTTAAAGCACGTACCAACTGTAACCTGTACGAATGCATGTGTAAACGTTTTCTGAAAACTTTCCACACTGCCGTCTTTGGCAACTGAAGTTCAAGATATGCTTTCCAAACGGACTCTTTGGAGTACCAAGACTCTTTGGAGTACGAAGGTAAGATGCTCTGACCCGGTCAATATCCTCTACAGTGACTGTTGGTCGTCCTGTGCTTTTCCCTTTGCACATACATCGAACTGACTGAACCATAAAAAAAAAAAATGGTTCAAATGGCTCTGAGCACTATGGGACTTAACTTCTGAGGTCTTCAGTCCCCTAGAACTTAGAACTACTTAAACCTAACTAACCTAAGGACATCACACACATCCATGCCCGAGGCAGGGTTCGAACCTGCGACCGTAGCGGTCGCGCGGTTCCAGACTATAGCGCCTAGAACCGCTCGGTCACTCAGGCCGGCCGACTGAACCATCGGAGGATGTCTTTGCTACATGAGGGATCACAAACTTTAAGCGAAACGCACGTTGGGCTGAAATAACAGAGTCATTCTTAGTTAACTGCAGAACACAAAATGTTTTGCGCTCAGGAGCCGTCATTTTACATATGTGGTATTGCAAGTAGAACAACAAGAGAGCCTTCTGTCTCTGGATGACCAGAACGAACCCAGTTTCCCAACATCATTATCTGTGGAATCATAATAAGCGAGCATAAAACCTGTTCCACATCCCTTCAGCAAACCGACTTCAGCGATATAGGCCTACAGTTATGTACCTCTGTTCGATGACCTCTGTTAAAATCGGGAATGACATGCGTCTGCTTATAGAACTTGATTGCTTTATTGCTCTAACGACAGCCGCTAGAAGGAATGTACGTTTTTTCGTACAGTCCACACAGAATCATACAGGAATCTCATTGGGTCTACTGTTTTTCCTGTGTTCTGCGATTTTAGTTGGTTTTCTGTTCCGCAGTCACTCATTTCCCAGTCGATATGAGATGTAGAAGTAGCTTGCTTGATTGCATTTACGAACGACCTATAAGCTTCCTGAAGACATCCAAGCGTCACAGCATGATTAGTACATTTAGCCCCTTTCCACCGAAATGATTGGTGCCATTTCGTCCTCTGCATACTAAAACTGTTTCGATTTATGCAGATGGACTCTGTACAGCTACGTCACCGTCATGCCACACTCTCGCAAAAATAGAATATTATGAAGGGGAAGGAGTTATTGGGTTCATGGGTCCAGCTGTAATAGCCGGCAGAAACAATGAAGAGGTGAAGACATCACACACCTGTGCAGACGACACAGACTGATTCAGTGAGTGATAATAAACAGCTGCGGGCCAAGCTATCTTTCGGAGACAAAAGACAGTTCTGAGTGGAAACTCTCAAGGACACAGTTAGAGGAGCGTCACGTATTCTGAAGGACTACTGCGAGACAACTGCACGGATTTGTTTGTGAGAATCAGTCCCTCCAACGATTTCTAACGATCGAATTACTTATACAGCTCTTGACCTGTTTCTTCCTGCAATTTCCATACCTCACCCAATTCGTGCGCCGCGCACCTGAGATAAATGCAAATTAAAAAATTTAATGATTCTTGAGTATTCGTACGGAGTTAAGGTGGCATTATCTCTCCTCTGTGCCCACATTTCTTCTAAGGAAAGTAAACCAAGGATAATTTGCTTTTTACTCTGTATGTAAGGTGATCAAGTACTCTCGTTTGATAACAAAGGGCTTCTTTGAAGTCTAGAATTCCGAATTTATCTGTGTTTCCAAATCTGAAATAAAGAAAGTAACTTCATGTCAATATGTCGGAAAAGTAAACAACGTTTCTCAGATGCAAGCTTGATTGATGAATCTGTAGTGTGGCAGCCGCAGTATAAAGATGAATCACCTAAAACTTGCACCGCAAATGTTGCAGAAATATAAAGTGCTATTCGTGTGCTGTTTTCGCAGAATTGTTTGGTAGTCAGGGGCTGCTATTGTTAGCTAATAAATAATACTTAGGAAGAGTATTTTTTGTGCACACATATACTTTTTTAATGTACCAAAGCCTAATGACTTTAAAAAAAACTAAACGTAGGGTAAATTCGAATATCAGTGGTGTTTGTTGCAGGATTCTAGTGCGAGTCGTTTACGAGATATCGTATTTTGAAAAGTTCCCACACAGACACTTGTGCAATATCTGTGGTAGCATACTCTAAAGAACAACACAAGTGCATATACTAATTACGTGGTTTTTGCCCTGTAACGAGGCAACAGACCATAAAAGGGTGTGTTCAAAACGACCACCGGCGGCAGCAATACACGCTTCCAGTCAGGTATGGAACGATTGCTGCACACGTGCTAGCATTTCAGCGGAGATGTCCCAGCAGGCTGCATTAATACGTCGTTACATATCATCGTGTGTAGTAGCTATGTCCTTCAGATATCGTCTTTCAGCTTTCCCCACAAAAAAGTCTACAGGTATCAAATCCGGGGAGAGCCAATCCAAGGTATAGGTCCTTTCTGTCCAGTCCAACTATCGGAAACAATTCATGAAGACATGCTGTAGTACTCCCTGCACTAAGGACTGGACATCCATTGTGTTGGTACCACAGGTTCCTCCCACTCTGCAGAGGAACGTCTGGCCTCCTAGGAGCCTGCGATTCTTGTGTACGGTCAGCGTTCCATCTATGAAACATGGACAGTGAACTGATGGTTCACTATCCCGCCGGCCGCGGTGGTCTCGCGGTTCTAGGCGCGCAGTCCGGAACCGTGCGACTGCTACGGTCGCAGGTTCGAATCCTGCCTCGGGCATGGATGTGTGTGATGTCGTTAGGTTTAAGTAGTTCTAAGTTCTAGGGGACTGATAACCACAGCAGTTGAGTCCCATAGTGCTCAGAACCATTTGAACCATTTTTTTCACTATCCCACACCACATGTTTACACTGCTTGGACGCTCACATTCCACAAGACGAAGCCAAAGAGGGTTTTCAGCAGACCAATAGCGCATGTTTCGGCGGTTTACCTGGCCGTGACTGGTAAATGTTACTTCATCACTAAACAAGATACAAGAAACATTTGGAGTAAAATGGTTAAAATGGCTCTGAGCACTATGGGACTTAACTTCTGAGGCCATCAGTGCCCTAGAACTTAGAACTACTTAAACCTATCTAACCTAAGAACATCACACACATCCATGCCCGACACAGGATTCGAACCTGCGGCCGTAGAGGAAGCGCGGTGTCAGACTGTAGCGCATAGAACCGCTCGGCCACTCCGGCCGGCAAACATCTGGAGTATCCTGTCTTATGCTCATGTACAGAAGTTAACACGATTCTCATAATCGTTTCCATGCAGCTCTTCTACATCTACATCTACATCTACATACATACTCCGCAATCCACCATACGGTGCGTGGCGGAGGGTACCTCGTACCACAACTAACATTTTCTCTCCCTGTTCCACTCCCAAACAATACGACGGGAAAATGACTGCCTATATGCCTCCGTACGAGCCCTAATCTCTCTTATCTTATCTTTGTGGTCTTTCCGCGAAATGTAAGTTGGCGGCAGTAAAACTGTACTGCAGTCAGCCTCAAATGCTGGTTCTCTAAATTTCCTCAGTAGCGATTCACGAAAAGAACGCCTCCTTTCCTCTAGAGACTCCCACCCGAGTTTCTGAAGCATTTTCGTAACACTCGCGTGATGATCAAACCTACCAGCAACAAATCTAGCAACCCGCCTCTGAATTGCTTCTATGTCCTCCCTCGCTCCGACCTGATAAGAATCCCAGACGGTCGAGCAGTACTCAAGAATAGGTCGTATTAGTGTTTTATAAGCGGTCTCCTTTACAGGTGAACCACATCTTCCCAAAATTCTACCAATGAAACGAAGACCACTATCCGCCTTCCCCACAACTGCCGTTACATGCTTGGCCCACTTCATATCGCGTTGCAATGTTACGCCCAAATATTTAATCAACGTGACTGTGTCAAGCGCTACACTACTAATGTAGTATTCAAACATTACGGGATTCTTTTTTCTATTTATCTGTATTAATTTACATTTATCTATATTTAAAGTTAGGTACCATTCTTTACACCAATGAGAAATCCTGTCCAAGTCATCTTGTATCCTCCTACAGTCACTCAACGACGACACCTTCCCGTACACCACAGCATCTACAGCCGCACATTGCCATCCACCCTATCCAAAAGATCATTTATGTAGATAGAAAACAACAGCGGACCTACCACACTTCCCTGGGGCACTCCATATGATACCCTCACGTCCGATGAACACGCACCATTGAGGACAACGTACTGGGTTATATTACTTAATAAGTCTTCGAGCCACTCACATATTTGGGAACCAATCCTATATGCCCGTACCTTAGTTAGGAGTCTGCAGTGGGGCACCGAGTCAAACGCTTTTCGGAAGTCAAGGAATATGGCATCCGTCTGATACCCTTCATCCATGGTTCGCAATATATCATGTGAAAAAAGGGCGAGTTGCTTTTCGCAGGAGCGATGCTTTCTAAAGCCGTGCTGACGCATGGACAGCAACTTCTCTGTCTCAAGGAAATTCATTATATTCGAACTGAGAATATGTTCGAGAATCCTGCAACAAACCGATGTTAAGGATATTGGTCTGTAATATTGAGGATCAATCCTTCTACCCTCTTGATGGAGAGAGATGTGGCAGGTATTGAACGTACGAGTATATAGATGAAGAATACGTAGGATATTTGCCTGACTCACGCCACTTCCTTGTGCGATTGAGTGGGAGCTAACGTCCGGTTGAATTGCAACAGCAGCAAAGAACATTAATTTCGCCCCCTCCTGTCGTCACTTGTTTCCATTTCTTACGATGTGTGGGTGTTACACTATCACTTTCGCTTAACTGGTTGAAGAGGTTGATAAATGATTTCCGATGGCTCACGTGTTTTTGGATATCTTGCTGCATACACAGTACAAGGACGAAATGCATTCTTCCTACACTCTCCATACATCATGAGAATGTCGGCTTTTCCTGCATTGGTAAATCCCATCGTCCAGTCATGACATACTGTTTGGACTGTGACACACTAACTGACTAGCAAGTCGCAGTGCATTCAAGGAAAGCAAACATAACAACATCGTACCCAGAAATTACGCACGTTGAATCGCAAAAGCAAGTGTCTCTGTGGAAACTTTTCAAAATACGACATCTTGTAAACGGCTCGCACTAGATCCTGCAACAAACAACACTGACATTCTAATTTACCCTACTTTTACTTTGTTAATGTCAACAGACATTGTTAGAAAAGTGTACGTCTGCAAAAAAATTGCACTTTCTAAATATTATTACAATCTGTTTATTGTCTAACAATAACAGACCTTGACTACCAATCCATTCTGTGAAAACCTCACATCAATAACACTGCCCATCATTGCAAGATTTGCGGTGCAAGATTTAGGTGACTCACCCTGTGTAAGACGGACCGGTTCCACACAAGCTACAAAATACGAGGGTTGTTTTTTAAGTAAGGGCCGTTCGCGCGTATAGTCCCGTAGTTCGCGCGGACGCCGCAACAAGCCACTGTGCCACTTGCCGGCATCCTTCCCGTTCACACTGATGTAAGTTGCAGCTCTGTAGCTGACGTGTACGCATCGCTGTGCTAATGTTTACGATTGTTGAATCGCCCGCCGCGTGTGAGATACGGTCAGTGATACGTTTTTTGACCGCGAGAAGCCTATCAGCTGCAGAAATTCATCGTCAGTTAACAGAAGTTTATGGCCTGAATGCAATGAGTGAAGGTAAAGTGCGTCAGTGGGTAAGATAGTTTTAAAATGGCCGTCAAAACGTCCATGACGAAGAACGCTCAGGCCGGCCCTCTGTGATCACTGATGATTTGGTGGCTGCAGTCGAAACAAAGATTCGTGAGAACAGAAGATTCACAATTTCCACTGTTTCTTTGGAATTTCCACAAGTTTCAAGATCGGTTTTGTACAAAATTGTGTCTGAAAACCTAAACTTTAAGAAACTGTGTTCTCGGTGGGTAACCAGACTCCTCACAGAGGACCACAAAGGGAAGAGATTTGCCACTTCATTGGACTTTTTGATTCGTTACGAGCAAGAAGGGGATGACATATTGAGTCAAATTGTCACTGAAGATGAAACATGGGTATCCCATATCACTCCCGAAAGCAAGCGACAATTGATGGAATGGCGAGACACAACCTCACCCGTCAAGGTCAAAGGCAAACAGACGCTGTCAAAGCGCCAGATTATGGCAACTGTTCTGAGACCGGCGCGGTGTTTTGCTAGTGGACTTTATGCCACGAGGAACGACAATCAACTCAGATGCCTACTGTGCAACTCTAAAGAAGCTCCGCAGAGCAATTCAAAACAAAAGGCGCGGCATGCTGACAAAAGAAGTTTTGCTTCTGCACGATAACGCTAGGCCTCTCAAAAGACTCGGGATTTGATTGATTCTTTTGGCTGGAAGGTTTTGGACCATGCACCATACAGCCCCGACCTTGCCCCTACCGATTTTCACCTTTTCCGGTACCTGAAACACCATCTTGGAGGGCAGCGCTTCAATGACGACGATGAAGTGAAAGCGGCCTTGAACTCTTGGCTGTCGGAGCAGGCGGCCGAATTCTTTGAAGAAGGAATTAAAAACTTAGTTGCCCGGTATGACAAGTGCTTAAATAAGCAAGGCAACTATGTAGAAAAATATGTAAAATGTGTAGAATCAGAAAATAAAAGTTTTTTTACAAAAGTATTTGTATCTTTTTTTAAAAATAAAAACGGCCCTTACTTAAAAAACAACCCTCGTATTTGGCATCCACTCCCTGCGTCAGACGTTATCTTTCGTTTAAAAAATAAATTTGTCGACTGTCTAACACTGGCGTCCCAATCGGGCACTTGCGTACTTGGACCTTAAACCAGCTCTGGCGTAAGATACCAGAAAGTTAAGTATTCATAAATAAAAATCAATGTTTTCACTAGCATCACGAGACTCAGATGTCAGTAACAGAGAAGTGGAAAAATTAGGTAGTGTAAGAAAAGATGAACTGGAGGTTGATATTCAAGAAAATATAAATTAAGATACGATGAAGTGGAGGAAAGATCACTTGTGTCACAATGAGAAAGTAGACAGTCTACAAGTCAGCGACCAGTGGCACAGTGGGTAGCCCAGCAGAAGAAGGGTGGAACGTAGTACAGAATTGTCTTGGGTGTAAAATTAACATTAAATTGTGCCCTTGAATATATAGAATAGTGAGTGCCTAACTTGTCCTCCGTCATTGCACCCCACCACGGTTGGTTTCCTCATGTGTAGTGTCTCACTTTAAAATATCATAGTGGGTCATGGAACAGATGAAACCAACAAATAGTACTGATATCTCACAGTGATTATATGTGTGTTGGGGGTGACTTTGAAAACCAAAACCACAAATTTACAAAATCCTAACCTGACCTCATTCTCCTCAGTGGTCACTCACTCACACAAAGCTGCATGCCTGAAAAACGTATTGGTGAACATTGCTCAGTGTAGTATGATTATGTGGACCCAAGAGTCGTTGCTACACCCCAGTCATGAGATAGACAATTACTAAGCTAACCTCCAGAATACTGGAGCAACTTGGGTCAACAACTTCCGTTAATCAGTAAGCTAAAAACCATCCAAATTTGCAAAGATTTTGTTTTTCATTGGATGACTAGTTTCGGGCCGAGAGCCATTTTCAAATCAAACTACTTGTCAATAATCAGCACATACACTACTGGCCATTTAAATTGCTACACCAAGAAGAAATGCAGATGATAAACGGGTATTCATTGGACAAATATATTATACTAAAACTGACATGTGATTACATTTTCACGCAATTTGGGTGCATAGATTCTGAGAAATCAGTACCGAGAACAACCACCTCTGGCCGCAATAACGGCCTTGATACGCCTGGGCATTGAGTCAAACAGAGCTTGGATGGCGTGTACAGGTACAGCTTCCCATGCAGCTTCAACACGATACCACAGTTCATCAGGAGTAGTGACTGGCGCATTGTGACGAGCCAATTGCTCGGCCACCATTGACCAGACGTTTTCAGTTGGTGAGAGATCTAGAGAATGTGCTGGCCAGGGCAGCAGTTGAACATTTTCTGTATCCAGAAAGGCCCGTACAGGACCTGCAACATGCAGTCGTGCAATATCCTGCTGAAATGTAGGGTTTCGCAGGGATAGAATGAAGGGTAGAGCCACGGCTCGTAACACATATGAAATGTAACGTCCACTGTTCAAAGTGCCGTCAATGCGAACAAGAGGTGACTGAGACGTGTAACCAATGATACCCCATACATTCACGGCGGGTGATACGCCAGTATGGCGATGACGAATACACGCTTTCAATGTGCGTTCACCGCGATTTCGCCATACACGGATGTGACCATCATGATGCTGTAAACAGAACCTGTATTCATCCGAAAAAATGACGTTTTGCCATTCGTGCACCCAGGTTCGTCGTTGAGTGCACCAATGCAGGCGCTCCTGTCTGTGATGCAGCGTCAAGGGTAACAGCAGCAATGGTTTACGAACTGATAGTCCATGCTGCTACAAACGTCGTCGAACTGTTCGTGCAGATGGTTATTGTCTTGCAAACGTCCCCATCTGTTGACTCAGGCATCGAGACGTGGCTGCACGATCCGTAACAGCCATGCGGATAAGATGCCTGTCATCTCGACTGTTAGTGATACAAGGCCTTTGGGATCCAGCGCGGCGTTCCGTATTACCCTCCTGAACCCACTGATTCCCTATTCTGCTAACATTCATTGGATCTCGACCAACGCGAGCAGCAATGTCGCGATACGATAAACCGCAATCCGCGATAGGCTACAATCCGACCTTTATCAAAGTCGGAAACGTGATGGTACGCATTTCTCCTCCTTACACGAGGCATCACAACAACGTTTCACCAGGCCACGCCAGTCATCTGCTGTTTGTGTATGAGAAATCGGTTGGAAACTTTCCTGATGTCAGCACCTTGTGTGAATGCTCTGAAAAGTTAATCATTTGCATATCTCAGCATCTTCTTCCTGTCGGTTAAATTTCACGTCATCTTCGTGGTGTAGCAATTTTAATGGCCAGTAGTGTAATTAGCAAGTCATAAAAAATAACTATTTTGTTCGCTTTCACTGAAACTATTAATCAATTCGATGAACTTCACTCTTCTTATTATTTACTTTCAGTTCATTAATGACACAATCGGTTCAGTGGAGGCGCTAGGCGAAAACTGAACGTCGGCGGTGAATTAGCTTTGGGAGGCCCCTTTCACTTTCCATTCAGAAAGTAAATGTTAATTTAAATGAGCTGATTTATGCACTGATGATAATTATACATACATTTATTATTATAATACACAAGGATTATTACAATCACAAAAATTACATTAAACAAACACACATTAAAATACACGAAACTTGGGCTTTTCGCTTCACTGAATATTTTTTACGATTACGACGTACTTAATTCTAGCCGCTATTTCCGCTTCAATTAGACGGCCGATGTGACCGAGCGGTTTTAGGCGCTTCAGTCCGAAACCACGCGGCTGCTACGGACGCAGGTTCGAATCCTCTCTCAGGCATGGATGTGTGTGATGTCCTTAGGTTAGTTAGGTTTAAGTAGTTTTATGTCTAGTGGACTGATGACCTCAGATGTTAAGTCCCATAGTGCTTAGATCCATTTGAACCATTTGAACCGCTTCAACGCAAATAGTCTTTCTTGGCACATCGTGTTTCTTAAGTATGTCTTAATTAATTTTAACTTTTAGAAACTTCTGCCGGCCTTAGTGGCCAAGCGGTTCTAGGCGCTACAGTCTGGAACAGCGCGACCGATACGGTCGCAGGTTCGAATCCTGCCTCGGGCATTGATGTGTGTGATGCCCTTAGGTTAGTTAGGTTTAAATAGTTATATGTTCTAGGGGACTGATGACCTTAGAAGTAAAGTCCCATAGTGCTCAGAGCCATTTTGAGAAACTTCTCATGACAGAAGCTGTACTGACCGGAACTGTGAGCATTGTTCTAATTGATGTGTAAAGATTTGAATATACTTCTTTTAAATTATTTTCTAATATGTACTGAATAAGTAGTTTGCGTCCTGTAGTTTGGATTTTAAAAGTTGGCGTTCACCATAAAGTTCGATAGGCTGTATATCGCTATTTTCGACTTCTTGAAGTATTGTACCTAAATCATTAAAATGTTAGCGAAGGTCGTCCTTGGATAACGACTTCAAATAATTCATATTGTAAATAAAACCAAATCGTTCAAAATATTCGTTGAGCTCTTTGAATCGACACTCGGTGTCGACCATTATAGCGTCCATCATTGAGTTAAAAAAGCTATCTCTGTGCGGCATTTCAGCAGATTGCACAGGGTCATCAATTTGTTCATAATCGACCTTTCATTTTTTTCTGTGCTATTCTTTTATAAAAAAACTGAAACTCGGTTTTGTAACTACTTTTTTCTACAAACAATGGAATTTCTGCAATGCTTGTTTCAAATACTGTGTTACGGAATTCTTGAATCCAGTCACGAAATGAACGTAAAGTATCAATAGCGACTTTCAAGTTCACTGGAAACGTTTGCTATAGTTTACTTATATTGTTGACACGGTAAAATCTCATAGCCCAAGTGTATTGCAACGATAAACTCAAAAGTTAGTATTTCCTTCAAGACTGCATCACAGTCGATAAGAGTTTCTGAATCATCAGTTTTTCAGGTCACTCACACTTTCGATGATATCATCAAATTGCAAAAATATCGCTTTTACAGCTCCGATTCTACTTTCCCATCGTGTTTTTATAACACCCCAACGCTTGCTTGATTTTGTAAAAAGTACATAAGCTTTATTGTGGAGCCCAAAAATGTTTTAGCTGTTGTATAAGTATTAGTGGCATCTCGCAAAAGCAAATTCCGACAATAACATCCGCATAGCGTGAACAAAGCTCGTAGATTAATATTGAGTATTCTTGTTCTAACACCTTTAGTAATGCTAACAATATTGGCACCGTTAATCGTATCCCTGTCCTCGGCAATTTTGGATGCATTATTTTCTAGTTTCTTTAAAATGACATTTGTTAAATACTCTCCCGTTATTTCTGCAACGACAATAGAACCAACGAAATGTTTCTCTCTCTCTCTCTACAGTTGAGGAATTTTAGAACCTTAATAATATTGACATTTGTTTCACACGGCTACAATCCCTGGTGTAATCGAGCATGAAGGCATACAATTTTGCTTATTTAACTCTGTTTATAATTTCGTTTATAATAGATTTTGACATTAATGTATTTAATTAATTTTGAATGTCGTGGCTCAGGTAATGCTGACAACGTTGCTTTTCATTAATACGTTGTAAGTGCCCTTTTTTGTGTTCGATCATATTTGGATAACAATTTAAACAGGTCTATAAAATTTCCACTATTCCCGCTATCGTTCAGATTTCTCGATGACCTCCAAACCTAAGTATTTTATAATATCGATCAATCTTTCAAACAAGTCATACCAATACTTTGGGATTCCCTAATCAGTCTCTCGGTTTCCTTATCTGTTGTTTTCCCGTATTTGATTCCTTTACAGAATTCCTTCCGTCTAATCATTGCGCTCCATGTTTTTCACCGTTACTCAATTTTTTAATAAAATGAAATTTAGTAAAATGTCTTTTATTTGCGTCTTTGGGGTAACTTTCATCAGGTTTCTCTAGGTTTTGTTGGGGACCATTTTGAATTAAATCATGACGCTGCGAATGTGTTACTGGAAATACCCACTTTCCCGGGTCTAATTCTATAAATGACTCTCTTGTAGAAACGGTTTGCTCTTGATTATCACTTTTGAAATCTTTATTCGGCTCACAATCTCGGATCACAGCAGTTTCACTTAACTCTGATGCTGTATCAGAGAGGGTAACAGACTCATTCGCCCCCGAAGCTGGTTCTGTTTCAGAAACTAAAGACACTTGAATAAGAGCTTCATCGTATGCCTCTGGAGCAGTAACACCTGAAGTTTTCTTAAAAAATTTCATCATACTCGGGCTTATAGTCTGGCTGGATATAATGATCTTAGCCTTCCTTTTTCTTTTTGATGTACCGGATTCCCATTTTCTCCCTATGTCTCTGTCTCTTCTGGTTCCTCCAGACATGATGATCTAAAAAACATTTAATGCTAAGTACGTTGATAAGTACAGTAGGGTACTTAAAGTACTCAATGTCACAGTATAGAGCGAATAGGCTGTGCGATTATCATACATGGCAGAATATTCTTTTTATTCTGTCGTATATGATAGCAGCCAAGTAAATACGCCAAGAAATGTATTTGCATACTGACTTACCATAGGACGGGTTCCTTAAGTATGTAGGGCTGAAATTGGTACAACCACACCTTCAGAGATAAAAGACTTGTTCACGGTTTCAGAGAGCTGGCATTTCTGGCCAAGATAATGCTCTTGCCCGTATTGTCTCTTCCACAGAGCATTGTTGCATTTGCCTGTTGTTGGATTGCAGTGTCAATCCGAAAAAACCGTGCATACCTAGAGGGCTGTAAACCTGGTATAAAGAAAAGTAGGTGTATTTTCCGTTTAACATGCCTCTTTCTTTAATATAGCGATCAGCTTCGTCTCTAAGTATATAATTAAATAATTTCGTTTACAATTTTTTTAGTCTGTATAAACAACTTTACAACAAAACAGTCTCCTTCGAGTTCCATGCGTTACTACCGACTAGTGCACACGCGATGATTCGCGACAGATATATACCGCGCGAATTGTGTAATGTACAGTACTGGCCATTAAAATTGCTACACCAAGAAGAAATGCAGGTGATAAACGGGTATTCATTGGGCAAATATAATATGAAATGTAGGGTTCCGCAGGGATCGAATGAAGCGTAGAGCCACGGGTCGTAACACATCTGAAATGTAACGTTCACTGTTCAAAGTGCCATCAATGCGAACAAGAGGTGACCGAGACGTGTAACCAATGGCAGGCACCCCATACCAACACTCCAGGTGATACGCCAGTATGGCAATGATCAATACACGCTTCCAGTGTGCGTTCACCGCAATCTCACCAAACACGGATGCGACCATCACGATGCTGTAAACAGAACCTGGATTCATCCGAGAAAATGACGTTTTGCCATTCGTGTACCCAGGTTCGTCGCAGTCGCTCCTGTCTGTGATGCAGCGCCAAGGGTAACCGCAGCCATGGCCTCCGAGCTGATAGTCCATGCTGCTGCAAACGTCGTCGAACTGTTCGTGCAGATGGTTGTTGTCTTGCAAACGTCCCCATCTGTTGACTCAGGGATCGAGACATGGCTGCACGATCCGTTACAGCCATGCGGATAAGATGCTTGCTATCTCGACTGCTAGTGATACGAGGCCGTTGGGATCCAGAACGGCGTTCCGTATTACCCTCCTGAACCTACCGATTCTTTATTCTGCTAAAAATCATTGGATCTCGACCAACGCCAGCAGCAATGTCGCGATACGATAAACCGCAATCGCGACAGACTACAATCTGATCTTTACCAAAGTCGGGAACGTGATGGTACGCATTTTTCCTCCTTACACGAGGCATTACAACAACGTTTCACCAGGCAACGCCGGTCAACTATTGTTTGTGTATGAGAAATCGGTTGGAAACTTTCCTCATGTCAGCACGTTTTTGGTGTCGCCACCCGCGCCAACCTTGTGTGAATGCTCTGAAAAGCTAATCATTTGCATATCACAGCATCTTTCGCGTCTGTAGCACGCCATCTTCATTGTGTACCAATATGAATGGCTAGTACTGTAATAGCCCCACCAAAAACAATCTGCAATCCCAAACTTATAGGCTTGGGGCGCTGCCGCATAGGTGTACACCTCACATGCATTTTGTAATGGGCCTTATCTGTCATAATGTTGGCAGACAACATTAAATAAATACTATTACATTCGTACAGACACAGAGACGGAAAACTAGGTCACTAAAATTTTAACAGTTTCAACAATTTTTTTGCGAGGCCCACAGATGCGCGAGGAAGTAAGCGGCCGCCGACGTCGCCGACGCCTTAACACTGCCACTGACTAGGTTAGTTACGGGTACAAGGAGGATCCTGTCAGGCAGTTGTTACTGAGGACTGGACACCTTAACACACATAAGTTGCTAAAGTATTTGGTACGGGACGATTCACAACTAACACTGGCAAATCTCTTGTCCTAAATGATAAACTGGTCGGGTCTTACTTCATAGCGATGCGATCATTGCGTCGAGGTCCATTATACCACGACAGTGTACGGCCCCAGGTTTTCCACAATAGCTTTGAGCCCCTACCGCTCTTCTTAAACACCAGTTAACCTTGACGCTGTGCCCAATTACTTCTCCACATTCTGCCTGTCCATACCGTACGGGGGGTCTTGCCGTGAAACAAGGTTTGCCTCTCGCAGCAGAATTCCTCCTTTGAGTCCGACCCGCTCGCTCGCTACTAACCGACTCTCGTTACCGCCTGACGGACACTGCCCGACTGCGCCGCACTGCTACGCCCAGCAACAATACGACAATAACAGTAGCCTCTTTGGTTTACATAACGATAGTTCCCGACTTGGTCAGTGCATCTATTACGATTCTTTACGTTCTATTTCACTGGTCACTTTGCGCAAAGGAAATTATTAAAAATATATATAGCACTCCTTCTTCAGGCCACGAGTGGCGTAGCGGGACCAACCGACTGCCGTGTCGTCCCCAGAGGAGGATGTGGATAAGAGGGGCGTAGGGTCAGCACACCGCTCTCCCGGTCGTTATGATGGTATTCTTGGCCGAAGCCGCTACTATTCGGTCGAGTAGTTCCTTAATTGGCATCACGTGGCTGAGTGCACCCCGAAAAATGCCAACAGCGCATGGCGGCATGGATGGTCACCCATCCAAGTGCCGACCATGCCTGACAGCGCTTAGCTTTGGTGATCTCACGGGAACCGGTGTATCCACTGCGGCAAGGCCGTTGCCACATTAAAATATATATACATCACTATAATATGCACAACGTATTTGTACACTTCATTTAAATGTAGGTAGTTAATAGAGCAGGAAAAAAATTATATGTAGGCACTGTGTTATTGTCTTACACGATGATATAGGCTAATTGCTTAGCATGCTCTTGAAGGATTCAGTGGAATCGTTGCATTTTCTGGTGAGTAGTTGTTGGTATTGCAGAGGTAATTTGACGTAGCAGTCCATCATAATTTCCTCGCTTCTCTGCAGCGGGTTCAAAAGCCGATTCTTCTTAATTAGCGACTCAAAGAAGTTCACCAGACTGCAGAATCCTGACGCATCTAGATCTTTGACCAGCATAATCTCGCTTGATTCTTTCCTGCATGACTTGCGACATGTCCTTAACTCTTTATATCGGCGACATCTCTCAGAAACACTGCGCATGTGTTCCGCAATCGATCCCTCTAAAAATCCGGATATAAACTCCTGCTTCTATTTCAGTGGCCATGGTTCCGGTAGCCCATTGCCGTACTGAGCAATCCAACTTCTTGGATGTAATGTATTGTGTTATTCTCATTGTACACTTAGGCAACGGCCTTGCCGCAGTGGATACACCGGTTCCCGTGAGATCACCAAAGCTAAGCGCTGTCAGGCGTGGCCGGTGCTTGAATGGGTGACCATGCAGGCCGCCATGCGCTGTTGCCATTTATCGGGATGCACTCAGCCTCGTGATGCCTATTGAGGAGTGGCAGAGCGGTGTGCTGACCACCCGCCCCTCCTGTCAGCATCCTCAGCTGAGGATGACACGGCCGGCGGTCGGATGGTCCCGATGGGCCACTTGTGACTTGAAGAGGGAGTGCTTTTGTACACTTGGAAATTCTGAATGGTAGGAAATGTTTGTGGATGACTGGTTGGACATTTATTGCGAACGAATTTTTCCTCATTCTGCATCACGCGTCTCCACAAATCGAGATCCAAACGATCCTTGTACACTGTTAAGGGCCTCTTCTTGTGTCGTCAAATTCACGGAGTAATGTTTCCGTTCGCCGAAGACGTACACAACTGTGTTCTGCTTCGGTTTCTGCCACACTTTGCGTCTCCGACGTCACGCGCTCTTTCGTGCGCCGTATGGCGGCTGTTGTTTTCTCCTACGGCATTCATCCTTGTCCCGGTTATGCAGCCTCATATTGCGCGTCGAAATGTTATAATATAAACTGTTCTTTCCTTCCCTGGTCATGGGGGAGTGCTGCCGTACCAGGTAGCGATTTTAACTGCGCCACCCGCAAACGTGCTTCCTGGACGTCTTTTGCTATCTTGTTTTGTTGTAAGGTGATTCGAGCCTTCTAGCTTGCTCTTCTTTAACCTTTGATATTTCTGTATGTTTGTCCTCGATCTGCTCGATGAGCTGGCTAATTTTTTCTTGCTTTTTCTGGATGGCCTTTCTTCCCCGTTTTTGTAGCGTGGCAGGAACGTTTTTGAGTTTGTGCATTTCAGTTTTGGCCTGTTTTACTTGTTCTTTCGTTATCCAAACGTCCCTGCTTGCACCTTGCGCTGGTAATATTGCAGCTCTGGCATAGCGTTTAGCCTCGCTCGCGACCTCTTGTGTCTCTGTCGATGGTTTCTTGATGCTTTTCTACCTCTTCTTTAACACCCGCGACTCCCTTCTCAACCTGTTTATACTTTTCAACAAGCTGTTCAGCTACCATCCGTATCTCCTTTGTCTCCTTAGCGACTAATTCCTTCATCTCCTTCGTAGCGATCTCCTCTCTCTCCTGCCTCATCTTCTCCGCTTCCTGTATGAATTGAATGAGGGTCTCAAAGTTAGATCCCCCAATAATACCTCGAGGACTAAATGAATGCGATTCTATCGCTCTGTGACGTTTTGTTTGCAAATCTGATCTGCCACTCTCACTGCCTGCGCGTCTTGCCATGCCTGTAGATTCTACCTGGCGCTCTGCTGCGGTTTCGTCCTCGTGCTCGTTGTCAAACTGAATTTCCTCGTCATAATCAGAAAATACCGCATTCGACAAATCCACAAGGTCAGCTACTACATTCGACTGAGAATTTTCCGCAACTTTCTCCTGATCGATGGTACCGGGCATTGATCCGCCTGAGACGAGATTCGAATATTCTCGCTACTTTGGAGCAAACGTGCCTTGCTTCTACTGAGCATGGATTGAGGTCTCCACTTCCTAGAGATTACAATTGAT
Organism: Schistocerca gregaria; assembly: GCF_023897955.1. Lineage (NCBI taxonomy): Eukaryota > Metazoa > Arthropoda > Insecta > Orthoptera > Acrididae > Schistocerca > Schistocerca gregaria. Next base: position 157,819,379 of record NC_064925.1, read on the forward strand.
CCTTGTCGCATTGCCACACAATTCTACCCTGAAATTTGCTCTGGCGAAACACTAATTCTAAATCCATGACAACACATATCAAATAAGAACAACCCTAATCTATGATAAAACTCAAGAGCCACAGATAATCTATCATCTTACATGTTAACACAACGCTGTCCTAGTCGGAGTGGGTGGCATCAGGGCGGATAGCTCGCAATGACTTGGACCAAGCTTTGTTATTTTTCTGGTGGCTGAATGGCCTCAACAGTCTCTGAGAAAGGCGGGCTAGATTTCAGTGCCGAGAAGTATGATCCCAAATTCTTCCCCTCCTTGGCTCCACCATGGGAGGAGCGTAAAGTTCCAGTAACAAGAGAGCCATGTTCGCCCCAGTGCTTAGTTATGAAGACTCCTTTCTAGCTACACGGCCTCTATTTTTGTTGTTGGAAACCTAGGGGATAAGTTTGGGGAAGTGGCGGCACTGTCCAGTATGAGAAAAGGGTCAGTCCTGATTAAGGCAGCATCCCCAGCCGAGTCACGGGCGTTTCTCGCCTGTGACAAGCTGGGTGATATTCCCATTTCAGTCACTCCTCATAAAACCCCAAACATGTTATAGTGGATTATTTTTCATTGAGATCTCCCATTGCAGTCCGATGACAAGCTACGCTCCAATTCAGAATGACAGATTGTTCACTTTCACTGGCTCGTCTATAGGAGAATGACAGAGAACAGGGTTGCTACTGGTGCTTTCATCTTGGCCTTGGAAGATGATTCATTACCTGAAAAGGTCAAGGCGATGGTATACCGATGTGACGTGAAACCATACATTCTTCCCCCAGTACGGTGCTTTAAGTGCTGCAAATTCACACATGTGGCTTCTCAGTGCAATTCCAGCGCCACATGTAGAGATTGTAGACGTCCACCCAAATATTCCATGTGCCCCTCCTTCCACCTGCGTCAACTGCAGAGAGCACCACTCTCCCCCCGCTCGCTGGACTGCATGATTGTTCAAAAGGAGAGGAAAAGACCCTGGACAGGCCGACTGACTGACTTACCAAGAGGCTAAAAAAAAATATGGCCAGTTGAACCCCACTCGATTGATCTCATTCTATGCTGCAGCTACAACTACGTCGCTGGCGACGGTACTCCCCTCCTCAATGCCTCTTATAGTGGGTCCTCCACCCCCACCCCCATCTACTTCCCTCAGTTTGTGGTTGGGGGCACTTCTTCTGTTGCTCCCAAAGCATCTACTGTGGGAGGAATTCCCCCCCCCCCCCCAAATGACAGCAACATAGGTCCCCACCCACAGCTGGAGAAGAAAGAGCCTCCTCCAGCTCCTCTCTCATGGAAGGGGTCCCTGGGCCATACCTTGGAAGCAATGGTGCTGGACACAATCACTCATCCAGTGGCAGCAGGTGACTCTGAGGCGTGAACTGCCTCCTTGGTCCCTTCAAACGCTGTTTAGGTTTTTATATTGGTAACGCCACGTAGCGCTCTGTATGAAAATCACTGGCTGTGCTGTGTGCAGTCTGTGGCTGGTTGGAGTTGTTGAAAAATTCTCTATTGTAGTGGACAGTTGGATGTGTACAGCGCATAGCGTTGCACAGTTGGAGGTGAGCCACCAGCAGTGGTGGATGTGGGGATTGAGATGGCGGAGTTTTGAGAGCGGATGATCTGGACCTGTGCCCATCAAAGACAGTAAATTTTTAAGATTGGATGTCATGAACTGATATGTATATTATGACTTTTGAACACTATTAAGGTAAATACATTGTTTGTTCTCTATCAAAATCTTTAATTTGTGAAGTATGCCTATCAGTAGTTAGTGCCTTCACTAGTTACAATCTTTTATTTAGTTGGCTGTAGTGGCGCTCGCTGTATTGCAGTAGTTCGAGTAACGACGATTTTTGTGAGGTAAGTCATTCGTGAAAGGTATAGGTTATTGTTAGTGAGGGCTATTCTTTTGTATGGATAATTGAAAGTCAGATTGCGTTGCGCTAAAAATGTTGTGTGTCAGTTTAGTGAATGTCTGAGTACGTTCAGTTTTGCTCTGCTGTTTGAAAATCAAATAACGTAAGGGGTTTACTAGCACAATCATTCACTGATTTTTCTAAGGGGACGTTTCATATGTCGACCCTTAGCCGACGATACCTCACTGGAATCTTCTGATTTTTTCTTGTAGTTTGTGTAGTTAGTGTAGCTATTGTTTATTGCTAGCGCGTAATTATAGAGAGGATTTCCTTTGTAGTTGTAGTTTGTCATTGTTGTAGTGCAAAACAGTTGTGGCATCCATGTAGATTTGCACCAAGTATTTCGCAGCCACGCTTCCAGCTAACTGGAAATTATTTTCAGTGCTGTTTTAATGTGTTTTCTCTTTTTGCTCTTCAAATTGTGATTTTCTTGTAATCGTGTGAAATACGTGATAATTATGGCGTGTGAAAAACGTAACACTAGGCTCCAAAGTAAATTGAAAAATGATAGTGACGACGAGCGTAGCTTATCAGCACCACCGTGTAATGAATTAACAGACATTCAAAGTAGTAATTTGGTAATTGTGCATATGGAAATGGAGCGGGCGGTAAATAATGGTGTGGCCAGTGAAACAATTAGTGAACAGGGAAGCATTATCGATCGAACGGTCGGCAACAGCTCGCCTCAGGAATCCGAAATGACAGGACGCAATCTTGCAAATACTATAGATTCAGATTTGCGTCCTCACTGTTTTCTCAAATAAGTCAAGACACATTTTCTGCTTTTCAAAATGCGAATATTGCCGGGTCGAATGCACTGCCGAATAGCACTGAGGAACATGTTTCAGACACCAGTGCACTGTTATTACAGTTAATGCAACAAATGGGACAAAGGCTACAAAAGTTAGACACAACGCTTGAACAAAATCAGAAACAAATGGGACAAAATCTTAAAAAGTTAGACACAATGGAACAACACCAGAGACAAACACAGCAACAGTTAGACGCAATGGAATAAAATCAAAAACAGTCACAGCAACAGCTTCAAAAGTTAGACACCACACTTGAACAAACACGTGAAGGTTTAATTACTGAGTTACTTAAAATCGAATCGAATTGTCAAAAAGTCTGCAATGACGTAAAAACACAAATTTGTGAAAATTTCCAACCTATTTTTTCGCATCATGCAAGAAAATCACACCTTGCAAGCTTAAATTGACTCAGTTGCAGCTACCGATTCAGTTACGCAACTTGCAAAAACTCAGGAAAACTTAATGGGCATAGTAGATACGATTTCAGCACAAATGGACACTCTGAAGCTTGGTTCAGAAAAACACACTGAGGAAATAAGTTCACTATCGGAGAAAGTAGCCGAACTTTCGGATCAGTTCACTTACTTATCTACAAAAGTAGATGATAATCTGAATGACACAAGACCCGTAGGCTTCACTGACACAGAAGAGTATGAACAAATTAGAAAATTCAAACAAAATCAATATCAAATCAATACACAGTACAAAAGAGAAATCCGGGAAGTACAAGATCAGTTGACACAGGTAATACAAGAATTACATATTTCAGAGGACACTCGCGCTCCAATACGGGAAGAGGGACATAGAAATACGAAACAGTCACAAAATAATAACACAGGGCATTTCGGAAATTATAAAAGAAATTGTCAAGGTGCACCGAATTTTAAGATGGAACCGCCGACTCGACGTAACAATGACCGATATGTGACTCGCCGACACGATGATTTTGACTATAAGCTATTCATTACTACACGTAAATTCAAAACATTTAAGAATTCTGGCAACGACATTCATCCACAAGCGTGGCTTCATCAATTCTCTCATTGTTTTCCTCCCAACTGATCATCAGAACACAGATTCGAATTTATGTGTGGCTACTTGGAGAATGAACCAGCTGTAAGAATGCGATCGGTCATTCACGATTGTGACAGTGAAGGAGAATTTTATCATGCCTTCCTTTCAGCATATTGGTCTCAAGCTACTCAAAGTCGCGTAAAACATAGCATCATGATGATGAGACACTTTGAACAATCTGAATTTTCCAGTATTGTCAAATATTTTGAAGACATGTTGCACAAGAATCAATACCTGTCAAACCCATACAGCCCCTCGGAACACATCTGCATTTGCTTAATCAAATTGCCTGAACATTTACGACATATTATTTTGGCAGGACGTTGCAAAGACGACATTGAAGCTTTTCAGGGGCTCTTACAAGAGTTAGAAATTGACACTGACAATCGCGGGACGCAAAAACAAGAACACAACAATTACAGGTCACATGCTTCACAATTCCGCGATGAAAGAAATAATAACTGGACACGACAAGGCTACTCTCACAACGTAAATCGTGACCAAAACAGACACCACCCGTATTACAACCATTGGGAGAGTAGTAATAACAGAGAAGAATATCCTCTCCGCGGTAATGACTATCACAGAGACAATCAGAGAAACAGACAATATGGGAACAAAAATAATTTTTATCAAGGGAGGCAGAACAATTTCAGACGCAACGATCCACCGCGCAGTTACGATTCTGGGAGAAATTCTCCACCACATGACCGACAAATAAGAAACTATGGAAACTACCGACATAACCAAAGACCTGAATTTCATCCGAACTGGCGGGATTCAAACAGGGCAGGGCTCTCTCGGCAAGGTGAATTTGTAGAAGTTAGGTCTCCTAATCCTAATAACGGCGCGCGCCAACAAAGAAACAGACAATGACTCGCACCGCAGGCAGCCATGTGCGCCGGCTGTCTCAGAGAAAAACACATAGACGCTAACCTTGACAAAACTTCCAGTATTCTTTACCGACGTATACCGCATGATAATTGCATTCAAGTTGAAACTCTGAGTACTAGGAAGAGCAAAGGTTTACACTACATTTCACATGTGAAACCATTTATTGAGAGATAATCTGCTTTTTAACTTAGTATTTGCTATAAAATATTTCACTTTACAATACTAGTAAGCTTTGTCACACTTAGAAACTGTTAAACATGCAACAGTGTTTGAAGTTAACTATCCGGTCAAGAACCAAGGGAACATATTCAGACAATAACTACGAATGTATTGTTATAGTGAACAGACAACACAGTGTTATTGTGTGTCTATATTCTTTCTTGTTAGTTACACGATTATGTAAGGAATATACGGCTTACATACTTAGAACATATACTGCTAATGAGATTTTAATGCAACATTTTGGTTTACTTGTAGAAACATTCTTTATTTGAAGTACTTTCTGTGAGATTAAAGATGACTTAGCACTTGGTTTCTTTGACAGCTACACGATTATATCACGACGCTACTAATGTGTGACACAATTTACATTGTTGCTTATGCAGTGTATCTGTTATATATCTGCACAGTTTTTCTGAATTCTTCTGGAAAGGAAATCATGTTTTAGTAGTAACTTTTGTGATATAGCTACAATGAGACCGCCTCTTCCATAGCACAACAATACATTACATTACAGTACTTTCTTTATCACGGTATTTCACTGTTGTTTATAACAAGGTAAGTACATTGACTTCTGCAGAACTTTGCTTACGGAGGACGATAACTACGACACTTCCACAGAATTATCTTACAGTGAGACGCACAGTTTAGCGCTACAGGACACGCATTCGAGTGATTAATTTTGTACTTAAAACATTTATTTTTAAAGATTTTTGAATTATAAAGAAAGTTTTCCGTGATACATTTCATTCTATTTCTCTAATCTGTAACACCTGAGGGTGTAATTACATTAATCCTCAGGGGGGTACACGCTTACTTTGTGTACCATATGTTTGGCAAGCACAAGGAGCCCTAGCTAATATGGTATTTGCTTATACAACTTTACGCATCGGTACCATATTTCTCTAACACAGAATTACACAGCTATCTGATTATTTAACAGAGAAACAAACATTTTTTTACTACTTCAGTGACAGATGTTTACATAATTACACAGTTGGATAACTTCACACTTATGAAATTGTATTTTGTCTGTACTTTGTGAACTGTTCATATTTTTTCGGATCTATTGTGATACTATGAGAGCTTTGAATGATGTATTTGGTATGGGATCATGATTTTTAAAATACGTTTGAAGTAGGTGACACTATTGAAATGAGCAGATAAATTTTTTTAGGTTTTGAAATTATTGCAGAAAGCTACAACGTTTTTGAGATTTGACTGAGGTGTTACGATGTTATTATTACGACGACGATGTGTATTATGCTGCTGAGCTATGTTTATGATCAATAAGCTAATGCTATATGGGGAATCTGATTATACTACATATTTATTATGATGAAATGTTGAAGAAGTGTCGTCGAATATGTATGTGTGCAATGAAGAAAGGAGTAATGAGTAGTGGTTAGGGACACTGATTTGTGGAAAAGGATGTTGGAAACCAAGAATGGTACTTTAAGAGTTATGAAATGTGTGTATATGCTTGAATGTATCACAATGCCGCCGAAAATTTTTTGGACACTGTTATATTTATAAGATTTTGTTTCTACACATTTGTTACGCAAATTATTGACCTGTGAAATTTTTTATATGAGACTGTTGCTGTAGTGGAAACTGCTGTCATATATATTTCGGTAAGAAAGCTAAGTGACCTTGACGTAATGCGTTGCGGACGCCCAGGTGTGCCAGTCACCTGGAGAAAAAGCCATTAGTTGGAGAAAAAAGATGCCATTAACCTTTATATTGAAATTCGTTTGCAGAAAGCATCGCAAATACGACACTTTTTGATATTTACTGAAATGACCAATGAAACGATGAGAAACATTTCACGGCTATGGTCTTGCTAGTTGAGAGATTTTTCTACTGCATTATGAAATGCCATATGGCTAGTGAATGACGTTTCACGCCTTGCTTTCTGTATTTATTTGCTCATTTTGTTTAATATCTAGTTTGTAGCTGTACTGCAGCATTGGTTAAAATAAAATTTAATAGGTGTACTAATATCACTATTTTCTGTCTACAGACCCAGTAAAGAATAATTTTATGATGTACTTTCTTAGAAAACAGGGCACAACTAGACATTTCCCTTCACATGAATTGCAAACATAATTTTTTCAACTATTTGATAACTTTTTGCGGAATAAGTTTTTCTGATCACTCTAGTGTTAAGATGTGACATAGGTATTAGACATGGTCATCTTTACTGCAATATTTCTTCTGCTTAAGCTTTGTCATGTTTAGATATTAGTTATTGCATTTGCTGCTGCTGTTTGCCAGGCATACTGCTACTAAATTTCACTTTGTACTACTCTGTTAAGCCAGTTTTGCTACTGATTTATTTTTCTTGTTGCTGTACATTTGCTCATATTAGTTGTAATGTCGCATTTGCTTTGATAATTTAGATATACTGCTGCTTGCTTTGCCAATTTGCATTTTTGGTCATTGTTGTTTGTGCTGCTATATTGCCTCGTATCTTAGTATATATATCTGAGCTCAGTAGATTGAAGTTAACTTAAGAGGGGGGGGGGGGGGGGTGCCATATAAGAAACTAACTATGGAGAATAGGGAAGGAATACATTGATAAGTTATATGAAAAATGATTTGGGCCAAAATGAGTATTGTACAATGTGAAATAATTAGTTTGAAATAAGATATGAACCAAACAGTAGGGTTTAGGGACGACAGGTTTAGGTAGAATTTTCTTGGGAATAAATGATGAGGTAAGATAATGGAAAATAAATAATGAGGTAAGAAATAAGAGAACATATAAATACAGAAAGCATGCTTAGATAGGATTTTTATGTGGGGACAAATGTTGAAATAAGAGAAAAGATCTATGGAATGAAGTTTTGGGCTGGACTCCAGTACCAAATGTTACACTGAAAATGAACCCTGTTTTTTCCTTTTGTGTTATTCCGCTATGTGTTTGTGTACCCTTGTGTATTTGTGTTTTTCGCGTCTTTATGTGTTTAGCTAGTAAGATTTATATTGCAGAAATTTTCTAGTACTAAGCTACATCCACTATGATGAGGAATACTGTTATCCTTAAATATAATTTGCATTAATAATATGTTATTTACATTGTAAAGATGTTTAGACATTATTTTTCAAAGCTATAGTGATCTTTTATATATTTACTTATGTCATAATTCCTGTAAAACTGATGTATATGTTTATTTCTATTCTTTTGTAAAGCCTGTATTACTACAAATGTTATCTGTATTATTATGCTTTTAATGATGTTTACTGTACCTTTGTAACTGTATTCTCATGTTATAAAATTGTAATTGATACCTGTTCATCAAATGAAGTAACTTGTATGGATTCATTTCACTGCACACATTTCTGTTGGTCATAGTATATGCAAAGTATGTGAAAAAAGGCACTGTTAGTGCTTGCATGTGTGTTAATAATTCAGGAAGGGACTGGTTAACAGCCTTGCTGGTTCTAAGGATAATTCCAAAAACTTTGAAAGTGCACAAGTGGTGGTTATGGACTTGCTATATTGTCCGCAAGACTCTTCGATGGTGATTGGGCACCTGCACAGCCACAACAGATGGCCGCTGGCCATCTCTACAAGGACTGCAGTGGGTCTGCACCTTTGATGACCCACCAATACCATTATCTCTACAAGGACTGCAGTGGGTCTGCACCTTTGATGACCCACCAATACCATTATTTCTACAAGGACTGCAGTGGGTCTGCACCTCTGGTGGCCCACCAATACCATAATTTCTACCAGGACTACAGTGGGTCTGCTCTGTGATGACCTATCTACCAATATTCTTCAATACTTCGACTGACTCTGCTGTGGGTTTGCTCTGTTGTGGTCCATTACCTGTCTGCACGTCAAGATTCAGCACTGTCTTTCCGTTGGAAGGACAATTCTACTTCTTCAAGACTGCATGGAAATCCATTACTTCCATGTGCATTTTCTTTTACTATTCAGAATTTGTTCATAAAATTGTAATTAATACTGTGATGAATTATCAGGACTGTCTTTATCTACTGTGAGAAAATTTTAGCTTTTGACCAACATTGTATCGATAAGTGTGTGCATTTGATATATTAGTTGCGTTAATATAAAAAATTTTAACAAATATCTATTGGCCAGGGCCCAAAACAATTTGTAAAATTTTTTTGTGAGGAGCATGGGGGATATGTAAGTAGGCTGTTTAGGTTTTTATATTGGTAACGCCACGTGCTGCTCTGTATGAAAATCACTGGCTGTGCTGTGTGCAGTCTGTGGCTGGTTGGCGTTGTTGAAAAATTCTCTATTGTAGTGGGCAGTTAGATGTAAACAGCGCATAGCGTTGCACAGTTGGAGGTGAGCCGCCAGCAGTGGTGCATATGGGGATTGAGATGGCGCAGTTTTGAGAGCGGATGATCTGGACGTGTGTCCATCAGAGACAGTAAATTTTTAAGATTGGATGTCATGAACTGATATGTATATTGTGACTTTTGAACACTATTAAGGTAAATACATTGTTTGTTCTCTATCAAAATCTTTCATTTGCTAAGTATGCCTATCAGTAGTTAGTGCCTTCAGTAGTTAGAATCTTTTATTCAGCTGGCTGTAGTGGCGCTCGCTGTATTACAGTAGTTCGAGTAACGAAGATTTTTGTGACGTAAGTGATTCATGAAAGATATTGGTTATTGTTAGTCAGGGCTATTCTTTTGTATGGATAATTGAAAGTCAGATTGCGTTGCGCTAAAAATATTGTGCGTCAATTTAGTGAATGTCTGAGTACGTTCAGTTTTGCTCTGCTGTTTGAAAATCAAATAATGTAAGAGGTTTATCAGCACAGTAATTCATTAACTTTTCTAAGAGGACGTTTCAATGCCTCTCCAGATGCAGAAAGCGTCATCCTGCAGTGGAATTGTGGCGGTTTTTTCCACCATCTGGTTGAGCTATGACAACTCGTAAGATTTACATTTACCTTCTGCGTTATCATTCACGAAACCCGGTTTCCAGCTAGGCCGACCCCCGCCCTTTGTGGTTTTGGAGGGGGAGTGGGGGGGGGGGGGGGGGTTACTACAACAATCGTAATGACTATCAAAGGGTGTGAGGTGGACTATGTACATATGTCCTTACCTCAGTATATAGTCAACCTATGCCCCTGCAAACAACTTTAGAAGCTGTGGCTGTCGGGATGAGTAACACAGGAAATTACCATCTTCAATGCCTAGCTTCCTCCAGATGGTGAAGCACCAAAAAATGTATTGGCCGCATTAATTTCTCAACTCTCCCACCTCTCCTACTTTTGGTTGATTTCAACACTCATAACCCTTTGTGGGGTGGAACCAAGATTACTGGCTATGGTATAGACGTCGAGAATCTACTAACTCAACTCGATCTTTTCCTCACAATTACAGGTACCCCAACTCATTTCACTGTGGGACATGGCATATTCTCGGCCATTGATCTCTCAGTTTACAGTTCTGGCCTTCTACCACCCATACACTGGAAAGCTCAAGATGACTTGTGTGGTAGTGACAACTTTCCATTCTTCCTGTCCCTCCCCCAGCGTCACTTACCTTTGCGCTGGCCCAGATGGACTCTTACCAAGGCTGACTGGGACACATTCACCCCTGCTGCAACTGTTGGATCTCCACCGCATTGGAAGCATCGATGTGGTGATCCAGAAGATAACTATCACCATAGTTTCTGTAGATGAATCGGCAATCCATTATTTCTCAGGTTGCCTCTGGCTAAAGACAGTGCCTTGGTGGTCGCTGGAAATCGCTGCTGCCATTGGAAATCGTAGACAGGCCCTGCAACATCATAAGTGGCAACTATCAATGGAGCACCCCATTGCCTTCAAACGGTTCCATGCCTGGGTCCATCAACTAATCAAAAAATAGAAGCAGGCTGGTGGGAATGGTATGTCACCACCAGTGGAACACGAACCTCTCCTTCCCAGGTTTGGACTAAGATCAGTCGCCTTTATGAACATCAGACCCCTGCAGGTTTACATGGGATTTCCACACACGGAGCTGTAAATACCAACCCAGACGCAATCGCAGTATTATGTTCGTAGCTCTGCGTCTGAGAATTACTACCCTGTCATTCATACCCTAAAACAATGGGTGGAACGACAACACCTCGCCTCTGGGTCTACTCATGTGCACCTCCACCGTGTATACCTCGCCCACAGCTTCGTCTGAGTCCCCAAAGTCTCAGTTCATCCTGCAGTACTCCGCTGGCTATTTCTCTCTGTTTTTGATGCGTCAAAGCGTCCAGGGGTAGTTTACATGGATGGCTCGATGGTTGATGGTGACGTTGGGTCAGCTTATGCTCGTGCAGGACATACCGGCTTGCGCTTCTTGCCAGATGGCTACAATGTTTTCGTTGAAGAGCTGGTAGCTATCTCTCGCGCTCTTGAGCATATCCGTTCTTGGACCAAAGGAGTCCTTCCTCACTTGTGGCGACTCCTATAGCGCCTTACCAGCTCTCAGCCAGTGCTATCCTCGCCATCCTTTGGTAAAGGCCATTCAAGAGTTCGTATACGATGTGGACGGCCAATGGTCTTTCTATAGACCCTGGGATACGTCGGATTCCTGGGAAATGACTTGCCAACAGGCTAGCCAAAGAGACTAATCGTATACCGCTCTGGCGACAGGTGACTATACGTTTACGCAATGACAGCAATCACTTTTCTGTTATGCCTTCCACTTGACTATCTGGCCCTTGTGTCTACTAAATTGATTTTGCTCTTTGACAGTGTTTGTTGTTAATAGATTGCATTAAAGGTTATTACATTTATCAGACTCTAAATGAACTTGAATGCTGAAATAATATTATTTGAATGGTGACCCTGTCATTACTTTAGTCAAATGTTGATGGGTGACTAATATGCCACCGTGGGATTGATCTTTTATAAAAGTTGTGTTACAAGTTTATTGATTAAAAATAGAACAAAAATACGTGTAAATGTGATGACAAATAGACATAAACTGATGGCAGCACAAATATGCTAAAACACTCCGCTCCAGACTAAAATCTCATTCTAGAAACACCCCCAGGCTGTGGCTAAACTATTTCTCCGCAATATCCTTTCTTGCAGGAGTGTTAGTTCTGCAAGGTTCACTGGAGAGCTTCTGTAAAGTTTGGAAGGTAGAAGACGAGGTACTGAAAAGTAAAGCTGTGAGGACGGGGCGTGAGTCGTGCTTGGGTGGCTCAGATGGTAGAGCTCTTGCCCGCGAAAGGCAAAGGTCCCGAGTTCGAGTCTCGGTCCGGCACACAGTTTTAATCTGCCAGGAAGTTTCATGCTACAAACAGTTATACTGCCCTGGGTGGCGACTGGTTGGCAAAGACTAAGGTCTGTCTCATGGAATTGTTTACTCTGGCTTAAACCACGATAAACGCAATCTGAAATTATCTGACACTGAAGAGACTTTGATGATTTATTCTACACTTAAGTTATGCCACGTTGGTGCAGCTGAGAACTAGTGGCGAAACTTTGATCCTGTTAGCCCTAACAAGAAGGAACAGCATTACAACGCCCCCTTTTCTGGATGTGTAGCGCTATCTCAGCTGACGTCGTAGTTCTAGTGATGTGCTGGTCCTGTAATTCGATATTGCGGGCATGAAATATGCAAAGTTTCAGGTTGTGATCTCTCAGACGGGTTGCAGTTACTCTCTCTTGGAGTCCTGAAATCTCGGCAGATCCCAGCGTGTGACACTCCCTTTCGCCGGTCATACCATGGACCAATTTGTTTCACTTATATGGCAATGCGCACAAGGAGATCTAACATCAAGGTGGTAGACCAGTCACGAGTAAGAGCGCACTCGGCTTAGCGCGTTGTCCGAGATAACTGGGGTCTAAACTGTCGCTACAGGTAAGTCCTCCGCACAGGCTTCCCAGTCAAGACCAGTGCAGTGCTAGTGCAAAGTCAAGCTCAGAACAAGTGTTCCACTCGTAACAAATGTCAAGACCACAATCCTCTCCTAACAGGAATCTGGATCCTAAGGATTCTCTAGACCAGAATCTGAATCAGAATATCCTCTCCAGACTGGAGTCTGGATCGGAAGACCCACTCCAGACCAGAGTCTGAACCGGAAGACCTAGTTTGTCTTCTCCTCATTTTCCATCAAACTCACTGGACTCCACAAAAGCACACCTGCAACTGCCCACACAATGATTTCGCACCAATCACAAGACACCACGAGCTCCATGTCTCCCCTCTAACTGATCAGCTCTGCCCATTAGCCAAACCTAATAAAAGTTAACAATATTCTTCTCTTTTCTGGAGAAGCAGCCAGTCCCTGACTCGTAAATTCCCGCACGGAGAGGAGGAGACATTGTTGTACCGACTTGTTTCTTACCACGGCCACTTTAGGCAGGGTGTTTTGAGTTCCTTTATAGCTCTAAAATGAACAACACATTTATCATTGTGATCGTTATCTGGACGACTCAAATGTTACTGTGTGTCTGACCAAGGGCTCCAGCTAAACTAAAAGAGGTGGTTTTGTGTCCCAGCATAGATGATGAAATTTCAGAGCCGCCAACAATGTGACGTTCCTTCTAAAATTGTTTTGAAGACCTGCGGCTTCTCAAAATGCTCTGCAAGCAGACGGATGACAGCACGTGATGGCTCTCTTGATAGCGTCTGGTCCACAGTGAACGTGGAAACTCATGATTTATTATGGCCACTGTACGTGTTCACAAAGAGCCGTGTACAACACTGTTATTACTTGTTGACCGGGAAACCTAGGTTCCTCTAGCGCTCCTGCCCCAGCTGTGGCAAGAGGCACCTGACAGGTGCCAGATAGTCAGCTTTTTCGCCCCTTCGACCGAACACATTGCATGCACACCGGTGCAAGAAATTCTTGGGACCAGCTTTGTGTCCCCAGTAAGTGCTTGGAGATGTTCCTTTCCGTAATAGCTGCTTGTGGCTTTTAAGACCCAAACGTCCACTCCAAGATTTATTGTTTAATGACCAAACTGCCTTCTTGCTCTCAGTTCCACAAATTTTTATTCTAACGAGAGCCACCATAAGGATCCTGCATGCATGAGCAACGTACATGCTCCTCAGTGCCTGCTCTTGTTGATAACTTCCTATCATATCATAAAAACGATGTGTTGGGTGTAAAATCAACGTTAAATTGTCCCCTTGAATATGGAGAATAGTGAGAGGGAGTGGCCCGTCTTCTCTCACAATTCCCATTGCCACTTGCATCTTCATGGTGTTGATTATTACTGTTTATTCGTCTTTAGGTGCAGCTTCTCATTTTAAGACAGAATGTTCTGCACCGCTATTCGCTTCTTCACCCACTTCTCGTCACTAGTAAAAAGAGGGTGAAATTTCAAAAGTCGCAGTTTCGATTTTTGTTTAGAATTCAACCAGTGACTGTAGATCCAATGCCTTTGTAGAGTAATCAAAGATAAATGCCTCTAGACCAAGGCTGCGACAGAGACCAGATGCTGAACATTAATGTACATGGTGAATATCTTGTGTATGTCATTACATACAACTTGTATTTCATGTATCACTAACACTGAAGCGTTTACACTTAACAAACCAAACGGTTTAAATTATCACCAGTTATATAAGCAGCATGTAACTGGAAGAGGAATGACTGGATTTCCAGTTGCACGATGCCTATCCAGCAGCTTACAGGGACAACAGAAATCTGATGCACTATTTACTGGAGTTGCTGGAACTCAAAAATTTAAAATTTTGTCATTAATTCACTCATTAAGACCTATAATCTTATGTTTTATCACAGTAAGACAAGTAGGAAAGTTAGCAACTGCATATATGTCTTGCCCGTGAGGAGCTGCTGGATCCCCATCGGGCGCCTCTCTAGTTGGCGGATAGGGGAATGCTCACCAGATATGAAGCGTACCGGAGAAATAAAATACCAGGGGTGAACCAAAACCAGTGAAGAGGAAGTCAACGGCTCGGATGCCGGAAGATAATGTTTTTATAGCATTCCAACGGTAGAAGAGGCGGAAGGCATCTCTACGGGGCAGACAGAGCTCAGGACCTGGGAAAGGCAATCTTCCTAGGAAATAGTAATCCAAAATATTATTCAGCCAGCTTGGAAGCTGTGAGGTGGCAGTCCCATAACCAAGCTTAACCTGCGCAGCGCTCGTAACGCGGCCAGGGGATTCTATGCCTACTGGCTCACATCCACGATTTGCCTCGGCAATGGATTCAAAGGAAACGGACATAGGCTATGGAACAGGAATTCGCTAGATGAAAACAAGAAACAAGGCTTCACATTTGGGTCATAGACAAATGTAATGTATTGCGAATACATAGAAAGAAGGATCCTTTATTGTATGATTATATAATAACGGAACAAACACTGGTAGCAGTTACTTCTGTAAAATATCTGGGAATATGCGTGCGGAACGATTTGAAGTGGAATGATCATATAAAATTAATTGTTGGTAAGGCGGGTACCAGGTTGAGATTCATTGGGAGAGTCCTTAGAAAATGTAGTCCATCAACAAAGGAGGTGGCTTACAAAACACTCGTTCAACCTATACTTGAGTATTGCTCATCAGTGTGTGATCTGTACCAGATCGGGTTGACGGAGAAGATATAGAAGATCCAAAGAAGAGCGGCGCGTTTCGTCACAGGGTTATTTGGTAACCGTGATAGCGTTACGGAGATGTTTAACAAACTCAAGTGGCAGACTCTGCAAGAGAGGCGCTCTGCATCGCGGTGTAGCTTGCTCGCCAGGTTTCGAGAGGGTGCGTTTCTGGATGAGGTATCGAATATATTGCTTCCCCCTACTTATATCTCCCGAGGAGATCACGAATGTAAAATTAGAGAGATCAGAGCGCGTACGGAGACTTTCAGACAGTCGTTCTTCCCGCGAACCATACGCGACTGGAACAGGAAAGGGAGGTAATGACAGTGGCACGTAAAGTGCCCTCCGCCACACACCGTTGGGTGGCTTTCGGAGTATAAATGTAGATGT
Organism: Schistocerca gregaria; assembly: GCF_023897955.1. NCBI lineage: Eukaryota > Metazoa > Arthropoda > Insecta > Orthoptera > Acrididae > Schistocerca > Schistocerca gregaria. The sequence goes on from NC_064925.1 coordinate 157,835,266, forward strand.
AGATGTTCGTAGTCTTAATAAACCAGCTGCGACAGCGACTTTGATATTTGAACTAAAAACAGACAAGACAGACATTGTAGCTATACAGTAAATTGTGTGGCTTGTAGAAGGGATACACACGGAGGATAATTGTGTCATTTTTTATGGGGGAGATGAAAAACATCATGAATTTAGTACTGGCTTTGCTGTTAAGAACAGGATTGTTATCCTGGTTAAGGAATTGCACCCCATTAACAAAAGAATGTCTTACATAACAATCAAACACCAGTGGTACGATGTAACATTCATAAATGTCCAGTCACCGACTGAGGATGAGAAAGATGAGTACTATGAAGAATTAGAGTGAGTAGTCGAAAGTATTCCAACTAGAAATATGAGAATTATCCTAGGGGACTTTAATGGAAAAATAGGTAAAGAAGATATGTTCATTCCCACAAGAGGAAAACATAGCAAGCACAAGACCACAAAGGAAAATGGATTAAAAATGATCAACTTTGCACTGCCCAAGAATGTGAGAATTTGCTCGACGATGTTCCCTTACAAAGATATACACGAAGGTACATGGTGCTCTCCAGATGGCAAAACAGTAAATCAGATTGACAATGTTATGACAGATCAACGTTTCACTTCATTTATAAGAGATGTCAGAACGTACAGACGAGCTGAAATTGGGTGAGATCATTTCCTAGTGGTAGGAAAGATGAAAATCAAGATGATTTGGAATCAATAACCAAAAGTCACACCAAAACCTAATTTAGACATCGAACGACTGAGGAAACTGTCTGTTAAAGAAGCCTATGCGATTGAAATAAATAACCGATTTACAGCATTGCAAGAAGCTGAGGAGGAAAATAGTGTCAGGAAGGCTTAGATAAAAATAAAGACTGTAGTAATAGATGCAGCAGAAAAAACACTGGGGAAAAAAAGAAAACGAAGAAACAAAAATGGTTCAAAGAAAAGTGTCAGAGAGCAGTAGAAAGGAGGAAAGAAGCCAGAATGCTGTGGCTGCATAATAAGGAGAGTGAGAACAGAAGAGGGACCTTCAAGGCGGTTAGAAGAGAAACAGCAAGAGTTCTATGAACAGAGAAAATGAAATATCTAACTGGAGTCGTAGAATCTATAGAAGTGGAAAGCAGGAATGAAAACTCAAAGAAGCTGTTTCAAAGAAAAGTAATAGAGGTTATCAAAGTGAAAACCTATTCATGAAAGATAAAAATCAAAATATGCTAACGCAGGTGGAAGATATCCTAGAAAAATGGAAAGAGTATTTCTCAGAAATGTTAAATTGCGCTGATCTGCACATAACCTATTACGCAATGTCTGAGAGTGACAGCATTAATAATGACAAATGTAGAATCACAGAACAGGAAGTGATTCACACCATTCAAAGCTCAAAAACAACAAGACAGCAGGAGTGGACCAGATATCAGCAGAGATGTTAAAAGAGGGCGGAAGCAAACTACACAAAAAAATTTATGACCTTATCACAGAGATTTGGAAAATTGAAACACTGCCTGAATATTGGAAAGCTCCAATTATTTGTTCCATACACAAGAAAGGAAACAGAATGGAAAGTGGAAATTATAGAGGAATCAGTTTGCTTAACATAACATACAAAATCCTGTCAATGATCGTTCTGGTAAATCTTAAACCTTACGCATAAAACATTATTCAAGATTACTGGACTGAATTTCGAACAAACCTTTCCAAAACTGATAATTTGTTTACTATACGACAGATCTTTGAGAAATACTGGTAATTTAACAAAACACCCACTGTCTCTTCATTGACTTCCAGCGAACCTATGACAGCATCCACAGAAGTAGCCTCTACAACACATTAAGAGAATTTAGCATATCCAGTAAACTCATTAGGATGACACAACTGTGCATGGATGGCTCCCAGGCAGCAGTGAAGTTCAGAGGATCCATATCACCCACCTTTCCAATTAAAACAGATTTACGTCAGGAGGACGCTGTTTCATGTGCCCTCTTCAACCTGGCATTAGAGAAAGTGGTTCGGGACAGTAATTTACATCTTTAAAATGGTCTCCGATTCGAACACAGTGAAGTAAAACTCCTGGCTTATGCAGATGATATAGTTTTGCTGAATGAAACTGAAGAAGGACTGAAAGACATGTACAGATCTCTCAGGCACAGTGCCAGCAAAATGGGGCTTTTGATTAACCAAGAGAAAACCGAATATATGGGAACAGATAGAGTCATAAACCCAAATCCTCACCATGAAATTGACCAACATTCTAAATCAAGAAAAGTTCTCGAGTTTAAATACCTTGGATCACGTTTCAACATTAAAAATGTCATAACAATGGATATAAATGAAAGAATAGCCTCAGGGTCAGCATGTCTGTACTCACTAAGAAACCCACTCAAAAGAAACGCTTTGTCAATCACCACAGAGATGAAGATATACAACACTATCATCTGCCCAATAGTACTGTACGTTTCAGAAAGCTGGACGCTTACAAAGAATGAAAGAGAAAAACTGAATGTTTTCGAAAGAAAATTAATGAGAAATATCTGGGGACCTGTGTTGAAGAATGGCGTATGGAGAATTCGAAAGAACAACGAAATTTACCAGTTAATGAAAGAACCCACTATCATCCAGAAACTAAGAAGTAGGAGACTACAACGGGCTGGAACCGGCCACGGTGGCCGAGCGGTTCTAGGCGCTTCCGTCCGGAACCGCGCAACTGCTACGGTCGCAGGTTCGAATCCTGCCTCGGGCATGGATGTGTGTGATGTCCTTAGGTTAGTTAGGTTTAAGCAATTCTAAGTTCTAGGGGACTGATGACCTCAGATGTTAAATCCCATAGTGCTCAGAGCCATTTGAACCATTTTTGAATGGGCTGGACATGTGGCTAGAATGGAAAACAACAGAATCATCAAGAAAGCATTTGAAGGAACTCTCCAGGCAACAAGACCATTGAGCCGACCTCGTACAAGTTGGAAAGATGACATAGAGAAGGACATCGCAGCACTAGGAATTTCCGCAGCGTGGAGAGAGGCTGCGAGAGTTAGAAGGTGGTGGAAGCAGCTCGTTGATGCAGCGCGTGGTCTACAGTGCCTGTGATCGCTGAGAAGAGAGAGAGAGAGATTTATATATGTGTTGAGAAAGCATTAACTCAAAGTGTGCACATCACCCAAGTTATACAGAGTGATTCTTGTGAACACTTAAAAAAAATCCTGAAGCGACGTAGATGACGCTGACGCAAGTAATTTGATATGACATAAGCGGTCACAAATGTCCGCAAATACCCCAAAAGTGGATCATAACCGTTGAACATGTGACGTCACCAGATAACCAACTTCGTCACGTGAGCAGTGGTTGGACCTGTCGATCCCACTCCCGCTTGTAGGGGCTAGTGCTACACATAGCTCCCCCAGGCTACTCTGTTTTCGTAAATGTGAACCGATTCATCGTAGTCTGGCATTACCTCTACGGCGAGCACTACCGTATCACACCAGATAATGCAAGAATGTATACAGAGAAGGCTGGTGGAGCGATGTGTACCACTGGCCCCCTTCCCGTAAGGCTAACATCGACAAACCCGACCGCTGCACGTGCGCTGAGGTTCTTCATCTGGTGACGTCACATATTTAACATTTATCATAGACTTTTGGAATATTTTCTATTTTGTGGTCCTATCTGTCTTATATTAAATTACTTGACTCAGCGTCATCAACGTCGCTTCAGGGGGTTAATAAGAATCACCGAGTATTCATTGAGTATTTAAGAATAAGTCATTTTGCGACTTCGAACAAATTTAAAACATAACTTCAAAACCATTTCGAAATATTTTCTTGTTGACACCTCCTACAAAATAACGGAAGAAAAAAATTAATCGCTCACTACATTTTCGTTGCTCATGTAATAAAACTTGAACAGAGGGCATGGCTTTTTAATTCGTTACTTGTTTACTATTGATCCTATTCACAACACATTTTCAGACTGTATTCACATATACCACTGCTCACACGTGCAAACTTTTATCATTGTACAATACATAGTTCAGATGGAATGACGTCACAAACATTGAGATGCGTGAAACAGTAGCTTTTCTTTAAATGGAGCGTCTTCAACCGTAAGGGCTTTACACGCTTAGCATCAAATATTTAACACATTAATTAATGTGTAAAATAATCAGACGTTTGAAGCTGCTTTATTCATGGAAGTTCCATTTCTTAAGGCGTCGGTGCACTGGTTACTGGTCCTTAGTGTTACGACCTTGTCTAGAACAGTCATTTACTTTTGTCGCATTAGCTATCTTATTTGACTTTTCACATGATCATTGTGCTATGTCAACCTTTTACATCAGTTTACTGTATTATTTTGTCTAACTACCACAGCACAAATCGGTCTGCGTGATTCTCTCTCTTATTGTATACAATAAATATTACAATGGCCACACCATCGTCAGATGTATGTATAGGTCTTCTACAATGTTAACTCTACATCGTTAACCATATTAGTGTGTTTACTAAGCACTTACCGTGTTACTGGCGTCCACATGCGATGTTTACGAGCTGCCATGTGTACGATCGAGCCTTGCGTGTGGAAAAACAGTGATCAATACACAATAGCAAACACGAGCCAAGCCCGAGAGCAGCGCGCGGGGAAAGCTAAACTCAGTACACACGTGATGCGATATTAACGTTTTCGGCACATCTTTGATTGTTAGTAAATACTGAATGTGCACGTGCTAACTTTGTTGAATACGAGAAACACGTAGAATAACAAATGATGATGATGATGGAATTAGAAACTAAAACAACACGGGACAATCAACAAGTAATGTAACAGATTTTTTTCTCGAAGCAAGTTGGTTTTATTCAGAATTCCAGTACACCATATTACTCCCCATTATTATGGCTGAAAAACCCTATTTTTCAACATAATCTCCATTGAATGCGACGGCCTTACGCAACCATACTCGTTGAGCCTGTATGCCCGCACTGAACCACTTTACTGGTCCACATCAAAGCCAACGTCTTGCTGCAGTAACAACCTCCACGTATGAAACTCCCTGGCAGATTAAAACTGTGCGCTGGACCGAGACTCGAACTCGGGACCTTTGCCTATCGCGGGCAAGTGCTCTTGCAACTGAGCTACCCAAGCACGACTCCCGCCCCGTCCTCACAGCTTTAATTCCGCCAGTACCTCGTCTCCTACCTTCCAAACTTCACAGAAGCTCTCCTACAAACCCTGCAGAATTATCACTCCTGGTAGAAAGGACACGAGTTCGAGTCTCGGTCCGGCACACAGTTTTAATCTGCCAGGAAGTTTCATATCAGCGCGCACTCCGCTGTAAAGTGAAAATTTCATTCTATAACCTCCACATAATCCATGTACTGCTTCCCGCGGAGTGTATCCTTCATTGAGCCAAACGGGTGGAAGGCAGAAGGTGCGAGATTCGGGCTTTCGAGTGGATGAAGAGGAACAGTCCAATGAGGTTTTGTGAGCTCCTTCAGGGACACAGACTTCTGTGAGGCCTTGCGTTGTCATGGAGGAGGAGAAGTTCTTTTGTGTTTTTGTGGCGACGATCAAGCTGAAGTCCTTTCTTCAATTTCCCGAGGGTAGCACAATACACTTCTGAGTTGATTGTTGCACCATGAGGGAGTACATCAAACAGAATAATGTCTTCGGTGTCCTAGAAAACACTCGCCATGGCTTTACTCGCTGAAGGTGCATCTTTGAACTTTTTCAAATGGTTCAAATGGCTCTAAGCACCATGGGACTTAACATCTAAGGTCATCAGACCCCTAGACTTAGAACTACTTAAACCTAACTAACCTAAGGACAACATACACATCCATGCCCGGGGCAGGATGCGAACCTGCGATCGTAGCAGCAGCGCGGTTCCGGAATGAAGAGCCTAGAACCGCTCGGCCACAGCGGCCGGCAAACTTTTTCCTTGGAGAACATGTGAAGTGGTGCCACTCTATGGATTGCCGTTTTGTTTCCGGTTCGAAGTGATGAACCCATGTTTCATCACCTGTGACGATGTGCGACAGCACATCGACACGATCACGTCGTAACGCGGAAGCAATTCCGCACAAATGGTCGTTCGTTGCTCTTTACGATATTCTGTTAGGTGGCGAGGAACCCAAAGGACAGACGCCATTGAGTACGCCAACTGGTGGACTTGCGTATCAGCAGTACGAACAGGGAAGTCCAGTTGAGAAACGAGGAATGAGAGTGTCTGCACGTTCGAACATTGCAGCAATCACGGCTGTGTGCTGCACGGCGGAGATCGGACAGATTTGCGCGACCGTGTTGCTAAGATGACAGACGCCTCCACCAAAGACTCACCGTGCGTCTGTTCACTGCCGGTCTCCGTAGATATTCTGGAAGCGCCTATGAACATCTGCGATGCTGCGGTCCAAATGACGCCAACGTTCACGTATCGTCTCATGCGCCAGAGTTTACACCTCTATCCATACAAAATTCAAACGCGGCAACCCCTCAGCGCCGCTACCATTGCTGCACGAGAGACATTCGCTAACGATATAGTGCACAGGATTGATGACGGCGATATGCATGTGGGCAGCATTTGGTTTACTGACGAAGCTTATTTTTAACTGGACGGCTTCGTCAATAAACAGAACTGGCGCATATGGGGAACCGAAAAGCCCCATGTTGCAGTCCCATCGTCCCTCCATCCTCAAAAAGTACTGGTCTGGGCCGCCATTTCTTCCAAAGGAATCATTGGGCCATTTTTCAGATCTGAAACAATTACTGCATCACGTTATCTGGACATTCTTCGTGAATTTGTGGCGGTACAAACTGCCTTAGACGACACTGCGAACACCTCGTGGTTTATGCAAGATGGTGCCCGGCCACATCGCACGGCCGACGTCTTTAATTTCCTGAATGAATATTTCGATGATCGTGTGATTGCTTTGGGCTATCCGAAACATACAGGAGGCGGCGTGGATTGGCCTCCCTGTTCGCCAGATATGAACCCCTGTGACTTCTTTCTGTGGGGGACACTTGAAAGACCAGGTGTACCGCCAGAATTCAGAAACAATTGAACAGCTAAAGCAGTACATCTCATCTGTATGTAAAGCCATTCCGCCAGACACGTTGTCAAAGGTTCCGGGTAATTTCATTCAGAGACTACGCCATATTATTGCTACGCATGGTGGATTTGTGGAAAATATCGTACTATAGAGTTTCCCAGACCGCAGCGCCATCTGTTGTTGACAATTGTAACTACTGTAATTTCGAAAGTTTGTCTGCCTGAAAATGTACTGTTGTCCCAAGCATATTGCAACAAACAGTGTATTTCTATCGCTGCTCGTTTAGTTTGTATTGCCGTTTCAGATATACCGGTCATTTTTGAAACACGCTGTATAAGGTGGGCTTCATCGTCCTCACCATCTACGTCAGCACAAGAGCTATGAACACACTGCTTGCACTTCTGACATGCAATCCAAACCTCAGTTGAAGTTGAATACAGTTTCTTGCAGAATATACATGCCATATATTGGTCGTCCTCGGATGTTTCACGTTCTGCAGGGTCCCGAGTTCGTGTCTCGGTCAGGCACACAGTTTTAATCTGTCAGGAAGTTTCAAAACCTTGTGATATTCCCGAATCGACGGCATTCAGTATCAACAGTGCTTTAACATCGGCAGAATCTCTCATTTCAGTAAATGTTTTGGTTCTCCAAGAAAGGGATGTAAACGAAAACGGAATTTCATAGTTTTCATAACTTTCTTGCTGGAAGTTTCTACAAGGTCCAACAGAACTCAAATTCATCAGCGACGTCATTTTTCGTAACGAACGTGGAACAGTTACACATCTCTTACGGTATTTTATTTTTTATCTCAGAATACTTTTATGTTTTCACGATAAAATATGTTTAACATACAGCCACGAAATTTGAGAATGTTTGCACCTTTTCTTCAGTCCAAATACGTCAGTGGTTTGGTTTTTTTCAACAGGATAAAGTAATTTTTTCTATAAATTTCTTGTAACATTGGTTTATAATCTTTTTTGTAGCAGTTGGTAAGAATATTTTTATGGAAAGTACTCCATCATATTGTAGACCAAAAATGGAGATGTCCAATTTTTTCCGGAATTTTTTTAACATAGTTATCGCTACCTGGCAATGCTGTAGGACGGTCAGATGTTGTAGAGATGCCGAGTTATTGTAAGTAGGCTGTTTAGGTTTTTATGTTGGTAACGCCATGTGGCGCTCTATATGAAAATCACTGACTGTGCTGTGTGCAGCCTGTGGCTGATTTGTGTTGTTGGAATCGGCATTGTAGCTTTGGGCAGTTGTCTGTTAACAGCGCGTAGCGTTGTGCAGTTGGAGATGAGCCGCCAGCAGTGGTGGATGTGGGGAGAGAAATGGCGGAGTTTTGAGAGCGGATGATCTGGACGTGTGTCCATCAGCGACAGTAAATTTGTAAGACTGGATGTCATGAGCTGATATATATATTATGACTTTTGAACACTATTAAGGTAAATACATTGTTTGTTCTCTATCAAAATCTTTCATTTGCTAACTATGCCTATCAGTAGTTAGTCCCTTCCGTAGTTAGAATCTTTTATTTAGCTGGCAGTAGTGGCGCTCGCTGTATTGCAGTAGTTCGAGCAACGAAGATTGTTGTGAGGTAAGTGAGTCATGAAAGGTATAGGTTAATGTTAATCATGGGCCATTCTCTTGTAGGGATTATTGAAAGTCAGACTGCGTTGCGCTAAAAATATTGTGTGGCAGTTTAGTGTTGATCAGAATAGGTAAAGAGCGAAATGTCTGAGTACGTTCAGTTCTGCTTAGCTGTTTGAAAATCAAATGATGTAAGAGGTTTACCAGCACAGTAATTCAATAATTTTTCTAAGGGGTCGTTTCATTATAAGACAGCCTCTGTAGCCACTTGAAGACGACGCTTGCGGTCAGTAACCTAACAGGTGTGATCCATTTTCGTTGTATGCTTTCTTTCTATGTGCCGCGAGTTCATTTTGCGCTACAGAATATCTGAAGTTGGCAGAGAACTGTGGTTCTAAACTGAATATACAGCGAACCGTTCACGTTTTGCATGATGAGACATATGAGCTTGTGCGGTGCGGCAATATTTCGAGAAGGAGGGAGACGACCGTGGTGGGAATCTACTGCTTCTAATGAAGGTAGAAAGATCGACAGACGCTTTGAAGATTCATAAAAAACACTGCAGCGAAAATTTATAAGGAAATATACTGTCCAGAACAGGAGGGCCTGGTTCATCTAAACTACAGACGCGTAGTAAAAAGAAAACATAACAACAAGTAACGAACTTGCACTCATTCCAATAAGATGCTTTTCGTCGACACATATACATATATTACTAGACAAAGGAACTTCCAGAAATGAACAAACCTTGCGTTACTCTCAGTGAGGCAGAACTATTCAGCTGCAGCAAGACTTCTTTGTTAACAACTGTCAGAGCCCACTCTTTGAGGTACAGAAAGTTAGTGGACTCAAAATTGTAATCGAGAAAAGTCATATAGTTTTGTCACGTTCTCGATTTTCAAGAGACATTGTTAACTGTTTGAAGGCAATGTTTGGTTCGCTCTTCTATAAGAAACCTCGTAATTAAGCAACATCCCTCTGCGCAAGTATGATGGAGTACATAAACATTGAGCTTGTATTATTTTAACTTTGTTAGTTATTGTATTCATATCAACGGTACAGATCCATTTGAGTACCCCTCTCATATCGAATGCGCCAGTTACACGTAAATAGTGCTGGTTATCGTAAAAGACAGTGCACATCTTGTGCTTTTGTTGCCATGTTCCCGCCGTTCGCCTAATGGGGTAGGCCACCCCTCATACAATGGAGCATCACGTGTTTGCTTTCATGCAAGGCGTTGCCTCCCCTACGTCGATCGCCAGGACGACATACGTCAGTACAAGTGCCACAAGAGGTCATCCGTGACAGGGACCTATTTCCTCACATGTGCGAAACTGAATCAGCAAGAATTCCTCCTCGCCCCGGCTATATAGGGCGGAGCCAGCCAACTCGTCGGCAGTTCTCTCCATCGGAGGTCTGGGCCAATTCATGCCCCGACTCTTAGCAGCCCATCAGTCAGCCGGCCGTTGTGACCGAGCGGTTCTAGACGCTTCAGTCCGGAACCGCGCTACTGCTACGGTCGCAGGTTAGAATCTTGCCTCGGGCATGGATGTGTTTGATGTCCTCAGGTCAGTGAGCTTTACGTAGTTCTAAGTCTAGGGGACGGATGGCGTCCGATGTCCCGTAGACTTAATGGCTTAGAGCAATTGTTTTTAGTCAGAGCCCGGTCGGAAGCCACGGCAGCGGGACCTACGACTTTCCAGCGATATCGCGAGTCGTACCCATTGGCCAACTACACCGAACGCTCGATCTCCGTAATTAGGGCTTATCTGTGGCATAGTGTTCACGCCCCACTACGTTTATTCACTGTTTGTCCCAGCTGTATGCCTGATAGTCTCTGAGAAGTTATATTATTTTTTCTTTGTTATTAAATCTCTCTACTGTGGTGGTAATAAACCCCTGCTCTTGTTCACCTATGTCTTATTATTTGGTTCAAATGGCTCTGAGCGCTATGGAACTTAACTTCTGAGGTCATCAATCCCCTGGAACTACTTAAACCTAACTAACCTAAGGACATCACACACATCCATGCCCGAGGCAGGATTCGAACCTGCGACCGTAGCGGTCGTGCGGTTCCAGACTGTAGCGCCTAGAACCGCCCGGCCACCCCGGACGGCTCTTATTATTTCTCATCGAGCATCTCCCCTGGGACATACAGCACAAATAATAGGAAAAAGGTATCATTTTATGCACAAGAATGCAATAGAGCGACAATAACGATCCTCTAAAGTGAACTCTATATTCCACGTTAACAGGGCGCGTGAGAACACTGTATGGATCCGCACGCCTGTTAACTGCTAGAGCCGTACTGCACGGTCACGCACCGGCGAAACGACAACATAGCTTCCTTTCATGCTCAAATGTGCTTTGCTGTCAATATTTTGTTACTCCGATCGAGATATTCCGAAAACGTAGATCGCGTGAAAGCAAACTCGCAATTTTCTCACATGATATACTGAAAGCTTTTGATCAAGGCAGTCAAAGAGATGCAGTATATATTGATTTCCAAAAATCATTTGACTCAGTACCACATCTACGCTAATTATCAAAAGTACGATCGATGGGGTATCAGCCGAAATTCGTGACTGGATTGAGGAGTTTTTGGTAGGAAGGACGCAGCAGGTAGTCTTGGATAGAGAGTCGTCAACAGATGTAGAGGTAAATTCGGGTGAGCTCTAGGGAAGAGTGCTGGGACCGTTTATGTTCGTATTGTATATTACTGCTCTTGCGGAACAGTATTAATAGCAACCTCAGACTTCTTGCAGATGATATAGTTATCTATAATGAAGTACTTTCTGAAAAATGATGCATAAATATTCATTCAGATCTTGATAAGACTTCAAAGTGGTGCAAAGATTGACAATTTTCTTTAAACGTTCATAAATGTAAAACTGTGCGCTTCCCAAAATAAAAAACGTAGTATCCTATGACTACAATATTAGTGAGTCACAAATGGAATAGGTCCCAATACCTGGCGTAACACTTTGCAGGGGTATGAAATATATGAACTGGCATGAGCTCTTAAGCTCAGTCGTGCTTAAAGGAGGTGAGAGACTTTGTTTTAGTAGTAGAATACTGGAGGAATGCAATCGGCCTACAAAGGAGATTACTTACAAATACCTCCTGCGACCGATCCGAGAACATTGCTCCAGTTGTTGGTACCCGTACCAGACAGGAGTAACAAAGAAGGGCAACACAAATGGTAACAGGTTTGTTTGATGGGGGAGTGTCACCAAGACGCTGAAGATACTGAACGGCAGACTCTTGAAGACAGACGTAAACTATCCTGAGAAAGCCTACTTACAAAGCTTCAGGAACTGACTTTAAATTTTGAATCTAGGAATATGGTACAACCCTCTTCATATCGCTACTAGGAATCGTGAATGTTGTAGTTGGCAGGAGAGCCAACACCGTGTTACTAGAGGAGGCCGAAAGGCACGCGATTTAGCTCTCGCAGGCTGGCGTGAGGTCTGGAACAGGAAAAGGAAATTAGAATTTAGAAACAACGGACGTAGCTGGTGGAATACTTAACTTTAATCCATTAATGACGAACCTCGCTCTTGACATTACATGATTCACAGTATCAATAGTAACTGATAATGGCGCCTTGCTAGGTCGTAGCAAATAACGTAGCTGAAGGCTATTCTAACTATCGTCTCGGGAAATGAGAGCGTAGAAGTCAGTGAACCATCGCTAGCAAAGTCGGCTGTACAACTGGGGCGAGTGCTAGGAAGTCTCTCTAGGCCTGCCGTATGGCGGCGCTCGGTCTGCAATCACTGATAGTGGCGACACGCGGGTCCGACTTATACTACCGGACCGCGGCCGATTTAAAGGCTCCATCGGGCCGGGGCAACTGACGGGCGAAGACGACATATGGTCCGGAGTTCCATGTCGGAGGACAACTGGTCACGGGAAGCGATCGGCGGCGCGTGACCCAGGGAGGGGCCGGACGGCTGCAGCGGCTAGTCCACTGCGGGCGTCGCCGGCGGGAGAACAGACGGCGGCGGTGGCGGCGGCGCGTGGCCATGGGGCAAAATGGAAGGCAGCGTCGGTAACACCTGGGGCTGAGGCGAGCCAGTAGCTGGGTCCCCGGGGCGCTGACCGGACGGCACCGTCGCTGAAAGCAGACGGCGAGCGGCAGATCCTGTGCGACGACAGAGGCGCAGCTTATTGAGATGCCGACGCACCTCACCAGAGGCCCCCAAAACCAGATACATAGTGCGGCCGAGGCAGCGAAGAATGCGCCCTTCGAGCCAACGCCGTGAACCTCGATAGTGGCGATAGTAGACAACGTCGCCTGGAGCAAAAGCAGGTGTCTGACGCTGCATAGGAACCTGATGCGGCGGATGTAGCAAAGACATCAAAGTTCGAAGAGCAACTCAGCCAGCGAGCGACCATCTCGGGGCTGAGAGCGATACGAGGACAAAAAGAGCAATAACGCGTCCTCCCGAGAATGCGACTCTTTCAACATCTGTGACTTGAAAGTCCTGACCAATCGTTCAGCGGTGCCGTTTGACTGTGGCGAAAACGGCGCGGACGTCAGATTTTGAATACCATTGGCCTTGCAGAATGACTGAAATTCTGCGGACATGAATTGTGGCCCATTGTCGGAAACAATAGTCTGTGGAAGACTTTCAATTTAAAAGATAGCGGATAACGCTTGGATGGTGGCAGGTGACGTCGTGGAAGACATCCGGACAACAAAAGGAAAATTACTGAATGAATCGACCACAACCAACCATCGAGCATTCCAGAATGGACCAGCAAAAACGATGTGTAAGCGTTGTCAAGGGGAAGTGGCTTTTGGCCATGCAAAGAATTTCCGCGGTGGTGCTGATTTTTGTTCGGCACACACCATGCAAGAAGAGCACATATTCGTAATCGCGGCATCGATTCCGAACCAAGTACAATTCTGACGAGCAAGTTGTTTCGTTCTCACTATACCCCAATGTCCTTGGTGAACAAGCTGTAAGACAGAGGACTGTAAAGAACGTGGTACCACGACCCTGGACTGATCATTATCAGAACGCAACAGCAAAACACCACGCCGAACAAAAAGTCTCTCCTTGTGAGCAAATAATCGGCGAACCAACGGGTCCCCGATCCGTGACAAGTGCCATTGCGTAGCAACAAAACGCAGAACGGGAGCTACGAGAGGGTCGGCAGCTGTGGCTGTAGCTACACGACGAAAATCAATCGGAAACGATTCGACCACGTCATCGGATTCCGCATCAATGAACATGCAAGCAAGTTCGGAGGAATCGAATGCCCTATCCTCAGAAACAGGCAAGCGGGACAAAACATCGGCGTTTCCGTGCTTAGCAGTGGACCGATACAAGATATCGTAGCGGTACTGCGAGAGGAAAATAGACAAGCGAATGAATTTTTGCGCTCTACGTGGAGGTACAGGCTTGGTCGGATGAAAAAGCGATGTCAAAGGTTTGTGGTCTGTGATTACGGTAAAGTGATGACCATACAAGAAATCATGAAAGTGTGTAACACCAAATACGAGAGCCAATGCTTCTTTCTCGATTTGTGAATTATTTCCTTGAGCAGACGAGAGCAATTTGGACGCAAAGGCAATAGGGCGATCGTGCGATCCATCTTTGTGCGCAAGCACAGCACCGATCCCGAAATCCGATGCATTCACCATCAACAAGAGGGGCTTCTGGGGATCGAATGGCGTAAGGCAAGAATTGGAAAGCAACGCCGATTTCAACTGGCGAAAGGCGCGTTCGCATTCCGCCGTCCAGACGAACGGAACACCCTTACGGCGTAAGCGATGAAGCGGAGCTGAAATGGAAGAGGCCTGTGGCACATAGCGATGGTAGTAATTTATTTTTCCCAGCACACTCTGTAGATGCTTCAAATTCTGCGGCGACCGCAAGTCTTGCATGGCACGGAGGTGCGCGGGACTGGGATGTATGCCTTGGGCATTGAGTACATGTCCCAGGTATGGCAAATCACGAGCAAAAAAAAAACACACATTTGTCCTTCCGCAAGCGAAGACCATTTTGTCGCAAGACCTGAAATAACGTTCTGAGATTGGCCAAATGTTCTTCTTCCGTCTGTCCAGAGATCACAATATCGTCCAGATAATTTGCTGCAGTACCGACGCACAAACAGTTTGTAGATATAGCTGACACATTGCAGGGGCGGATGCACACCCGAATGGCAGTCGTTTGAATTGATACAACCCAAGATGTCTGTTAACCACCAAAACGCGCTGGGATTTGCAAGCACGCATCTGCTAGGTGCAACTTCGAAAAATATTTACCCGGGCACAGTTTGTCAATAAGATCTTCCGGGCGGGGTAGAGGAAAAGTTGCAATCACTAGTTGTGGATTCACTGTTGCCTTGAAGTCCACACAAAGTCTCAACTTTCCGGAAAGTTTTGGCAAAATTACTAAGGGTGATGCCCAGAGAGAAGCCTGCTCACGTTCAATTACACCTTGCGATTCCAAATCGTGTAATGTTTTTGCGACCTCATCACGCAATGCGTGGGGAACATTGCGCGCTTTGAAAAATTTCGGTTGCGCGTTTACTTTCAGTTCCAAATGTGCTTTATAGTTCTTAGCGCAACCGAGGCCCGGTGCAAAAATGTCTGCAAATTCTTCACATAGACGAGAAACACAGTCTGAAGACACCGTCTGGTTCACTGATAGGACCTGATTTACTATAGACAAGTTAAACAACTGAAATAAATCGAAACCAAACAAGTTCACCGCAGAAGAAGAACGAAGGACGTAAAATGATACAAGTTTTGTTTGTTCTTTGTATGTTGCAAGAAGGCTGTACTGTCCTAACACAGGGATCTCTTGACCTGAATAGCTAGTTAACTTAACATTTGCGGCCCGCAACGGAGGTGTGCCCAGCAGTTTGCAAGTGTCTTGATTGATCAGTGAAACTGCAGCTCCTGTATCGAGCTGGAATGGTATCACTTTGCCGTTAATGTCCAAGTCTACAAAAAGTTTATTGTCCTGCTGACGACAAGAGCGACTGTGTCGTGCAACGTGAACTGACACTGGTGCATAATCACTTGCGACTTGACTGGAGTTCCGGCGATGTCGACGCACACTATTTTTGGGACGAACACAGTCACTGTTAGAGAGAGTGGCACTGCGCGGAGTGGAATGAACTACATGAATTTCCATGGGCGAAGTTTCGCGAGCCTGAGTATCCTTGGTTCGATTCCGATTCCGGCGCGAAGCAAAGGGCCTGGAACGGTTTTGAGCTTCCGATCTGAGCTTTTTCTGGCAAACACTCTGAACATGTCCTTTTTTATTACAATAAAAGCAAATAGCTTGGCGTGATGGGCAATTCTCACGCGAATGTTTAGTAGCACACCGCGGGCATGATTTGATCACTGCATTTGCTTGCTGGCGCGGCACACGTGGCTGAGAGCCTGGCAGCAGCGGCGCGGCCGGGCGCGAGGGATGTTTACTGCTCCGTGCAGCTCGCCCGGCGGGCCGGTTAACCTGACACACTGCTGGCGAAGTTTCAAATGATTCCTGAGCAAAGTCAAGTGTGTCCTGCCGATCCAATATGTCCATCACTTGTTGAAGGGAGAGATTTACTAGTTTCAAAACCTGTTCCCTTATACGAACATCAGAAAAGTTCTGTGCAATTGCATCACGTACCATAGTATTTGAATAAGGGAGTCCACATTGACACTCAAAAACACAATCCCTAGTAAGGCCTTGCAAGGTTGCAACCCACTCCCGATTAGTCTGACCTGCCGTACGTTTTGTATGAAAGAAGGTATACCTTTTCGCAAATACATTGACTGATTCTTTGAAATATGCATCTAATGCAGACAAAATTTCGTCGTAGGACAGAGTTGCTACGTCGCGTCGGGGAAATAATTTGACTATCACACGGTACGTTTTTACCCCGACGGATGAAAGGAGAAAAGACTGCCGCTCGTTACCTTGAATTCTTTAGGCGGCGAGATGGAATCCATATTGGCGTGACCACTACGTCCAGCTCTCCAGTGCAGCATCAAAAGGTCGAGAAGTTGGTGCAATAGCGTGTTGTGGCTGCGTTAGCGGTGAAGCGGCTGCTGCCGCATCGTTTTGCATCGCACGTTGACCCTGGACGAGCTGTCCAAGGGCATCTACATCTACATCTACATCCATACACCGCAAGCCACCTGACGGTGTGTGGCGGAGGGTACCCTGAGTACCTCTATCGGTTCTCCCTTCTATTCCAGTCTCGTATTGTACGTGGAAAGAAGGATTGTCGGTATGCTTCTGTGTGGACTCTAATCTCTCTGATTTTATCCTCATGGTCTCTTCGCGAGATATACGTAGGAGGGAGCAATATACTGCTTGACTCTTCGGTGAAGGTATGTTCTCGAAACTTTAACAAAAGCCCGTACCGAGCTACTGAGCGTCTCTCCTGCAGAGTCTTCCACTGGAGTTTATCTATCATCTCCGTAACGCTTTCGCAATTACTAAATGATCCTGTAACGAAGCGCGCTGCTCTCCGTTGGATCTTTTCTATCTCTTCTATCAACCCTACCTGGTGCGGATCCCACACTGCTGAGCAGTATTCAAGCATTGGGCGAACAAGCGTACTGTAACCTACTTCCTTTGTTGTCGGATTGCATTTCCTTAGGATTCTTCCAATGAATCTCAGTCTGGCATCTGCTTTACCGACGATCAACTTTATATGATCATTCCATTTTAAATCACTCCTAATGAGTACTCCCAGATAATTTATGGAATTAACTGCTTCCAGTTGCTGACCTGCTATTTTGTAGCTAAATGATAAGGGACCTATCTTTCTATGTATTCGCATCACATTACACTTGTCTACATTGAGATTCAATTGCCATTCCGTGCACCACGCGTCAATTCGCTGCAGATCCTCCTGCATTTCAGTACAATTTTCCATTGTTGCAACCTCTCGATACACCACAGCATCATCTGCAAAAAGCCTCAGTGAACTTCCGATGTCATCCACCAGGTCATTTATGTATATTGTGAACAGCAACGGTCCTATGACACTCCCCTGCGGCACACCTGAAATCACTCTTACTTCGGAAGACTTCTCTCCATTGAGAATGACATGCTGCGTTATGTTATCTAGGAACTCCTCAATCCAATCACACCATTAGTCTGATAGTCCGTATGCTCTTACTTTGTTCATTAAACGACTGTGGGGAACTGTGTCAAACGCCTTGCGGAAGTCAAGAAACACGGCATCTACCTGTGAACCCGTGTCTAAGGCCCCCTGAGTCTCGTGGACGAATAGCGCGAGTTGGGTATCACACGACCGTCTTTTTCGAAACCCATGCTGATTCCTACAGAGTAGATTTCTAGTCTCCAGAAAAGACATTATACTCGAACATAATACGTGTTCCAAAATTCTACAACTGATCGACGTTAGAGATATAGGTCTATAGTTCTGCACATCTGTTCGACGACCCTTCTTGAAAACGGGGATGACCTGTGCCCTTTTCCAATCCTTTGGAACGCTTCGCTCTTCTAGAGACCTACGGTACACCGCTGCAAGAAGGGGGGCAAGTTCCTTCGCGTACTCTGTGTAAAATCGAACTGGTATTCCATCAGGACCAGCGGCCTTTCCTCTTTTGAGCGATTTTAATTGTTTCTCTATCCCTCTGTCGTCTACTTCGATATCTACCATTTTGTCAACTGTGCGACAATCTAGAGAAGGAAGCACAGTGCAGCCTTCCTCTGTGAAACAGCTTTGGAAGAAGACATTTAGTAATTCGGCGTTTAGTCTGTCATCCTCTGTTTCAGTACCATTTTGGTCACAGAGTGTCTGGACATTTTGTTTTGATCCACCTACATAGGACCAAAATTTCTTAGGATTTTCTGCCAAGTCAGTACATAGAACTTTACTTTCGAATTCATTGAAAGCCTCTCGCATAGCCCTCCTCACACTGCATTTCGCTTCGCGTAATTTTTGTTTGTCTGCAAGGCTTTGGCTATGTTTATGTTTGCTGTGAAGTTCCCTTTGCTTCCGCAGCAGTTTTCTAACTCGGTTGTTGTACCACGGTGGCTCTTTCCCATCTCTTACGATCTTGCTTGGCACATACTCATCTAACGCATATTGTACCATGGTTTTGAACATTGTCCACTGATCCTCAACACTATCTGCACTTGAGACAAAACTTTTGTGTTGAGCCGTCAGGTACTCTGTAATCTGCTTTTTGTCACTTTTGATAAACAGAAAAATCTTCCTACCTTTTTTAATATTTCTATTTACGGCTGAAATCATCGATGCAGTAACCGCTTTATGATCGCTGATTCCCTGTTCTGCATTAACTGATTCAAATAGTTCGGGTCTGTTTGTCACCAGAAGGTCTAATATGTTATCGCCACGAGTCGGTCTGCTGATTCTGTAAGCGATATAATTCTGACAGTACATCTGGAGATTGTGGCGAAGCCATTACACAAGGAAATCAGGGCAATATCGATAAGAACGTGGTTTTGCCTCGTCGCCAATGTTGTGGTTAGCAGGAGAGCCAACGCCGTGTTACTAGAGGAGGCCGAAAGGCACGCGATTTAGCTCACGCAGGCTGGCGTGAGGTCTGGAACAGGACAAGGAAATTAGGATTTAGAAACAACGGACGTAGCTGGTGGAATACTTAACTTTAATCCATTAATGACGAACCTCGCTCTTGACATTACATGATTCACAGTATCAATAGTAACTGATAATGGCGCCTTGCTAGGTCGTAGCAAATAACGTAGTTGAAGGCTATGGTAACTATCGTCTCGGCAAATGAGAGCGTATTTTGTCAGTGAACCATCGCTAGCAAAGTCGGCTGTACAACTGGGGCGAGTGCTAGGAAGTCTCTCTAGACCTGCCGTGTGGCGGCGCTCGGTCTGCAATCACTGATAGTGGCGACTCGCGGGTCCGACGTATACTACCAGACCGCGGCCGATTGTAAGGCTACCACCTAGCAACAAGTGTGGTGTCTGGCGGTGACACCACAGTGAGGACTTAAACAGCGACGGTGCAGATATCCTCCTTGGGTGGTTGACAGGTCCGCTCTTAATTTGGACATGAGGGAATACAAGTTCAGCACTTCACCTATAGTTTTAAAAAGGAGTTTTAACAGACTTTTATTGGTGTATCGGGAACACACAGTGGTTTTTACCGAAGGATCAAAGTAAGGAGAAAATGTCGGGGGTTTTGTTATATTTCCTCATCGTATCATTAAAATCCGCTACTAAGTCACTTCTCAGTGTACTGTGCAGCACTGTGGGCGTCCAAGAAGGCACTGGAGCACGTGAAACTTCTTGGTGGAGGGAAATTTCTCGTCTGCACGGAATTTATTAGCTCTATGCAAGCTGTTCAGCAAATGTTTCCAGCAGATACCGTAGTTCGATAGTCCGGGACACTACCCACATGCCGGCCGCCGAGGCCGAGCGGTTCTAGGCGCTTTAGTCCGTAACCGCGCTGCTGCTACTGTCGCAGGTTCGAATCCTGCCTCGGGTATGGATGTGTGTGATGTCCTTAGGTTAGTTAGGTTTAAGTAGTTCTAAGTCTATGGTACTGATGACCAGAAATAATAAATCCCATAGTGCTTAGAGCCATTGAACACTACCCACCTCCTCCACAGGCAGAAGAAAGATATGACCTTCAACCAGGTCCCTACACACACGGCAATCTAGGGGCATAAGGATGGTGACAGAGCAGCGAAAGAAGCCTGCCAGGAAAATACCACAGTTCACTGTAACGTTCCCGTGCAGGCTTGCGTGTCGTTGGTAACAACGAGAGAATGATGGCTTTGTGGGAAAGACAAGTGACTGGAACAGGCCAACAACAAGTTATTGGACAGTGACGCACTTCCTTGCCAACCACAAGAAGGGACGTAATGGTCCTCACTCGCCTCCGTTTCGTACACTACCCAATGACGCATGCTATCTCTTGCGGCATGAGGACCAACCGGAATGCAGTGTTTGCGCAGTCACACTCACGCTGCACCACGTTTTAACGTCGTTTGTTTTGTATGCCGATATGAGGGAAGCCTTAGTCTAGCGAGGGACTTACCCTCAGTTTTAGGCTATGATGAAACGATAGTAGGGAATTTGTTGACATTTTGTGCGGCGTTAGGACGCCTGCCAAAATCAATTAGCCGACGGTTTTATTATGATTTTGGTGGCTGACTCATTCTATTATTTCCGCGATCAACCAGCCAAGTTAATGCCATCCACTGTTTCATTAATACTATTAACACACAACAACGGTATAAATAGGTATACTAGAAATCGTATGAGAAATTTTTTCATGATTGTGGCTGTAGGTATATGACCTCTGTCTATCTTTTTAACAAGAGAATTACTCATACACAAGAACCGCAAGCTTCAGAACGAGTGCTGTTGAACAAACCGTTCAAGTGTCCCACAATTTTAAATCGATCCATCCTCGCTTCCGTAACCAAACTTGTGCTCCGTCTCTAATGTCCGCGTTGTCGACGGGACGTTAAACTCTACTCATCCTTCTTGAACGTGTCCTAGGCGAAATGAAAATACACCCTTAATAATGAAACGCATATAATATTGCGTGAACTTACAAACTGGGAATTGTTTATTTGAGGTTACTCAGTTATTAATTGGAAATTAAGAAAACAGCTTTATCGTTAGTTGTTTTATGCCATAGAAAATCTCGTACATTATCCGGAATCTGGATGTTTACCTTACTGCCGAAGTCAGCTTTCAGAGCGTAAAACACACTCCTTGAGGCCGATACTCGATGTCGACCAAATTTGAGACCCTGTTGTATCACTATTGCTATCGCTTACGCGGTACAAATAAAATTGTTTACAGTATTTCTATGTGGTAGAAAAGAATGAATATCTTTTGCAAAAGTATTTTGATATTTACTGTTATCGGCCAGTACCTGGATTAAGTGTGGCCAATAAAGATTAACGTAAACGTTGAAACTTGAATTAAGCTAAAGCGTCATCCTTAACGCTGAAATTCTGGAACGTCGAAGATTTCTAACTACCACCTGAATTCCCTAATGGGACTGTGTAGCCATCCGAGTGAATTTAGTGGTTGAGGGACTAATATAGCTACAGTGAACTCTGATGAATGATCTCTATACTATCCAGTCGAGAGGCTTGGTCTTGGGAAATGAAACGCGCCTACAGATGTATGTAGCCTGCATCGTCGGCCATGCTGTAGTGATCAAAAATTTTCGAACACTCTTTACTTTTATAAACGATTATTTAGTTAGTTCTAATTATAAACCTAACGTCATTCACTATAACAGTGTCTCAAGCAGAGAACTATCACATCACTACTAGTTTGTCATATAGCACTTCACTAGAAGATACCACATAATCAAAGTAATTCCTTTCTGCACATAAGCTATGGATTTTAGAATCTGCAATTTTTCTGCAAATGGTAACAGAAAATTATGACTAATTTATTAGTTAAAAATGTAAACGTTTATTTATTTTACGTATCCCGCAATGTAGTAACATTCATTTGTAACATCGCTCCCGAAATTCCTATCTCTTACACTGTATTTGTCTCTCTGAGGCTTTAAAAAGCCACATACAGAACCCAACAGCACAGATTATCTTCCTGACTACTCGATAGTAAGGCCCTGTTGATAGAAGTACACTGTTACATTTGCTTTGCGTATTTCAATGCGAATGAGTGGCAACATAAGTACTGGTAGGCATTCAGAGACCAACTACACTACTGGCCATTAAAATTGCTACACCACGAAGATGACGTGCTACAGACTCGAAATTTAACCGACAGGAAGAAGATGCTGTGCTATGCAAATGTTTAGCTTTTCAGAGCATTCACGGAAGATTGAAGCCGGTGGCTACACCTACAACGTGCTGACACGAGGAAAGTTTCCAACCCATTTCTCACAACAAACAGCAGTTGACCGGCGATACCTGGTGAAACGTTGTTGTGACGCCTCATGTAAGGAGGAGAAATGCGTACCATCACGTTTCCGACTTTGATAAAGGTCGGATTGTAGCCTATCGCGATTGCGGTTTATCGTATTGCAACATTACTGCACGCGTTGGTCGAGATCCAATGACTGTTAGCAGAATACGGAATAGGTGGGTTCCGGAGGGTAATACGGAACGCCGTGCTGGATCCCAATGGCCTCGTATCACTAGCAGTCGAGATGACAGGCATCTTATCCGCATGGTTGTAACGGATCGTGCAGCCACGTCTCGATCCCTGAGTCAACAGATGGGGACGTTTGCAAGACAACAACCATCTGCACGAACACTTCGACGACGTTTGCAGCAGCATGGACTATCAGCTCGGAGACCATGGCTGCGGTTATCCTTGACACTGCATCACAGACAGGAGCGCCTGCGATGGTGTACTCAACGACGAACCTGGGTGCACCAATGACAAAACGTCATTTTTTCGGAAGAATCCAGGTTCTGTTCACAGCATCATGATGGTCGCATCCGTGTTTGGCGACGTCGCGGTGAACGCGCGTTGGAGGAGTGTATTCGTCATCGCCATACTGGCGTATCACCCGGCGTGATGGAATGGGGTGCCACTGGTTACACGTCTCGGTCATCTCTTGTTCGCATTGACGGCACTTTGAACAGTGGACATTACATTTCAAATGTGTTACGACCCGTGGCTCTACCCTTCTTTAGATCACTGCGAAAACATACATTTCAACAGGATAATGCACGACCACATGTTGCCGGTCCCGTACGGGCCTTTCTGGATACAGAAAGTTTAAGACTCCTGCCCTGGCCAATACATTCTTCAGATCTCTCACCAATTGAAAACGTCTTGTCAATGCTGGCCGAGTAACTGGCTCGTCACAATACACAAGTCACTACTCTTGATGAACTGTGATATCGTGTAGAAGCAGCATGGGCAGGTGTACCTATACACACCATCCAAGCTCTGTTTGACTCAATGACCAGGCGTATCAAGGCCGTTATTACGGCCTGAGGTGGTTGTTCTGGGTACTGATTTCTCAGAATCTATGCACGCAAATTGCGTGAAAATGTAATCACATGTCAGTTCTAGTATAATATATTTGTCCAATGAATACTCGTTTATCATCTGCATTTCTTCTTGGTGTAGCAATTTTAATGGCCAGTAGTGTATGTAAAAATGTATTTCCCTTCATATTGAGAATTACGTATCCTTGAACTTTCTGATATCAGTTTTGAATATCCAAGCCACCAACGACAGTTTTATCCAAGAGGTATCTGCACTGTGCACGACTCTCAATTTTAGGGATGTTGTCAATAGACAAGAAACGAAGTACGAGAGAATATTTTGACGACACTTTCAGACAGCTGCAGTTCAACATCAACCTGAAAGCTGTAATTTAGGAATGGCTAGACTTTATAAGGGGTCCCTGAATGAGGATTCCATTCAGGGACCCCTTGGAAAGTCTCGCCATTCCTAAATTACAGCTTTCGGGTTGATGGGAATGTGTACCTATCCTATTTATTTCAGTGGTCGAGACACGATTGTGATTGTAGTGAACTCTGGTCAGTGACCTGTATGATACCCGGGTACAGGACTCTGAACTGTGAGCATAGAACTTCAGCATGCCTGCAAATTACTGTCATCTGCGTCGTCCGCCATGCAGTGGGTAAGTACACTGTCACCATCTGTCTGCATATGCTTGATGGCTCTTATGTCCACAGCTCGTGGGTATCTTTGGATTGCGGGGCTCTGGGTTCGATCCACGGCTGGGTGAGAGATTTTCTTTGCTGGGGAACTGAGTTATTACCTTTTCCTAATCATATTATTTCATCTTCTCCACATAGTCGCCAAAATGGTGTCAAATAGAAAGATTTATACGAGGCGGTTGAACAACCCCAGAAGGGGTCT
Source organism: Schistocerca gregaria (assembly GCF_023897955.1). Classification (NCBI taxonomy): domain Eukaryota; kingdom Metazoa; phylum Arthropoda; class Insecta; order Orthoptera; family Acrididae; genus Schistocerca; species Schistocerca gregaria. The sequence continues at coordinate 157,859,735 of NC_064925.1, forward strand.
ACCGGCCATTAGTGCCTTACGATCATTTCATGTACCTTACCTCATTTATATAACAGTGTGTGAAACAGGGAATTATAAGATTAGTAGGATTTCGAATTACTTAATTATATGACCGCCAAATAATCATAATAATTCCTTCTTTCCCATGAACAAAGGATTTCCGCAGTTCGTCTTATGATTTTACTCCCGCAAACGGTAACAGCAAATTATGTCCAACTCATGAAATTAAATTTGTGTAGGCACATTTACTATGTGTAAACGGTAGGAAATTGATTAGCTTCTGTAACACTATACGGGGTGCTGCAGTTGCCGCTACCGACGCCGCTTTATGCAACCTTCAGTGTTATAGCTGGCCTTATAAATATTAAGTTTTGATCGAACTGTCAGCGTATTAGTTCATTTTCATATTCTGTGGCTCGCTATGCGTGAACTGTTAGTCCTACAGAAGAAATGAACAGGACCATGTCGTAGGAAATTTAATGATCTTAAATTTTATGCTCGGATATGTTTTGGCTAGAGGGCTATATTTTCGAGCTGTTCAAGAAAAACGTACAAAAGTAACCTTCAGACGCACTCCTACTCCCACACTCAGCCACAGCCGGTCAGATTACTAGTATGTCGTTCAGGCACTCCGTCTTACCACTGCACAATAACCTGCGAAGAGCGAAATATTTCCTACATTCGATCTTTTATGGTCTTCATCGACTTGTCTTATTACGTCGTCGGCTTGTTCGAGCACTTAAAAATTGTAAAATTTACGTTTGTGCAAATTTTACCTAACAATTTTATAAATTTTAACAGCATAAAATAAATAAGTACATCGTTGCATTCGCCGGGCCTTCTTACTACGAAACTGCTGTGCTTGTAACGGTTAAGTTTGGATCGAACTGTTGACGGAATTAGTTTTAGCGTGATGTTTTCAAAAGTGTTTAAATTAATAACGTTAACGAAATAGACGACTATGCTGATAGAATAACAGCCCAATCAATAGAGACGAAAACAGATCGAGTATCAGGAATAGTTTGTGTACTCGGAAGTCTTTGTACAGTGGTAGGAGAGAGTTATAACCCTACCTTTACTATTGTCATTTAGTATGCTTTTACCTAAATAACAGAATAACCTTTCTCTAGTTTGTCACGTATACTATACCCCAACAAAACAAATGGCCCCGTTACGGGAAAAGCCACGTATAACCCTCTTACTAAAATTTTGTTTAGTATCCAAATAAAGTACACTATGGGAGGATAGTCCTGTTAATAGGAAAAGCTAATCAATAGAGTTACCCCTTTTACAGGATTTGACAGTGCGATGTTTCTAATGGATAAGTACATCAGACTATTCAATTCTTTTCCGAAGACTTTTACCCAGCGGTTAAATAGAAACGCAGTATGAATAATATTATTCTGAAGCCAGGACAACTCAGTTCTAAGTTCATTTAGTGGTTTAAAACATGGCCGCCAGCCTATTCAGGCAATGAAATAGTGAAATATTGGAAAAGAAGAAGTTGGAGTTTTTGCCTACTTTCTTCCTATTGTTTAATTTGGTTCTTCAAATAAATATTACTCCACGTAAACAATGTTCGTACAGACGCTGGAATTTCTTTTTGACTACTGCTCCCTTATACATTACGTTTTAAAAAGAGAAAAAGTTCAATAGATAACTTCAGGGAACCTAAAAAAAAAAATTTGGCCAGCGTGGTACACATAGAAAACCATTCTCCATAATAAACAAACTCAAATACAAAAATACTTGGATACTAAAGCACACACTCTTTATACTGATCATTTCACTTCAAGAAAACCTCTTTCTTACTGGAATTTACTTTCAAAAGCTATTATTCTTTGAACTAACTCTGTATAGTCATTTACCAGATTCTAGTAACTTGGCTACACTCTGATTGAATTTTATGTAAGCTAACTTTTACAGTAACGCTTTGCAATAGTTAAGAAAACACAAAAACAATTTAAATGGTGCCTCTTTATATTAAGTTGGCACTTCGTAAGTCTGTAAAATAGGGTACTCGGATTCGTTAAACACCAGGAAGGAACCCTAGATAGGTGTATGATTAGGATGAAATAAAAGGGTGAACCACTTTCTTTAAAGTTCAAGAAATATTATGAAACCACAGTGGTTTAAATTAATGGTTCACGCTGTACAAAAGCAAATTTATTATAAATGTCTTTTTTGGTAGCTGTAGGCTTGGGTGTGACGAACAAATATGGCGCCTAACTACATCTACATCTACATTCTACATTTATACTCCTGAAGCCTCCCAACAGTGTGTGGCGGAGGGCACTTTACGTGCCACTGTTATTACCTCCCTTTCCTGTTCCAGTCGCGTATGGTTCACGGGAAGAACGACTGCCGGAAAGCCTACTGACAGTACGGCCTGCAAGTCTCTTGCTGTATGGGCTTAATTTCTCTTTTTGGCGTCGTTAAATTCTACATACAGTATCCCAACAACTCGCAGCTATGCCGTAAGCCGCTTGCAGTCTCCATCCGAGGCACATTGTGGGAAATTTCACGTAAAACTTCTCCTGGTCCACAAAACTGTCGCCTCAATCACTACTGCCTACAGACTGTGACTTACTTCCAGCGCTTGCTCTAGGTAGCGCGCCGATTAGCCTTGCCACCTTTTTCACTCGCCAGAGCTACTTTCGATTCAGACAAAAGAACACTGACTTTTACATAACACCTATTACTTTTTGTTGCTAAGCGTGACCATTTCTTAAACTGTCAAATTTACATTAACGTGAACAATTTATACACACAAATACTTTTAAATAGGAAAGGCCATCAGAAAATTATTTAACACTAATAAGCAATATACATAGTATTTCACATACATTACTCACATACAATGCAAAGAGCTTTAATCTCCAGTACAGTACACTTTACTTTTCGTATACAGAAAATTTAGAATCAATCTGTGAAAAATTTTTAAAGCAAAAAAAAATTTTAAAAAATTTAAATGAACCATAAACAAATATTGTTATAGAGTGCCATGAACAACATACTAGAAATCTTGACTGGTGGGGACTGAGCGTGGGAGAGGAGGTGCGTTGGAAGTACTTTCGTAGGTTTTCCTTGAATAACTCGAAAACAACGGCCTCTAGCGAAAGTGAACCCAAGTACAAAATTTAACCGCATAATTTTCTACAAAAACGGCCTGTTCATTTTTTCTGCAGGACTAATAGTTTACTCGTAGAAAGCCATTGATGACCTTCAACTGTCTAGAATAAAACTACAGTTATATTAATACCTTCAGCTGCTGCCGGGCGTTGATATGATCAACGGGGACAGATGAACATGTGGACCTCGACTCGGACTCGAACCCTGGATCTCCTGCTTACATGGCAGACGCTCTATCCATCTGAGCCACAGAGTGCACAGAGGACAGCGCGACTGCAGTGACTACCCGCGCACGCCTCCCGCGTGACCCACATTCTCACCTTGTATGTCCACACACTACATTCGTAGTGCCCAACCCAAACACACTCATTACTCGTGGAAGACATTCTTACCAAGTCCCGTACGAATTCGGGGGATGTGTGTGCACCCTCACAGAAGAAGAAGGCCATGGCCGGTATTGCCAGAACTATAATATGGATATGGTGGACATGTCCGAAAGAACAGCCACCATATCTATATAAGTGTGTAGTTCTGACAATACCGGCCATGACCTTCTTCTTCTGTGCAGATGCTTACATAATCCCCGAACTCTTACGGGACTTAGTGAGAATGTCTTCCACGAGTAATGAATGTGTTTGGGTTGAGCACTACGAATGTAGTGTGTGGACATACAAGGTGAGAATGTGGGTTTCGCGGGAGGCGTGCGCGAGATAGTCACTGCAGTCGGACTATCCTCTGTGCCCTCTGTGGCTCAGATGGAGAGGTGGAACCGGTTTGGCACCTAGTGCGGCAGATGCTGGCTTATCTATTGCGAGTTAGGCCTGAGCATATATCTGCACGCACGTTATTGTTTCCGGATGAGACATTTTACCCCAAGACTCGAACCAACTCCGTCACCTGGGTACGTGGACATGCGGTCCATTACCTCTGTCGTGACGGATACAAGAATTTCCTTGACTTCTGGCTCTATTTGCAAGAAAGACATCATGCTATTTTCGGGCATACCAGATATCGACAGTGCTTCGCAAACTACCTATGGGGTGCCTTTCACAGCCCGCCGTGTAGCTGCAATGTTCCAGGCAGTGGCAGATGAGGTCAGAACGAACTGCAAAAGATCATATATTGAACAATCTTTATCAGTGGGCGCAGTCGCTGGGAAGCCTAACTACGAAGTTGTAGCTTTATTTTTATGTTATTTATGTTTACTATCTTCGATGGTGTCTTCATTCTGTTTTAGTTTTCCAGGCTTGATTACCTATGACTGTTCGCACATTGATATCTACATAAATTTAAAAAAATTAAAAGAAATTTAAAAAAAACAATAAAAAATAAAAAAACCTTCAGTACCCTACTAGAAATACCCTCCCCCCTTCCTTCCCTCGTGTTTTTGTTGGTTGATGCACACACGTTAGTCCCGTATAGTGTAGTTTCTTCATATTTTAGATGGGAGGTGGTTAGGTATAGATAGGAAGGCAACGCCTGAAGAGGTAAAAGTTCATTTTTTGTTTGGCAGTGACACAAGTGGCGGTGCCAAGCAGGGATGGATATGATTTTGTTTTATTTGTTTTGTTAGGAAAAAAAGTGGTAAAAAAAAAAAGATGGATAGAGCGTCTGCCCTGTAAGCAGGAGACCCCGGTTTCGAGTCACAGTCGGGGCACACATTTTCATCTGTCCCCGTTGATTATATCAACGCCCGTCAGCAGCTGAAGGTATTAATATAATTCTAATTTTCAGATGTTGTTCAGGCATTTTGGTATGAGGGACACACTGCCTTCAGCAGCCCGTTACAGAGTAATAATGCAGTTACAATTTATTCGGTTTATTACCATGGCCATCCTCGTTTCTGCGAAAATATTGGCGCATCAGTGAAGATGCCTCTAATATGCAATAACCAAAACGAACAACACACAACACAGAGTAGTACAATAATCCTCAGACGAAACGCTGTACTGTGATGCGAGTGACGTCGGTGCTGGCTGGCATCGCTCAGCAAAGCATCGTGATGCCGCTCGTCCATTGCATTCGGTGAAATCATACACGAGGTGCATATCGACCAACTCTTCATCATCAAACCTATCCATAGTAATGCTATGTACTCACACGCCATCCGAACAGGTCTCGGAAGACCCTAACAGTAACGACCGGCCGCCGTGTCATCCTCAGACTACAGGCGTCACTGGATGCGGATGTGGAGGGACACGTGGTCATCACACCGCTCTTCCGGCCAGTGTCAATTTTCGTGACCGGAGCCGCTACGTCTCAATCAAGTAGCTCCTCAATTTGCCTCACAAGGGCTGAGTGCACCCGGCTTATCAACAGCGCTCGGCAGACCGGACGGTGACCCATCCAAGTGCTAGCCTAGCCCGACAGCGCTTAACTTCGGTGATCTGACGGGAACCGGTGTTGCCACTGCTGCAAGGCCGTTGGCAATACTGCTGTGTATCACTGTTAATGAAGACTTAACCCTGCTAGCACACTGGACTCGCATTCGGGAGGACGACGGTTCAATCCCGTCTCCGGCCATCCTGATTTAGGTTTTCCGTGATTTCCCTAAATCGTTTCAGGCAAATGCCGGGATGGTTCCTTTGAAAGGGCACGGCCGATTTCCTTCCCAATCCTTCTCTAACCCGAGCTTGCGCTCCGTCTCTAATGACCTCGTTGTCGACGGGACGTCAAACACTAACCACCACCACCACTTAACCCTGCTGGACAGAACAGAGCAGTACTGAATGCAATTTTGAAGGCTATGATTAACGAGGACATTACTGTTGTCAACAGCCGTTAACGTGAGCAAATAGAAACAAGACACGCAGCACATACCGTCGATATTTGCACTGTTATGCACTATTTTCAGTGCACAACAGATGGATAACTAACTGGAGCAAGAAACCAAACGGAATGCAGTAGCTGTAGTGAGCCGCCAGAGACCAAGTGTCCCTTATATTAAAATACTCCGAACATATCCCTGAACAAGCTCTGAAATTTGTCTGTGGAATTCTGGTTCACCCTGAATATTACCGAAATAATCATCACACTGTACTCATCTCGCTATATTAAAGATAGCCCATATGTGGTACTCAAAATGCAGATTATCTTCCTGATAAGTACATATTTGATTATCTGAGAGATGTACGTTGTTGCAGTTGCAGTAGGTCTCTTTGTGAGTGACAATGTAAATGCGCTTAGGCAGTATATTCCTTCAGTTACCAAAGATACGGATGTGTTGTTTCGCTTTAGATAGGAGATGCCCTTGCGCCTTTTCATATCAATTTGCACTTAAAGAGTAGGTACTTTTTTATTTTAATCGTCAGTAGCGGCATGTATGAGTAAACAATGTCAATTTTTGTTCAAGTAGCGCCAGCATTTTTTACGACACTTCATTTTGCGAATGTTGTAGTCAGGCAAGAAAAGAAGAACGAAAAAAAATTAAAAAAGCTATGAAACTTTCAGAAAGTTTATGTTTCTTCGTAATGCTCATAATAACGCATTTATCTGTATAGTTAATGGGATATTTATTGTGTGCACTTCGCTTCTTCTTCTGAGCGGCACGCTCAGGAAGATGAAGTTCGACATCGTCTCTAAAGTCGTAATTCTGTAAAGTCATGGCTTTCTAACTGATATCTGAAAGCAATTCCAAATAATCACGTGAGGTTGGGATGACGCTGTTGTTCATCTTTCGCGCGATGAGCGATGCTTTAATATTGCTAGTATCTGAACTGTTTTCACATATTTATTTATTAGTAAGAGCAATAGCAAGAAATTGACGCTGCTACGGATGCAAATCGAAATTCGTCAAAGATGGAAAAGATACTTCTCATGTATGAGTATGTTCAGGAAGCAAAGGCAGTTACACTCGCGGTACAAGAAAGATCGGGAGAATGAGGACAGGCAAAAGTTAGTAGAGATTCGTGCTGCTGTAAAAAGAGCGATGCGCGAAGCATTCAACCACTACCACCGTCATACCTTAGAAAAATATCTTGCTGAAAACCCAAGGAAATTCTGGTCTTACGTAAAATCGGTAAGCGGGTCGAAGGCTTCCATCCAGTCACTCACTGACCAGTCTGGCCTGGCAATGGAAGACAGCAAAACGAAATCTGAAATTTTAAATTTAGCATGTGAGAAATCTTTCACGCAGGAGGATCGTACAAACATAGCGCCATTTGAGTCTCGCACAGCTTCCCGTATGGAGAACATAGTGACAGACATCCCTGGGGTTGTGAAGCAGCTGAATATGTTGAAAATAAATAAATCGCCAGGTCCTGATGGGATTCCAATTCGGTTTTACAGAGAGTACTCTTCTGCATTGGCTTCTTAATTAGCTTGCATTTATCGCGAATCTCTTGCCCAACCTAAAGTCCCGAGCTACTGGAGAAAAGCGCAGGTGACGCCTGTATATAAGAAGGGTAGAAGGACGGATCCTCAAAATTACAGACCAATATCCTTAACATCGGTTTGTTGCAGGATTCTCGAACATATTCTCAGTTCGAATATAATGAATTTCCTTGAGACAGAGAAGTTGCTGTCCCTGCATCAGCACGGCTATAGAAAGCATCACTCCTGCGAAACGCCCTTTTTTCACGTGATATCTTGCGAACCATGGATGAAGGGTATCAGACGGATGCCATATACCTTGACTCCCGGAAAGCTTTTGACTCGGTGCCCCACTGCAGACTCCTAACTAAGGTACGAGCATATGGGATTGGTTCCCAACTATGTGAGTGGCTCGAAGACTTCTTAAGTAATAGAACCCAGTACGTTGTCCTCGATGGTGAGTGTTCATCGGAGATGAGGGTATCATCTGGAGTGCCACAGGGAAGTGTGGTAGGTCTGCTGTTGTTTTCTATCTACATAAATGATCTTTTGGATAGGGTGGATAACAATATGCGGCTGTTTTCTGATGATGCTGTGGTGTACGGGAAGGTGTCGTCGTTGAGTGACTGTGGGATGATACAAGATGACTTGGACAGGTTTTGTGTTTGGTGTAAAGTATGGTAGCTAACTCTGAATATAGATAAATGTAAATTAATGCAGATTATTAGGAAAAAGAGTCCCGTAATGTTTGAATACCCCATTAGTAGTGTAGTGCTTGACACAGTCACGTCGATTAAATATTCGGGCGTAGCATTGCAGAGCGATATGAAGTGGGACAAGCATGTAATGGTAGTTGTGGGAAAGGCGGATAGTAATCTTCGGTTCATTGGTAGAATTTTGGGAAGATGTGGTTCATCTGTAAAGGAGACCCCTTATAAAACACTAATACGACCTATTCTTGAGTATTGCTCGAGCGTTTGGGATCCCTATCAGGTCGGATTGAGGGAGGACATAGAAGCAATTCAGAGGCGGGATGCTAGATTTGTTACTGGTAGGTTTGATCATCACGCGAATGTTACGGAAATGCTTCAGTAACTCGGGTGGGAGTCTCTAGAGTAAAGGAGGCGTTCTTTTCGTGAATCGCTACTGAGGAAATTTAGAGAACCAGCATTTGAGGCTGATTGCAGTACAATTTTACTGCCGCCAACTTACATTTCGCGGAAAGACCACGAAGATAAGAGAAGAGAGATTAGGGCTCGTACAGAGGCATATAGGCAGTCATTTTTCCCTCGTTGTGTTTGGGAGTGGAACAGGGAGAGAAATGGTAGTTGTAGCACGAGGTAACCTCCGCCACGCACCGGATGGTGGATTGCGGAGTATGTATGTAGATATAGATTTAATTATAATTATACTAGTAAGAGACGCTTAATCTGTTGGTTAATATCTAGAAGGAGTGTAATAAAGAATTACTATTGTACGGCTAATTTATGTAACTATATGTCCTTAATTTTCGGAGAGAAGTACTAGATAAAATACTTAATATGGTTGTGAGTGTATTCACATTTCGAGGAATTTTCGCCTGCGGATAAGACTTGCATTCGTCAGACTCAATCTTTACCTCCAAATTATACATATCTCTAAAACATTATTTTAAAGCAATCGCAATAGGAATGTCTAGTACGAGTACATAAAATTACATCTAAAATCATTACAAGCGATTAAAACATTTTTTTGTTTCCCTAAGGGTGAACGAAGACTATACATATGATACCAGAAAGTAATAACGGGATAATTTCGTACCCAAAAATATTGTGTAATTAACAATTTTCGGTGCCTCATAGCTACAAATCCAATGTTCTCCAGAGCACTTTCACTCTGGCGAACTAGAAAGCAGTTTCATAATGTCATCGTGGTACACGTTATTATATACAAAGCCCTTGCTTTCATCTGCAAACCAAGCTGCAAACCAAGTTCATCACTGATATCGAATGCAAATTATTAAGATGGCTCTGAAACTTGTGTACTAAATATTTTGTAATCAAACGTATATTAGCGACAAAAAATCTGTTCGCAGCTGAATGCTCACTCCACTGATTTTTTCTACTCTGTGGCTGAGACACGAATATAGCTCTAGGGAACTCTGCTAGTATGAATATCTTTGATTGACAGAACTGGCCTTCTACCCTCTCTGGTGCAAAGAGCACCTCTGATGTAAATTGTTTAAAGCGGTTACCGCGCGCACATGTGCTCGCCGCCTGTTTTCAAAATTATCGCCGTATGACGTGGCTGTTCCTGTCTTTCGGCATTTTCTTTGTTATAATCTAGTTATGTATAATCAGCAGTTCCGGTGGAGCGGCGCCTACGACGCGCAAACACAGCGGCTAGGCTGCGAGCGCGTGCTCAAAGAAGCAAAGATGACACTGCGCTGGTTGCACGAATACCGCGACCTGGCGTACGGACGGACGGGCGAGCAGCGGTCCCCCGCCACACAGCGGTTGCTCAATGAGCTAGAGTACCAGGGCTTCGCACCGGGTCCACTCGAGACGTGGTTCACGGGACCTGGCAAGGTGAGTCCGCAACTTTCTCTACATGCAAGTTTTGTAAACATCCTTGTTCGCTGCAACCATGTCATTAGGATTAGTGCGCATGTACCAGGAGCTTACTTGTGCAGACTACGGGGTATTTTCAAAATGAGTATTCGGGTCGGCCTCGTAGCATTTATTACAATCAGTGTACCATTATAATGCATCAAATGAAGGAGCAATCGAGGTAATTTCCAAGAATGATTGTCTCTCGAAGTCTCGGGTCCAAAAGATACATATCGATCGTGCGATCCTAAATCGGCCACGAGACTCAGGTGACGGGCCTTATGAGTATTTTTACAGGGGTCACTACAGCAACAACAAAAGAAGAGCTTTACAAAAATACTTGTAATTACGAAGGAGACGACCTACCTTACTTGTCGGTGTTGTCGTCATGTGAAAGTCCATGCGATGTGTAGGCTACGGGAACAATTCCTTTCTTAATTCGCGGAGGTGTGTAACTTATGGCAACTAAGGGAACGACAGAAAACAGATAAACATGACGATCACAAATAATTGATCATAACGCCTGCCACCAGAGTCGCGTGATCGATTTAGGATCGCACAATCGATATGTATCGTTTGGACCCCGCGACATCGAGAGGCAATCATTCTTGGAAATAACCCACATCCATGCCTAAGGCAGGATTCGAACCTGCGACCGTAGCGGTCGCGCCCTTCCAGACTGTAGCGCCTAGAAGCGGTCGGCCATCCTGACCGACTCTATGGTTCAGTTTCTTCCAATTGAGAAAAGAGGTATCATGGTAAGAAACATCAATTACAGATGCTTCACCGAAAATAAAGGCCCATGAACTTGTCACCGGGACATGGCATAAAAAAAGAAACATTCAGTTTGGGGAGGCTGGTTGCAAATGTACCAGCTCGTTGGGATTTGCTGACCACCAGATGTGCACATTATGTGTATTCACTTTTCAAATTAGGTGAAATGTTGATTCATCACTGAAGACGACGTGATTCAGAAAATCTTCGCGTGGTTTGAGGCGCCATGCCAAGGATTGCGCAGCTACTCCCGCCGGAGGTTCGAGTCCTCCCCGGGCATGGGTATGTGTGTTGTTATTAGCATAAGTTAGTTTAAGTAGTGTGTAAGTCTAGGGACCGATGACCTCAGCAGTTTGGTCACACACATTTGAACATTAAGAAAATCTTCATCTTCATGTAGTAAAATGTCCTTTGAAGTGCTGGCATGTAAACCGTAGTCTGTTGGCTCTAGAGCTTGTTACAACTGCAAAAGTTAAGGACGTAATTGTAAGTGTCCTCTGAAAAGTTCTACACAGACGTCAATGGAACTGCTAACTCACGGCTAGCCTTCCGAACTGATTTCTTGGGGCTACGCGTGAAAGACTTACACTTGTTCAACACGTACTTGAGTCACTCTTGGTCGCTCCACGCTCTTCCCTTTGCTTTCTCATTTAATGTATTATTTATTATTGTAAATTGAATGTAATAAATGCTACAAAACATTAAAACCCGCATATTCATTTTGAAACACTTGGTACCTTACAGCGGGGAACCTGGATAATATTTAGTTCATACTGTGCATCACAGTTTCCTTTCTAGCAGTGCAAGATGTTTAAGAAAAGATTACTTTAGTGCACTTTTTCCCCTTCTGTCTTGTTTCTTTCTGTTTCTCTTTCATTGTGGCTCCCACTTAGTTTTCCGCCTTTTTACTCTCCTAGACACTTTTTTGGGTTCGGTTTTAATCTGCAACCTGTTAGTATGTGGAAAAGGGGATTTATGATCCTGTACTTTGGTCTCTTTCTCTCCAAACCAAACAACCAACCATCACTTGTTTCGCAAGACAGCGTATGTTTTATTTTTTAAGATTGTGTTGTGTGTCGTAGTTCCCATCTACAGAGCTCCTTTTTTAATACTCTGTCCTTTTTTTTCTGATAAACGTTTCTCTTATTAACTTGCTGTAACTAGAAGTATTTTTTGCGTCATGCAGTAAAAATATACGTTGTCTCACACATATTCACTATGCCGTTGGTCAAAGCCGAAGGCTAGTATCGCAATTTTCACTTTAGCCAGCCGTTCTGTTTAGGTCGCGAACCGTCAGTACCCAAACGTTACGCTTCCTGGTTCTTGTCCTTACCAGTTTCTTGTTGGTTGTATCTGTGTCGATATTTACTCCTCTACTTGTTATGCTATTGTTTGACTTCTCCATTTTCTTCGTTCCGGAAAACGATAGCTACGAATAAGAACAGCACGATTTACTCCCGCTGTTTATACTCTACTCGTTGTCCTACATTGTAACGACGAGTAGACATCGTCGTCTGCATTGGAGATAACTGGAGAAGCATATTTTCATCATTACAGTCATAATTATATGAACATAGACAGAAATTATCTATAAGTACGTACAACATTCTCGACATACATACAGGGTGTTTCAAAAATGACCGGTATATTTGAAACGGCAATACAAACTAAACGAGCAGCGATAGAAATACACCGTTTGTTGCAATATGCTTGGGACAACAGTACATTTTCAGGCAGACAAACTTTCGAAATTACAGTAGTTACAATTGTCAACAACAGATGGCGCTGCGGTCTGGGAAACTCTATAGTACGATATTTTCCACATATCCACCATGCGTAGCAATAATATGGCGTAGTCTCTGAATGAAATTACCCGAAACCTTTGGCAACGTGTCTGGCGGAATGGCTTCACATGCAGATGAGATGTACTGCTTTAGCTGTTCAATTGTTTCTGGATTCTGGCGGTACACCTGGTCTTTCAAGTGCCTCCACAGAAAGAAGTCACAGGGGTTCATGTCTGGCGAATAGGGAGGCCAATCCATGCCGCCTCCTGTATGTTTCGGATAGCCCAAAGCAATCACACGATCATAGAAATATTCATTCAGGAAATTAAAGACGTCGGCCATGCGATGTGGCCGGGCACCATCTTGCATAAACCACGAGGTGTTCGCAGTGTCTTCTAAGGCAGTTTGTACCGCCACAAATTCAGGAAGAATGTCCAGATAGCGTGATGCAGTAATCGTTTCGGATCTGAAAAATGGGCCAATGATTCCTTTGGAAGAAATAGCGGCCCAGACCAGTACTTTTTGAGGATGCAGGGACGATGGGACTGCAACATGGGGCTTTTCGGTTCCCCATATGCGCTAGTTCTGTTTATTGACGAAGCCGTCCAGGTAAAAATAAGCTTCGTCAGTAAACCAAATACTGCCCACATGCATATCGCCGTCATCAATCCTGTGCACTATATCGTTAACGAATGTCTCTCGTGCAGCAATGGTAGCGGCGCTGAGGGGTTGCCGCGTTTGAATTTTGCATGGATAGAGGTGTAAACTCTGGCACATGAGACGATACGTGGACGTTGGCGTCATTTGGACCGCAGCTGCAACACGGCGAACGGAAACCCGAGGCCGCTGTTGGATCACCTGCTGCACTAGCTGCGCGTTGCCCTCTGTGGTTGCCGTACGCGGTCGCCCTACCTTTCCAGCACATTCATCCGCCACGTTGCCAGTCCGTTGAAACAGATCCTTTATTGTATCGCTTTTCAGTCCTTTGGTTACATTAAACCTCCGTTGAAAACTTCGTCTTGTTTCAACAACACTGTGTTCTAGGCGGTGGAATTCCAACACCAGAAAAATCCTCTGTTCTAAGGAATAAACCATGTTGTCCACAGCACACGTGCACGTTATGAACAGCACACGCTTACAGTGGAAAGACGAAGTACAGAATGGCGCACCCACAGACTGCGTTGTCTTCTATATCTTCACATCACTTGCAGCGCCATCTGTTGTTGAAAATTGTAACTACTGTAATTTCGAAAGTTTGTCCGCCTGAAAATGTACTATTGTCCCAAGCATATTGCAACAAACTGTGTATTTTTATCGCTGCTCGTTTAGTTTTTATTGCCGTTTCAAATATACTGGTCATTTTTGAAACACCCTGTATATCCACGGTAAAGGAAATGGTGAAGTTGTTGTAGGTATTGCTTCGTTGATGATGACTATTGGACTGCAGTTCTTAACACATTTTCCCAAAATCATAGCTCTGTATCTGCAAGTGCAATAAATATGTATGATGTTTCATTAGAAACGATGAAACACAGTTTATGCCATCTTAAAACTCTTATTATGAAATATTAAAATTAGCATACATACGATCCGTTATAATGAATCACGTTTTTATTCTGAAGTAAAACTTGTGCATACCGTTCTTACACATAATTTGTCTGTGTGGGGTACAGTTTAAAACATTCAAGCATGTAGACAGCTACATCACAATTTGGACATCACCAGGATGTTTCTTTTCGGTACGTTTTCCAATTCTGCTTCTTATTGACATTGGAACACACTTTGCACACACGTGTTGGGTACGGTTTTTTATGGTACGTTCTACTACCTGAGTTGTTTTACCAATGTTCATTTAGGCGATTCGAACGCTTCACTAATATATTCCCTTTTATTTATTCAGCCATACAGAAACCTGGACCAAAATCAGAATCATCAGTTTCACCTTCTGAACTGGAATCACTGATTTCTTCTTGTAAGGCATTGACAACATAGCTATCATCGAAATTCCCAATATCAAAGCTATGCTGAGCGCGAGCAGTAGGTCCAACAGGAAGATTCAGGTAGCCTACGAAAGCAGTTTGGGACTCAAAATAGCTCAGGAATATAACAAGCGCTTATTGCAGTGAGACCTCGCTAACGTGTGGGGTATTGACGTGCGTTGCCGACAGTGGTGTAGTACTGCTAGCTTTGGACGCCACCACAGAGACTGTGATCTCTGTAACGTTGTACTTACATCATCATTTGATATATACTTAAGTGATATCACACCCAAGATAAAGAAATTTGTTAACTTGCTTTATTGATTTGTTGTTAACGACTATTTTGTCCCTAACTAGTTCTCATTCTCTAAATGAAATCACTTGTGTTTTTGATGAGCAGATATTTGGATTATACTCTTTTGGTACTTTCACATCTAGGCCTATGATGAAGGTGATTTTCTGTTCCAATTAAAATCACCTGGTTGTCCACAAAAAGCAAGGAGTCTAGAAAAGCATCTTTTATTATAAAGATCTGAATATCAAATTTTATGTTTACGAAACAGTGCATGGTGACAAAGCGGTTGCAGTATTCTGGATGCACACTTCCAGTTTTTTTTTTTTTTTTTGGTTCGTTTGGAGTAGGAACTAAATTCCATGGAGAAGAAATAATGACTTTAAAGTTTGCCGACGAAATAGTAATTCAGTCAGAGACAGCAAAGGAACTGAAAGAGCAGCTGAACGGAGTGGACAGTGTCTTGAAAGGAGGATATAAGATGCACATCAACAAAAGCAAAACGAGGACAATGGAACGTAGTTGAATTAAATCAGGTGATGCTGATGGAATTAGAGTAGGAAATGAGACACTAAAAGTAGTAAATAAGTTTTGCTATTTGGGGAGCAGAATAACTGATGATGGTCGAAGTAGAGAACATATAAAATATAGACTGGCTATGGCAACTAAAGCGTTTCTGAAGAAGAGATATTTGTTAACATCGAGTATAGATTTAAGTGACAGGAAGTCTTTTCTGGAAGTATTGGTATGGAGTGTAGCCATGTATGGAAGTAAAACATGGACGATAAACTGTGTATACAAGAAGAGAAATGTAGTGCTACAGAAGACTGCTGAAGATTAGACGGGTAGATCACGTAACTAATGAGGAGGTACTGAATAGAGTTGGGGAGAAGAGGAATTTGAGGCACAATTTGACTAGAAGACGGGATCGGTTGGTAGGGCACGTTCTGAGGCATCAAGGGATGACCAATTTAGTATTGTAGGAAAGCGTCGGGGGTAAAAGTCGTAGAAGGAGACCAAGAGATGAATACACCAAGAAGATTTAGAAGGATGTGGGTTGCAGCAGTTATTCGGAGATGAAGAGGCTTGCACAGGATAGAGTAGTATGGATGATGATGTTGGCTTGTAGGGCGCTCAACAGCGCGGTCATCAGCGTCCATACAAAAAGACCCAATTTTTTCACAGTCCAATTTTTACACAGTCCAGTTTAGCCGCTGTCACGAATGATGATGACGATGATGATGAAATGATGAGGACAACACAAACACCCAGTTCCCAGGCAGAGAAAATCCCCAGTCCGGCCGGGAATCGAACCCGGGACACTGTGATGCAGATGCAGCAGCGGTAGCCACTCTTTTTCTTTTTATCTTTTTTTATGTTTCATCCTTGCGCAGGGGCCTTCTCTGTATCGATCCAATTGTAATATATGTACCGCCGAAGCGAGTACTCCACTTGACCACGAGCTGCGGGCGAGTAGCATGGAGAGAAGCATCAAACCAGTCTCTGGACTGAAGACCACAACAAAAACAACAACTGTTTAGTTCCCTGACGATGCTTTGTACATGCTTCGTAAGTTAAAAGAGGAATACGAAAGATAGGGCATCACAATCAGCTTAACAAAAACCAAATACGTGGATAATCCCAAAAGTAAGGTCTCTATTTTTTCATTGACCTGTTTATTTCTACAATGATTTACATCAGTTTACAGCTTGGGCATTTACCTATTTTTCGACATAATCACCATTTCTGTCGAGGCATGCCGGCCGGCGTGGTCGAGCGGTTCTAGGCGCTTCAATCTGGAACCGCGCGACCGCTAAGGTCACAGGTTCGCATCCTACCTAGTGCATGGATGTGTGTGATGTCCTTATGTTAGTTAGGTTTAAATAGTTCTACGTTCTAGTGGACTGATGACCTCAGAAGTTAAGTCCCATAGTGCTCAGGGCCATTTGAACCATTTGAAAGTCGACTGGTTGTATCAAGCACTCTCCTTGAGCCGAAAAATTCACGAAATCCGATTAGTGCAAACACCATCACGCAGGAGATGTGGTCTGCACCATTTCAATTGCTCAGTTTACACAATGAGGACTGTGCTTAAGGAAGTGATAGGAACAGAATACTCAGTCACTTGCATTAAGATCGCAGTTTTTGTTTGTTTTTTTTGTTGTTTTTTCATTGGGCGCGCACTATTTTGACTACAGTTTTGTCTCTGGGGACATGTTCCATAGATCATTTGGAAGATCCTTTTATCTAAATGACGTGGAACGAGTCAGTTCACAGGACATGTATACATGATAAGTGTTACTATTAATGAACAGATTTTTAGTGGTGCTCATGAAACTACACTTAGCCGGACAATCGTCATATCGTCTGAAGTTATGGTCTGTTGCTAAAAGTCGTTCTGGTTATCTGTTAACTTTTGCTTAAAATACTGTGAAATCTTGCTCCTTGAGCGTTTTAGTATAGAGTCAAAAAGTTCAGTGCTTACCGTACATATTTGGTGCTTATTCATTTCATCTTAACAAGTAAGGATTCGTGTAGCTATCATTTTCTGGTCATGAACTTCAACCGAGCGCTTGGCTCGAAACCTATGCAGAGATTTTTAAAAATGACTTCAAATTGTCAAAATGTTTTGTGTTTTTTGATCGATAATTTTTTAATGAGCTCATGGTGTACCCTTGACATGACTTACGGCTTATTTCATGCATAACATTAGGACCGCTAGAGGTCTACAAGCAACGAAAATTGAACTCAAGAACTTTTTATGCCTGACCTCTCCAACCCACCGCCTTCTGATATATTCACTGCTCTTCTTTCAGTACGCTACATACCTGTGAATACTGCTTCATAACGAGGTTCCAAAATACTGTGAATGAACAGTGTGTCACAAGCAAAATCTACAGCTTAGATCTGATAATTTGGTGTTCAGTGTTTTTCATTTTCTTGACACTCCGTTGGAAATGGAAGCAGCGTTCTGTACTAGGGTCAAAAAACTGTTGTGCATTCGGTCAAGAAACTGTTATATATTCGATCAAGAAACTGTTCTACGTTATCTGAGGAAAAATAACCGGATGAGCGTGGAATGTCAGATCCCTTAATCGGGGAGGTCGGTTAGAAAATTTAAAAAGGGAAATGGATAGGTTAAAGTTGGATATAGTGGGAATTAGTGAAGTTCGGTGGCAGGAGGAACAAGACTTTTGGTCAGGTGAACACAGGGTTGTAAATACAAAATCAAATAGGGGTAATGCAGGAGTAGGTTTAATAATGACTAGGAAAATAGGAATGCGGGTAAGCTACAACAAACAGCATAGTGAACGCATTATTGTGACCAAGATAGATATGAAACCTACACCTACTACAGTAGTACAAGTCTATATGCCAACTAGCTCTGCAGATGACGAAGAAATTGAAGAAATGTATGATCAAATAAAAGAAATTATTCAGATTGTGAAGGGAGACGAAAATTTAATAGTCATGGGTGACTGGAATTCGGTAGTAGGAAAAGGGAGAGAAGGAAACGTAGTAGGTGAATATGGATTGGGGGTAAGAAATGAAAGAGAAAGCCGCCTGGTGGAATTTTGCACAGAGCACAACTTAATCATAGCTAACACTTGGTTCAAGAATCATAAAAGAAGGTTGTATACATGGAAGAAGCCTGGAGATACTGAGAGGTTTCAGATAGATTATATAATGGTAAGCCAGAAATTTAGGAACCAGGTTTTAAATTGTAAGACATTTCCAGGGGCAGATGTGGACTCTGACCACAATCTATTGGTTATGAACTGTAGATTAAAACTGAAGAAACTGCAAAAAGGTGGGAATTTAAGGAGATGGGACCTGGATAAACTGACAGAACCAGTGGTTGTACAAAGTTTCAGGGAGAGCACAAGGGAACAATTGACAAGAATGGGGGAAAGAAATACAGTAGAAGAAGAATGGGTAGCTTTGAGGGATGAAGTAGAGATGGCAGCAGTGGATCAAGTAGGTAAAAAGACGAGGGCTAATAGAAATCCTTGGGTGACAGAAGAAATATTGAATTTAATTGACGAAAGGAGAAAATATAAAAATGCAGTAAATGAAGCAGGCAAAAATGAGATCAACAGGAAGTGCAAAATGGCTAAGCAGGCATGGCTAGAGGACAAATGTAAGGATGTAGAGGCTTATCTCACTAGAGGTAAGATGGATACTGCCTACAGGAAAATTAAAGAGACCTTTGAAGAAAAGAGAATGACTTGTATGAATATCAAGAGCTCAGATGGAAACCCAGTTCTAAGCAAAGAAGGCAAAGCAGAAAGGTGGAAGGTGTATATAGAGGGTCTATACAAGGGCGACGTACTAGAGAACAATATTATGGAAATGGAAGAGGATGTAGATGAAGATGAAATGGGAGATATGATACTACGTAAAGAGTTTGACAGAGCACTGAAAGACCTGAGTCGAAACAAGGCCCCAGGAGTAGACAACATTCCATTAGAACTACTGACAGCCTTGGGAGAGTCAGTCCTGACAAAACTCTACCATCTGGTGAGGAAGATGTATGAAAGAGGCGAAATACCCTCAGACTTCAAGAAGAATATAATAATTCCGATCCCAAAGAAAGCAGGTGTTGACAGATGTGAAAATTACCGAACTATCAGTTTAATAAGCCACAGCTGCAAAATACTAACACAAATTCTTTACAGACGAATGGAAAAACTGATAGAAGCCGACCTTGGGGAAGATCAGTTTGGATTCCGTAGAAATGTTGGAACACGTGAGGCTATACTAACCCTATGACTTATCTTAGAAGAAAGATTAAGGAAAGGCAAACCTACGTTTCTAGCATTTGTAGACTTGGAGAAAGCTTTTGACAATGTTGATAGGAATACTCTCTTTCAAATTCTGAAGGTGGCAGGTGTAAAATACAGGGAGCGAAAGGCTATTTACAATTTGTACTGAAAGCAGGTGACAGTTATAAGAGTCGAGGGGTATGAAAGGGAAGCAGTGGTTGGGAAGGGAGTGAGTCAGGGTTGTAACCTAACCCTCGATGATATTCAATCTGTATACTGAGCAAGCGATAAAGGAAACAAAAGAAAAGTTCGGAGTAGGTATTAAAATCCAAGGAGAAGAAATAAAAAACCTGATGTTCGCCGATGACAATGTAATTCTGTCAGAGACACCAAAGGACTTGGAAGAACAGTTGAACGGAATGGACAGTGTCTTGATAGGAGGGTGTAAGATGAATATCAACAAAAGCAAAATGAGGATAATGGAATGTAGTCGAATTAAGTCGGGTGATGCTAAGGGAATTAGATTAGGAAATGAGACACTTAAAAAAGTAAAGTTCTTTTGCTATTTGGGGAGCAAAATAACGGATGATGGTCGAAGTAGAGAGGATATAAAATGTAGAATGGCAATGGTAACGAAAGCGTTTCTGAATAAGAGAAATTTGTTAACATCTAGTATAGATTTAAGTGCCAGAAAGTCGTTTCTGAAAGTATATGTATGGAGTGTAGCCATGTATGGAAGTGAAACATGGACGATAACTAGTTTGGACAAGAAGATAATAGAAGCTTTCGAAATGTGGTGCTACAGAAGAATGCTGAAGATTAGATGGGTAGATCACATAACTAATGATGAGGTACTGAATAGGATTGGGGAGAAGAGGAGCTTGTGGCACAACTTGACTAGAAGAAGGGATTGGTTAGTAGGACATGTTCTGAGGCATCAAGGGATCACCAATTTAGTATTGGAGGGCAGCGTGGAGGTTAAAAATCGTAGAGGGAGACCAAGAGATGAATATACTAAGCAGATTCAGAAGTATGTAGGCTGCAGTACGTACTGGGAGATGAAGAAGCTTACCCAGGATAGAGTAGCGTGGAGAGCTGCATCAAATCAGTTTCAGGACTGAAGACCACAACAACAACAACATCCCTACATAATTTCACGAGTGGGGAACCTGCCAGGATAAGACAAGTTGGGAGAAGTGTTGTCTTGCTAGGGGCCCTATTCTGTATCGTACATACCGGCCGGTGTAGTAGGTTAGTCTCGGTAGTGACGTCATTTTCGGTTATTTATCGAAATACGAGTATCCTATTCAGTAAGCTTTTGAGACTTGTTACCGAACGGTCCTCCCACCGATTTTACGACAATTGTACCGAGTGGTTTTTGCTTTCGGTCTGGCCCTGTCGATCGGTGAACTGTGGTTTATGTTCACCTATAATTTGTTATTTTAAACATATTTAGCGGTTTTAGCTTTGGATTTAGTGATTGTGTTACTAAAGAATCACCAGCGGACGCATCCAGTTGGAAAGTGAGTTCGTAATAGACTGTTTTCCTTTGTTAGAAATATGGTTAGGTTAGGTTGTTACTGTGTTATTTTTGTGCAAATAATAGTTTAAAGATCATTAAATATCAAGACATTGTCTCTGCTTACGTATATTACATGAGGGTGAACTGAAGTTACTAGTGCCTTTTTGTACTTTTTCCCACAAATAGGTTAGTTAGTAATTATCGAAACGTGTTTACAACGTTCAAGTAACAATGGAAAGTAATCATGTGAAGCTTGATATTGGAAACCTTCCAAACTATCACGCATTTATGACTTACGCAGCACCGTTTGGCAACGAAGTCAGCTCTACACAATACTATAACAAATGAGCACTCCATGTCTGTTGTTGGGCTTGGCCAAGTGGTGACCGCAGCTCTTGGTCGTGCGGTAGCGTTCTCGCTTCCCACGCCCGGGTTCCCCGGTTCGATTCCCGGCGGGGTCAGGGATTTTCTCTGCCTCGTGATGACTGGGTGTTGTGTGATGTCCTTAGGTTAGTTAGGTTTACGTAGTTCTAAGTTCTAGGGGACTGATGACCATAGATGTTAAGTCCCATAGTGCTCAGAGCCATTTGAACTAAAACAGTCGGCTCACTGCCGTGTTAGCGTGCGGAGCTGCGCCGAGCGCCGTCCACGGCTCCGCTCTCGGTGGTGTGTACTTCCTTGTCGCGGTGTTTGTGTCTATCGAGTCCAGTACTAACGTACTCCATGGCGCACTCATACCGCCGTGCAACGATCAAAGTAACGTTTCAGGCCGACCATCCACGACCCAGAGCGTTCGAAGTCGAACAGTTTATACGTGTGGATCCACGTTTGAACCACCAGGACGTAATCGGCATACATTTCTCCATCACTGGAAGTGTTGTCTACATGAAGATGTCGACGGAGGAAATTTGCAATGACATAATTCACCTTCATGCCACCGGACTGAAATTTAAACATTCTGATGGACATATTGGTGCTGTGACAGTCGCCCATGGTGGATTCGGTCTCCGGACATTGCGGGTGTTTGAGCTCCAGTTCGAGGTACCTCAGGATGTGGCCATTGCCGCTTTCCAACCATATGGCACCGTCTTGGGTCACGTCGCGGAGAAGTGGCAAACATTTACCATCTACCCCGTACTAAATGGCGCCCGGAAAATAAAAATTGAGCTGACGAAACATGTCCCATCGTACCTGCTGATTGGTGGTGTGAGGGCCATCGTCATGTACGATGGACAGCCACGAACGTGCGCAGGATGTGGCCAGGAGGGACATGTACGTTCCGAATGTTTACACCGCCGTTTAATACAGACGCCGTTACGTGAAGAGACCCAGGCTTCGACGGTCACGTCCTTACCCATCACCTACGCCAAGGTTGCACAGGACACCGTCGTGCCACTCTCGATGCGCCAGCAGCATCGTCAACGCCACCCGCCGCAGCACAACGCGCCGACGACACCAGCACGGCGTCGCCTCCAGTGCTCGCTTCAGGACCGTCCGGGTTGCAGACCGAAACCGATGCTCCTGTTGGAACCATGGACGTCGACCTCGGTGTCGTGCCGACGTCTGCCTTTGTCCAGACAGGTTCGGCGTCAGATGACGGGCGACCACATTCTGATTCAGAAGGCCACATCAGAAAACGGCGGTCGCCTCGCAAACACAGGGAACGACGACGAACGCCTTCCGATGACGCCCTTTCTCAGACGACCCCGCGAGATGTCGACCCGATGTCTGACGGTGATCTCCCACATTGCGGCCAGTCACGCGATGTGGCAGCAACAGGCGCCCCTCCTGTGACGCCTACTCTCCCGTCCAGGGACGTGTCCTCGCCGTCGTCAACGAATGATAACGGCGGTCCCCCTGCCACTCATGATGCGGAATCCACAACAACCGTTCCGGCAGTACGTGACCGACACATGTCCACGTCGTCAGCTTCCTGGGCCGATGACGTTGAAGAAGAAGTGGAACAGACTGCCAGCGTGTCTGCACAGGAGTCCACCACGGCGACACTAAGGCTGGCGCCCCGCCAATAATTATCACCACTGCGGCACCACCGGCGGGTCTCCACCTGCCGGCTAATTCTACCGCACGTTCTGCAAATACTGAGGATGGCCGTACACAGCAATATTCTATCGCCACGATGAATCTTGCCACCATTCGTGCCCCCCATAAAATGTCAATGTTCAGAGACACTATTTACTCTGCGGGTGTTGATATAGCACTGTTACAACAGATGTTTGTGGCTGACTTCCTAGTTCCCCCCGGATACAACGCCCATGTTTCCCCCGCATCCGACACCGGTAGTGGCGTCGCCATCCTGCTACGCGACGGACTCCCTGCAGAGGACGTCATCTACCTCCCCACTGCGCGAGGTATGGCCCTCACACTGTCCGGCGTGCTTATTATTAATATCTACGCTCCGTCCGGCACTGGCCGCCGTCATGACCGACAAACTTTTTTTTGCCGAAAGCGTCACACCCCTCTTCACAGGTCCGCAGGACGATTTGGTACCCGGTGGGGATTTTAACTTGACACAAGAGCCCGCGGACCAATCCCGCGACATTCACCTTGTGTATCTCTCTCAGTGGTCATCGACCGTCTACGACTTGTTGAGACTTGGAAGAAGCTCCACGGCATTCAACCGGACTATACATTCTACACCTCTCGCTCGTCCAGCCGCATAGATCGCATCTACGTTACTCGCTCCCTTGCTGATGGCACACGTCATGCGGAAGTGTGGCCTTTGGCCTTTTCAGACCATGATGCGTGACGTCACCCTCGCCCGACAGCAAGTGTGGCATAGTCGTGGTCTGTGGAAACTCAATGTCGCTCACCTGACCTCCTCAGACTGTCGCCGTATGGTCGAAGAAGCGTGGGCACGTTGCCGCCATCGTCGAGAAGCCTAAGACTCCACCTTATCATGGTGCCTCTCCTGTGCAAAGCCGACCCTCAGGAAGACACTGATGAGTTATGGGAAGGAATTTAAGGCGTGGCAAACTAATACCCTGCACTTCTACTACACCATACTACGTGACTGTGCGATGATGCCTTTCTCGCCAGCTTGGCAGTCGATGGTCCGTCGCACGAAGGCGCAGATCTCCTTGATCATGCGGCGTAACTTGGAAGGCACTGTAGTCCGTTCTCGAGCTTCTAATCGAATGCCTCAAGAACTTCCGTTGATGTACCACCTCCTTCAGGAACGGCAACGACGACGACGAGCTCTGATCCAAGTTCTGACTGATGTGGAAGGGCGCCAGCACGACACCCAACAAAGCATCGGTCGTGCTCTCCATGCTCGTTTTGCCGGGCTATACGCAGCCGTACCGCATTCTGCAGCACTGATCACGGAAGTCGCTCAGCTTACTACGAACACACTTCCAAGACGACGTAACTCCAGATGAAGTGGTAGATGCTATTAAGGTGGCTTCCGATAACAGATCTCCTGGACCTGACGGTATACCCATCGAATTTTATAAAAGTTTTCACTATTTGTTGGCTTCCACGTGGACGGCAATCGGACAAGAGCTGATGTCACCGATGACAGTGGTCCCAAGCGCATTTCTAGATGGCATTATTATCCCCGTACATAAATCGGTTTATCGAGGGTCCAGGACTATCGGACAATTACTTTGCTCAACAGCGACTTGAAAATATTCACGCGGCTATTGGCATCGCGACTTAAGAAGGTCGCACGTTACGTCACATCCTGCGACCAGACGTCCCTAGGAGGCGACAACAACATCCGTACGGCCCTTTGCCGTTACAGAGACATGATAGCATTGGCGCATTATCAACGTCTCCCTGGCGCCTTGGCTTCACTGGACATTAGCCAGGCTTTCGACCGTGTTGACCATTTCTATTTACGGGCAGTTCTTCAGCATATGGGTTTTCCTGGCGGTATTGTCACAGTGGTTATGCGCCTGTTGAGTAGTGCAACCTGTAAAATCATGTACAATGGTCGCCTTTCACCGTCCGTGGTCACCGCACGATCTGTACGACAAGGCTGCCCTCTTTCCACGATTTTGTATGCTTTCGCCTTGGAACCCCTGCTCCAGGGCATGCGCCAACGTTTGGAAGGCATGGCCGTGCAAGGCCACCGGTTTTGTTGTACAGCCTACGCAGACGACATAGTGCTATATCTGCGCAGTGAAGATGAAGTACGAGCAGCACTGACATGGGTGGCGACTTACGGCGAAGCGTCGGGGAGCTGCCTCAACGTGTCAAAATCCAAGGTCCTGCTCATTGGTGAGGGCTTGCCGGAGAGATGCGTTGCCGCCACCATACGGTGTCTTGGACTTGATTTCGCAGCAGACCTGCGCCGCTCAGCGACTATCAGTGGTAGACGCTTGCTACAGACAATCAGAGCAAATCTCGCAGATCACCGGCTACGAGCTCTCGACGTTATCCAACGCGCGCAATACGTGAACATGTATCATGCTTCCCGTATACCACACATGGCTCAAGTACTAACAGACCCAAATCTCCTGGCGGGACGACTGTTGATGTCTTTCGGCTCCTTCGTCAGCTCGGGGATGTTATTCAAGGTGCGGTATGAATCCCTTGCACTGCCACGAGATCGTGGCGGGGTGGGACTCGTCCACGTGCCGACTCGTGTCAAGGCACTATACGTCAGCTCCCAACTAAAACTTTGGCATCGTTGCCCGCAGAGCCTTACTATCCTCCTGCTTCACAACTTTGCACCGGCCTCCTTGTCAGCCTTAGTACTGGTATCGACCATTCCAACCCCCTTTTATTACATCCAATGATTTTTCCTGGAGTACAGTTATGTCTACCGGTCCTTCCCACTTACACGATTGTACCTCACCAAAACAGTCTCCGAATTGTTACAACAGTGCCGCCCGTCCAACCCCATCGAACGTAAGTATCCACAGTACGTGTGGCGACACATATGGAAGGCGATCCATGCGCGTTTTCTTGAATCAGACGTTCAATCAGCGTGGTACATCACCGTGAATGGCCAACAAGTTAACCGAGATCGTCTGCACCGCATCCATCTCGCCGATTCATCCCTCTGCACCCACTGTGGAGTGGATGACACGGATGTCCACCGGTTCCACTGTGGCACAGCGTTCGACGTCTGGACACTTGCGCGGCGAATTTTGGCGTTTCTTACTCGACAGACACCAGCTCAGATTGACGTCCACATGCTTTTATACCCCGATAAGACTTTCTACCCCTCTGCCAAAACTCACACTGTGAATTGGATCTGTGGCAACACGATCTGCTATCTTTTTACTTCTGGCGACAAGTCTACGCTAAGATATTGGACTTATCTCAACGAACGACACTGCGTCCTGATATGCAACCCACGCTATAAGCAATATTTTTCCAATTTCTTACGGAGCACCTTCGATGACCCACCTCGTAGCTGAAACGTCCAAGCCCTGAGAAGCTGAAAACCTTATTACCCGAACCGAACTGAATAGATCTGCTACCCAGAGCCCACGCCTACGCAATGAGAAGACACGCTTGGACGAGCTGGTCTGCTGTAGGCGGAGACACTTCAGGAGCTCCTGTAAGAACTGGTCCTTAACTACAAGTCGCACGACGACTGTCTATTAAAAAAAATTAAAAATAAAAAAATATAACTTTTCCTTGTTTATTCTTCATAATTTCTTCTTAAAGGAAAATGAAATTTGATTTTGGCTTTGAGAAACTTTTTTTTTGTTCCAAAAGATTGTTTCTTCGCCATCAAGACGAAGGAGACTAATTTGAGTTTACTGGAAGGAAAAACCAGTATAATTGGAGTATTTGTTTTCTTCTGAAAAAAAAAATGGATAGAGTGTTTGCCAACAAAAAAAAAGTGGTTAGCGCGCGGGAATGCGATAGCAAAAGATCCATGTTTGCGCATGGCGGGATGCAAAAAAAAAAAAAAAAAAAAAAAAAAAAAAAAAATAATCCTTCTTCATATATGCAATACGTTCTGAGACATTGTTATTCGTGTAAGTTAAGATTTTTCTGCAATATTCGTTATTACTTAAGTGTAAGAGCGCACTTCCTTAGTAATGATTTCGTGATTTCTGTGTGTTTTAAGTACGAAATATGAAATTGTTGGAGATGAAATTCCTATGAGTGAAACAACCGACAGTGACCTTTATATTTTTTCTTGTCAGAAATAATTCATTTTTTTCCGAATATGTAGCGATTTCCGAGTATGTGGTTAGACAGGAGTCTAAGAGCACAACTTAAATTACTGGGAATGTAACTAGCAGCAGTCACCTTCATAATCTCGCTTGTCACAAGTATTTATCTGCGATCGAATCCTCAACCACAGTAGACAGTGATGAAAGATCTCTGCTGTAATATTTTTAGACTGTAGTACCATATACGAAACATGTTCATTTATGAGATGCATGTTATAAACTTCGAAGAACTGCGGGAGCTCTCGAAAATGCGGTTTTTTCTTTCAATTTTTGTTTTAAGACCCAAATCGTTGACACAGCGTATAGGGAAGTGGGCTACTTAATCATTTGGAGCTCTAGGAGCGTCTCATAACCACATTCTGTTTATCTTCTTATTCTTTGAGACCCTCAGAATCAATTTTTCGGGTGTTTTTATAGATGTATTAGTACAATGTGGTACTACACACTATTCCTAACCCGTTTTCCGAAACGTAAAATCGAAAACACGATGTCAATATGAATGAGAATAAGATGACATAACGCGGTATTTACGACAATCTGCAGAATACAGTCAAATACGCTATCTTTATTATGCATGCATGTAAACATGCGGTCAGAGAAACAGTAAAAATTTTTATGCATTTCAGAATCATGGAAATGGATATACTGCGCCTGATACTGTTAAGGAGGAGGCAAGGGCGATGAAGGCGGAACGTCAGCTCGATGGAATGCGGCGTCATGCATTATGGCAGAGCAAACGCAATTTTCGGTACCTGGAAGAATAATGCGCCTTCCAGAATGAGATTTTCACTCTGCAGCGGAGTGTGCGCTGATATGAAACTTCCTGGCAGATTAAAACTGTGTGCCCGACCGAGACTCGAACTCGGGACCTTTGCCTTTCACGGGCAAGTGCTCTACCAACTGAGCTACCGAAGCACGACTCACGGCCGGTACTCACAGCTGCACTTCTGCCAGTATCCGTCCCCTACCTTCCAAACTTTACAGAAGCTCTTCTGCGAAACATGCAGAACTAGCACTCCTGAAAGAAAGGATACTGTGGAGACATGGCTTAGCCACAGCCTGGGGGATGTTTCCAGAATGAGATTTTCACTCTGCAGCGGAGTGTGCGCTGATATGAAACTTCCTGGCAGATTAAAACTGTTTTAATAATGCGCCTGTTTCGTCTGCTAGCCGCTTTGTGTTCGTGGCGCTGTGCACACTGCAGTGCGCATGCGCGGATCTGCGACCGCTTGCTTTTGATTGGCTGGCGCGACACGAACCGACAACAGCGGTTCGGTTCTCTAGACCCGAACGGTAGTAGTAGTAGTAGTTTTATTCATCCGTAGATCTCTTTTTACAAGGATATAGCACATGTCAAAGTATTTACAAGCTTAGATCAATTTTACAATAAGCTAATTCGTATACACATATATTTACAGACTTCTAGTTAGAGACAATCATTAGATTTTACTCCTGGAATACAATAATTTATTTACAAATAACTCATTAAATAATGTAATGCCACACTATTCACTCATATTTCACTATCAGTCACTGCACACACTATACACACATTGTTTCATAACACTTCACTCACTACACACACACACACACACACACACACACACACACACACACACACACACACGCACACACACACAGGTGATCCTTGGGCCATTTTCTGTACTGCAAGTTCCCATTTGCTATCCTGAAAAACTGAGTCAGCATCCCTTCATAATGAGTGAGATGTTGAGCTCAGAAAGAGGAAGAGGTGTTAGTATTGTGCTATGCATAGCTTGAGGGGAGAGTGTCTCTAGAAAGGAAAAAAGAAGAAAAATAATAAAGTGAAGGTGTTATGTGGAATATTGGATGTTTTATAATCATCATTATTATTATTATTTGTTTGTATAACATTTTTTTATCAAACCCCTACTCTGCTTTATCTAAGTAATCCTTCAATGTATAAAATGTATTGCATAACAGGTACTTTTTAGCTGCCTTCTTAAATAAGTGTATTTTTGAAATTTCTTTAATCTCTTTTGGTAATTTATTGTACAGTTTTATTCCTTGGTAGAAAATGCTGTTTTGAGTTTTATGTTTATTTTTTCTTGGTAAATGTAAGTTGAGTCTATCTCTTGTTGCATGGTCATGGACAGAGCTGTTTGTGCAGTAATTGCCAATGTTACTTTTGATGTGTACAACTGACTGGTAAATGTGTTCACATGGAGCAGTTAAAATTCCCAGTGTTTTGAACAGATCTTTACAATGAGCTCGACTACTATTTCTGGTTATTATTCTTGTGGATGTTTTCTGGAGTTTGAAAATTGTGTTCATATTTTGTGGATTTGTTCCCCAAAAAAGAATGCCATAGCTAAGAATTGAGTGTACATATGAATAATATGTAACTAAAAGACACTGCATGTTACACACAGATGATAGAATTCTAAGGGCATAACATGCTGATGACATTCTGTTTGCAAGTACCTTTGTGTGTTCGCAGCACTTCAGCTGAGAGTCAATATTCATTCCTAGAAATTTTGCATTTGTTACACAGTCTATAGAGGTGCCATCTACATTTAATTTAACATTGTCATTTTTCCTCTTCAAACTGAAGTTCATGGCATTAGTTTTCTTTATGTTTAATGTCAATTTGTTGCTTATTGACCAATCGTAAACTTCCTTGAGAGTTTCATTTGCTTTCTCGGTAAGGAGTTCTCTTGTTCTCTCAGTGACTATAATATTGCTGTCATCAGCGAAGAGAATTTTCTCACCATGAGTAACACTACTGGGAAAGTCATTGATGTATATCAGGAATAGTATTGGTCCTAATATGCTACCTTGTGGAACCCCTATATTAATATGTTTTGGTTCTGATAAGTATTTTACTAAATGTTTAGATCTATTTGAAGTATGTGTTATCTCTACTCTTTGTACCCTATCTGTTAGGTATGATCGAAACCAGTCATTAGCTACCCCTCTTATTCCTAATGCTTCTAATTTATTTAATAGAATCTTGTGGTCGACTGTATCAAAAGCCTTAGAAAGATCCAAAAATATGCCTGTGACACACTCATCTTTATCAAGAGCATTAAGTACAACTTTTGTGAATTCTACTATGGCTGACTCCGTATTTTTGCCACTTCGAAAACCAAACTGTGATTTGCTTAAAAGATTGTATTTATTCAGATAATTCATTAATCTGTCTTTCATAATTGCTTCTATTATTTTTGAGAACGCTGACAGCAGGGAAATGGGCCAGTAATTTTCTATGTCTTCTGCATTACGTTTCTTAAGCAAAGGTACAACTCTTGCCTGTTTTAGCTGCTCTGGAAATGTCCCTGATGTGAAGGATTCATTTATTATATTTGTTAAAGGGCCTTGTATAATCCCTATGCATTGTTTCAGTACACACATTGGTACATCATCTAAGCCTTCTGACTTTTTATTTTTTAGCTTTTGAACAGTTTTATTGACTTCATTCTCTGTGGTTGGAAGTAACATCATTGTATCTAGTGCAACAATTTTTGCAGGTGTTATATTTGTTTTGGGGAATTTTTGCTGTAACTTCTCTGCAATACTTGAAAAATGCTCGTTTACATAGTTTGCTAAGTGTTGTGGATCATTTATTACCTTATCCCCCTCCCTTAGCAGTATGTTATTCTGCGTTTGTTTGCCTCTCCCCGTTTCCTTTTTTATAACATCCCAGACTGCTTTGCTTTTATTCTCTGCATTATATATTATTTTGTCATTAAATGACTTTTTTGCAGCAATCAGCACCTTCCTATAAATCTTTTTGTATCTATGATAGAAATTTAAGAATTCTGGATCATTGTGAATCTTTTTCATGGAACTGAGGTGTTTAAGTGTTTGGGAGGACTTCTTAATACCTGCTGTTATCCATCTGTTTTTGTGAGATGTTGATACAGTAATGCATACTTTTGGAAATGCTGTTTCAAAGTTCAATTTAAACAATGTGGAGAATTTGGAGAATTTCATATTCACATTGGTTTCCTTATACACTTCATCCCAGCTTTGTTTTTCTAGTTCTTTTGAAAAATCTTTTATTTTGATTTCTGATAGATGTCGTTTATAGGCTTGTAGTTTAGGGAATGATTCGATGCCTGATTTTACTGTTGTTATTTGACAGAGATGGTCTGATAGTCCGAGATCTTTTACAGCTACATCACATTTTTCCCTGTCTATATTTGTGGCCACATGGTCAATTACTGATGCAGTCATTGTAGTAACCCTTGTTGCACTATTGACCAATAGGGACATGCCAAAACTTTGAAGGATATTTATGAAGGTGCTGCTGGATTCATTTATGATATTAGTGTTGATGTTTATGTCCCCACACAGAATTATGTTGACCTTTGTACTTGAGACTTTATCTAGAACTTCTGTTAATTTATTGAAAAAAGTGTCCACACTACCACTGGGAGATCTATACACACACAAAATGATTAATTTCTTGGTGATATCGAGCCCTGATAATTCAATAGCTGATATTTCAATGTGTTTGTCTTCACTTACTGTACTGAGGTCATGTCTAGATTTGAACTGTGTTCCTTTTCTGATATAAATGCATGATCCTCCACCCCTTGAAGTAGTTCTGCAGTAAGAGTTTGCCCTTTCATACAATGATAATACTACATGTTGGATTTCTGTGTCTCTACACCAGTGCTCAGTAATACAAACTACTGTGCAGTTCAAAGATTGGAGCTCAACTTCTAATGCTTGTATTTTATTTTTTATTGATTGCATGTTTTGATGGAGGATTGTTAAGTCTGTGAAATGCCCCATGTTACTCTTTCCGATGGTTTGTTTTTCTTTGTGACATCTGGTATGTGTGATTTTTGAAGTGTTATAATCTGTCTTGTGAGTGATTGTTTCAGTATTTTTTGAACTGCTAGAGATACTCTTTAGGCAGAGGAACCTGTTGTCTGGCTTTATCCTAAAAAAGACCTACTTTTCCTACCTATGACAACAGGTATTTGACCATGTGTGGCCCGAGATCCACCCCCTATACTTTCATGAATCAGCTGTACCAATCTTCCCTTCCCAGTCCTGTTTAGGTGTAGGCCATGCCTAGTGAAACCCCATCTGTTGATAGTCCCGACGGGCACCAGAGAAACATGAGCAAAGTTGGCCATCCTCAGAGCCATCCCCAGCCCCACATTGATTCGCCTCACAGCTCCATCAAGGCGTGGCTGATCATGACGCCGGAACAGCTCAACAAAGTGTACATTGGTGCCATGAGTCAGGGAAGCTATCTTGTCCAGGTCACCACCTATTTCATATGCCCCGTCCCTGTCCAAACTGTTTCCCGCCCCACCCACTATCACTACATGGTCCTCTTTTGTAAAATCCTTACATAAAGACCCTAGGTCCTCTATCACATGACTTAGCCCTGCATTTGGTTTGAAGATACTGGTGGTCTGGTACGCTGCCCCTAAACTTTCCTGTAACTGAGGGCCTACACCTCGCCCATGGCTACTACCTAGCAGCAGCACTTTCTTCTTCCTAACACTTTGTACATTCCTAGGCTTCTTGGCCTCGGTTGAAGTGTGCTGCACATTTCCTGCTCCTCGTTCTACCTGAGGCTCTTCTCCACTTAACTCTGGCAGTGGCAGATACCTGTTTTTGGTGTTGATGATAAAACTATCAGATCGCGTTCTCTTTCTTCCTATCCTCCTACCAGCTGCCAGTTGCCAACCACCCTCCTCCCCCCTATTTCCCTTGATCCTTATCAGTTCCTTCCTTGCTTCCTCCAACTGTGCCTGAAGGGCACAGATTTTCCTTTCCTGCTCCCCAATCAAGATGTTCCTACTGCATACTCTGCAGTTCCAGGAGAGAGCCTCTTCTGTTCTCCCAACATTCTCCCCACTGCATCCCCCCCAGTGAAAATATTTCCTACAAGATTGGCAACAAATCCCTCTACTCACTACCCTATAACAGCTCCCACATTTCTCACTCATGGTCAGTTTCGAAAGAATAGTTAAGTTTAAAGAATGTTTTAAATTTGTCAAGGTCGCGAGATTGTATGTATGCAAGCAAAAAAAACGACACAAAGATCTTATGTGCGGTGGTTGTTGTTTTTCTACTGATTTAGAGATGTAAAAACAGAAGAATGAATTTGTAATTACTTTGCTTTTAGAGAATTTAAGTTATCAGGCTATCGAAATGCATACTGAATAATACAGAGACTCTAATGCAAGTACTAGACCATTCGGTGCTATTGAGTACCGAAACGATCGGCACAATGGCGGAAAGATACAAAATAGGAACCCTGTAGAGAAGCAGTAACAGCAGAATGGTTCGACAAGGTGAGCTCAGTTACTTCAAAAGCGGGCGACGCTTGAGTAACAAATTCATCAGGATTTCACCTCTTCTAAAACAAGAAACAACCACAACGAAACCAAGACCAGGCAGACCTCACATACTGACGGACAGAGACCATCGAGCATCACGGAAGGTGGTTCTAAGAAATCGCATGAACTAGTGGAAGCAATCACTCGTGAGTTCCATAGTGCTACCAGCAGCCCAGTTAACACAATGACTGCGTGTAGAGTGTTAAAAACACTGGAGTAGAGTGGTCGAACAGCTCCTCATAACCCACACACTTCCGTAGTCTATATTAAGCGACGCTCATAATGGTGTCAAGAGCAACGCTACTGAACTGTGGATTACTGCAAACGAGTCATTTGGAGAGATTAACCACGCAGTACTTCGTGGCAGTCCGATGGAAGGGTTTGTGGTTAGCAAATCTATGGAGAACGTTACCTATCATTAGGTGTAGTGCCAATAATGAAGCACAGAGTAGGTGGTGTTAGGGATAGACAAGTTTTTCGTGGTTGGGTTGTAGTCCCATTATGGTGCTGAAGAAAACACCAAATGCGGGAGGATACGAACACGTTTCACAACATCGTGTACTGCAGATCAAAGAATCATTTCAGTTATTGGGCAAAAGTAGAATTGAGCACGCCCTTTCTGAAGCCGCTCGTCTGACACCAATAAATTCAACGAAAAAGTTGCATCCAACAGGAGAGCATTGGCTTGTATTATTCAGGCAATTGTATTTCTTTGTAAACAAGAACTAGCCTTTCGCGCCCATCGAGAAGATGAAACATCAAAAAAAAAAAAAAAAAAAAAAAAAAAAAAAAGCTATGAGCACTATGGGACTTGACATCTATAGTCATCACTCCCCTAGAACTTAAACCTAACTAACCTAAGGACATCACACAACACCCAGTCACCACAAGGGAGAGAAAATCCCTGAACCCGCCAGGAATCGAACCCGGTAACCTGGGCGTGGAAAGCGAGAACGCTACCGCACGACCACGAGCTGCGCACATGAATCCGCCAGCTACAATGGTAACTATATGGAAATGTTGGATTTACTGACTCAAGGAGAGCAGTTAATTCAAAACCATTTGTCATCATCCTCAACCTTTAAAGGAACTTCTCCAGATGTACAGAATGATGTAATAGAATTGATAACTCTGGCAATAATGAGAAAATAAGATCTAAAATTCAGAACTGCAATTTCATTTCGATCCAAGCTGATGAAATATTAGATGTGTCATGCAAGAGTCAAATGAGTATAATATTCAGATACTGTATTGCAGACAAAATTGAGGGAAGATTCGTTGAATTTTACGATGTTTCTAGAGATAAAATTGCTGAAGGTTTGTCAAACGTTATTCATGCAGTATTGAAAGAATGGAATGTGGAAAGAAAAGTGGTTAGTCGAACATATGATAGCGCTTCAGTAATGGCGGGCAGAGAAAGAGGACTACAACAATTGGTGAAGCAGTTCTGTCCCTATGCGCTGTTTGTTGTTATGCACACCAACTGAATTTGGTACTGTTACATGCCTCCAAAATCCTACGACAAGTACGCATGTTTGTAAATGATTTTACTGCATTCCATTCGGTTTTCAGCAAATCATCAAAACGAACTGTATTGCTAACTGAGAAAGGATTTAAACTGCCACATGTAAGCAGCACCCGCTGGAACTTTCATTCAAGGGCAGTTTCAACAATAGCTAGTCATTTCTAAGAGCTATATAGTGTTTTTAATTATACAATTGATGATGCAGACTCTCAGTGAAACCCAGAATCTTTGAGCTGTGCTGTGAGAATGAAACGACGGATGGATGAGGCTACGTTTGCCTACTTGCTTTGTTTATGTTGTTCATTTCTTTAATGTTCTTCAGTCAAAATCTCTCAGTATAACTGCTTGCCACGACGAAATAAGAACTGTTTTGAGTAACTTACGACAATTAAGAACGGGAACATTCGTTGATGAATGCATTAAATGCAGTTTGTGTTTGAATGGCAACTTATCATTCCGTGACAATCAAAAGACATCTCTCAGGGCACTAACTTACGAGATACTGGATTTGCAAATTGTTCAGATGGAAAGAAGATTTCAAGAGTTTCCCCAAATTCAGTTTGTGAACTTTTGAACGAAAAGTGTTTCCCGAACTATCAAAAAGAATTCGCAAAGTTGAAACTGATTCACTTATTAGAACAGTACCCTTTATTCAAACAAGAACAACTTGAAAATGTACTGTGTAACATATACATTGATGTGAAAAAAACACTTATTTCCAAGAATCCTCTTAAAGTACATAGTCAACAATGATGTAGACTCTGTTTATCAAGAAACAACGAAGTTCCTGCGTTTGGTTTTGACCCTAACCGCAACTACAGCAAGCAGTGAACGAAGCATGAGTACTCTTAAACGAGTGAAGAATTATTTAAGGAATTCAATGTCCAACACCCGGCTGTCGTGTTTGAGCACGTTAGTAATAGAAAAGACACTACTTGGAGAGCTACCCAGTGATTAGATCTTTGTAGACCGAGTTATAGACTCATTCGTGGAAAGAAATGGCTCATTGCACTTATGTACAAGAAAATATAAGTGCTTCTTCTCTTGCTGCTGGAGTTCTACAAATTTGTCATCGTTCTTTGAACAAGTTAGTTATTATTATTATTAGTGGCGGTGGTAGTGGTAGTGGTAGTAGTAGTAGTAGTAGTAGTTGTTGTTGTTGTTGTTTTATTTGATGCATTTTGTTTCATTTGTTTAAATTGTTATTTATTGTACTATTTTGTCTCCCTATAATAAATGTAGAGTCTCCCCAACCTTTACAGCCACGCTACGCCACTGCTTTCCTTACCTAATAAAATGCTTTAGATGTGATGCCACATAAAAGAAAATGACTACACAAACTCCCTCTGCTGAAAGCTCTATCCCCGTCTCAGCTGAGCGAAGAACGTACTTGTAAGAACGAGATCACAGAGGATGAACAAACCTTACCAGCTTTGTTTCTTTCAGATAGAGACTTACCTGGTGCCTCAGAAACTTCCTCCGCTCCCTAGCACCGACCCTCGCTGCACACTGCATACCATGCGGCCAATTCCAGAAGACCATGAGAAATTATTGTACACAGGTAACGACTCGGCTGTGATGGGACTAGTTTCCCTGTCCTAGTAAGCAACTGAGAAACTAGAAATATCAGTAAGTGTTTCTAGTGTACCATTCTCCCTATTGCAGTCTTGTTTGCAGTGAATGATTTCAGAGACAATATTCGTATTAAGTAACCGGTTTTTGCCGTGCGTGACCAACTTCAGATCGCCTTCATGAACAACATAACTCCGGAGAGTGTCGCTACAAGTCAATAATTTTAATAATGATTTGCTCTTTTGGGCACTACAAGTGAATTTCGCTGCGCTGGTGGTGCTCGCACTGCATTATGACTGCGAAAGATAGGTAGCACAGATAGCAAAGGTCAAGAAGGGAACAGCATTTGAAATGTCGTGCTACAGACTAATGCTGAAAATTAGATCGGTAGACCAGATTATTAATAAGAGGTACTGAATCGTCTCGGAAAGAAAAGATGTTTATAGCACAACTGGACTAAATTAAGGGATCGGTTGATAGGCCTTCACTTAAGGCATCGAGGAATTTCGTAGGCCCCCATGAATTCGAGCCCCGGTATTTCGAGGTTCCGTGTAATTCGAGCTGGATTTTAAGAAAATTAAAATTTTACATAAAACAAGAGTAAAAACCTGTTTTCATACGTTTTACGCACTTTCAAATGTACCAAATTTTGAACTTTCTTTCAATTTTCCGTGTAAAATACCGGTAAAACTGCCCCACTTATGGTTTTCGTTCACAATGAATAGAAATAACCTTGGCCCCAGACTTCTGATGCATTTCTATTACAGATGGATAGGTTCCATTAGGTTTCGAGGGTTGCACTTGCTCTTTCTTTGACGATCCTTCACTGATTGGTACCGCCTGACAATCAATTGTAACATCCTTATTGTTACCACTTTTTTGTGACTATTCAGCAACAGTGGTGCTTAAAATCACTACGCCTAACTAACAATACAGTACACCCTTGCTGTACGTGTATGTCTGTTGGTTGTGTACTAACATCTGTATTGTAATGAGCCCACCTGTACGTGTATGTCTGTTGGTTGTGTACTAACATCTGTATTGCAATAAGCCCACATGTGTCACATTAATTTTAAAGAATTGTATGTATGTACCGTGTACTATTCATGTGTAACTGTGGGTTTTCTTAATGTTTTAATTTATACATTACAATGAGTGGCTGGAGTAAGAGGAAATTTGTGCCGTTGAATGTGAA
Source organism: Schistocerca gregaria (assembly GCF_023897955.1). NCBI lineage: Eukaryota > Metazoa > Arthropoda > Insecta > Orthoptera > Acrididae > Schistocerca > Schistocerca gregaria. The sequence continues at coordinate 157,897,686 of NC_064925.1, forward strand.
ACTGGAGGTTATGGAAACACTAGACAAAGGAGAAATATTGAAAAATATTGCTGCTGAGTATGGAGTCGGTGAATTGACAGTTGGAGATTGGCGAAGAAACAGAGACAAGACTGATCTTCGCGATCTGTACGCAGAGAATCCATATGGGAAACACTTGGAAGAGTGCAGCTGACTTTTGACTTTTTTGTTTAAACCTCTCTGTTTGTTTGCCCCTTCTGAGAGAGTCATTCACAGAAAAGTCGCTGCAAGCACTGATCGACCTGCTAGCCGATAGGTTGGCAACGTGGCAACGTCGTTTAGCAGACCTACTTCCCCTAGCACAGTGTCGTGCTGCGCCATGTGCAAACGAATCATACTTGCTTCTGCAGGTTAGGGGGAAGTAAAATAGGAAGTACACAACATTTCTTTTACAAGTTACAAAGAGTTGCAAAGAGCACTAAAAATGATGATACAGATAATGTAGAAAACCACAGACCAATTTCTTTGTTATCTTGCATTTCCAAAACCATAGAAACGATAATGAAAAAAAACTATTGTAGTATCTAAACAAATACAGATTTCTCTGCAATTAACAAATCGGTTTCAGGTCCGCAAGAGACACACAGTCAACTACACTACAGTTTACTTGAAGTCGTACTCGAAGCACCAGACAAGGGCGTGAACGCAACAGGCGTTTATTTATAACTGTCAAAGGCATTTGACGCAGTTGACCACTGAATTTTATTACGCAAGTTAGAACTATTATGGATAAGAGATATGGTAAAGAACTAGCTTGTCTTACTTGGAAAACCAGGTGCAAAGAATTGAAATGTCATATGTTTCTAAAAGACTAGTAGTAAAAGATTTATCAGATTCGAAACATATTTAATGTAGGCGCCCTCCAGGGCAGTTTATTGGCCAAATTATCTTCCTTATGTATGTAAATGATATTTCACAGAGTGTCAGGCACGGAGAAAATATGCTATTTGCTGATGAGAGTACCGTAGTTATTACAAACAAAAATTTAACACAGTTAGAAAAATCTAATTAAGCTCTTAGAGACGTCCATAACTGGTCATTAAAGAACAGAGTAACTTAAAAAGTGAAAAAGACAAATTGTATAAACTTCCGTCTAAATAAAAAATCCAATGCTACTGCATTGAAAATAAACAACGATATACTAAATTGTGTAACTGGTAGCAAATTCTTAGGGTTGAATGTAGACCGTCAGTTGAATGGACAGAACAGGTGAGGATTTTGGCCAAGAGGCTATCCTCAGCATGTTATGCCCTAAGAATCCTTGAGCCAGAATGCAATACTTCATGTCTCAAAGTAGCGTATTTCGGATATATGCCTTCAACCCCTAGTTATGGGGTAATGTATTGGTGAATAAGTGCTGGGAACATCAGACTATCTTCAAGATACAGAGAAGAGCTGTATTAAAAATAACGAATAATAGTAACAGGGCATACTTTAAAGAATTGTTCAAAAGGCTATAAATTCTGGTTCTGTCTGAGTACATTTATCACAACATAATGTAAATAAGAAAAAATCTTAATCTATTCACCAAAAACAGTACAATGGAATACCATAGAATCAAATCCAGACACTGTTTCCATCTAAAGAGAAGCAATAAGTCAAAAACTCAAAATTGGTATTATACCATGGGATAAAATTGTACATACAATAGACTGCCACAAAAAAGTAAACATGTAAATGATCCCCACACCTGTAACCAAATGCTATATTTAGGAAATAATAGCTATTAAACTGCAAATGAATATTTAAAATAACTAGAGAAAGTAGCCTAACTTTCATGAACACTGTCCAACCTAACAATTTATGACATGATTGCGAAAGTAGGACTAAGTATAAGAACTATAAATACTGTAAAAGACACGTTCATTTTAATAAGAAACATTGTGCAAACATATGACGACACCCATATAATGTATATTGTTCTACAAATGAATAAATAAATGAATCAATCAATAAACAATTATAGTTGCCATTGCAGAGATTATTCTTCACATCAACTTCCTGTGGTGTAATCATCTGGACAGCGCTAATAAAAGGTGTTGGTAAGTCGATTTCCAACTTAGGCACGTGTAAAGTAGAACATGCACACCATATTTCACTCATTTCGCTAGAAAAGATACTTCAGTTGCCTACAAGTGTTCAAATGGCTCTAAGCACTATGGAACTTAACTACTAAGGTCATCAGTCCCCTAGAACTTAGAACTTCTTAAACCTAACTAACCTAAGGACATCACATACATCCATGCCCGAGGCAGGATTCGAACCTGCCTACAAGTGTGACAGAGACACTGACTATGTGCTATGTTGTTGCTGTGGCTACATATTTGCTTTCATGAGTGCTTGTCTCCCATATGACACATAATTACCCCCTATTTACTACAAAGTGAACATAAGGGATGAAACCTATGCAAATTCCCATTCCAAAGCATGGTGGGAAATTCTGGTGTAGTTCAGAATACGATGCAACCTGTCAGGTCTGACCCTCATCTCACTCAATAAAGCTGCTGTGAAGTCCATCAATCACATGTTTTTCCGACTACTCAAAATCGATTACTTAAGAACTGTAGCATTTGATGTTAATATGTAACAATTAAGTGTTAGGTATTCTGAGTACATTTTGTTTTGAGATGGCTGTAATCCATTTCTTGAGGCAGGATTCGAACCTGCCTACAAGTGTGACAGAGACACTGACTACGTGCTATGTTGTTGCTGTGGCTACAAATTTGCTTTCATGAGTGCTTGTCTCCCATATGACACATAATTACCCCCTATTTACTACAAAGTAATCATAACTGCAAAAATTGTACTCGTCTGATTATATTGTAGCAGCAACATTTCTTTCTGTGCAACCATCAATAAAATTATATAGAACATGTCACGTATTACTCTGATCACACTGTCATTCTGTTACTGTTGGACCATTGCAGCTATAGAGCTTGTACGGAGCTAGGTAAAAGGGTATATCATTTCTACATGAAGCTCTGTGGGTCTTCAGAGAGAGACCCTGGTGAAATGCAGAAGTACATCTCGTGAAAGGAGGACAGAAAATATGAGACTTTGAACACTTTATAGGTCCTACTAATGATCGTCTTCTCATTACTGCATCATATGATAAGCGTAAAATGTTAAACACTCCCAGGGGACATCATGCTACTACCCTGCAATTCTACCTCTATCTACATAAATAAAAATGTAAATGTTCATTTGTCCAACATCGTGTGTCTCTGATGTATCTCCGAAAGTGCTTAACCAGTTGCTTTGAAATTTTGACACAACGTTGCATTCCAATACAGACATGTTTTAGGTACCTATTTCTGCAACGTTGTGACTTTCTGTAACGGCGTTTCCCTGTTATTAACTTTATAAAAAAATTATGTATTACACATATTAAACAATAGGTATATAAAAACACACTTGTATTTCAATGCAACGTTGTTTCAAAATTTCAAAGCATTCGGTCAAAAACATTATGAGATTTGTGAATACGAACATTACGTATCTATGTAAGTACAAATTCAGATGTTCGTTTCTTCAAAATCTCATATCTCCAGAAGTTCTTCATGGATTACTTTCATATTTTGACACAACATTGTTTTCGAACACTCGCGTGTTGTTATACCTACTGAAAGGCCCTCTGGTAAATATGTAATATGTACGTAATAAAAGGGGCAACTTTATAAAAATGTAAATGTTGGTTTTCTCAAAATCGTTAATTTCAGAATGTTCTTGACCAATTGAATTCTCAGGTGGGCATGTTGCCTAATTCTTCAATACATGTATATTTTTAACACACACACACACACAGGGAAATCATTCTTACCAAAAATCTCAAGACACACCTTTCTGATTTACACATTGCTGTAATAAATGTTTAGACACGTTGTTAGCAAACAAGAAAGTTGTCTTTATGGTTTATTGGTTTATGATTAGAATACTACTTCAGAATCTGAATTTGCAATAACAATAAACAAAGCTCAAGATCAGAGAAAGAGAGGAAGAGTAGATGGACAGTGGGATTGGAGAAAACGGACATACAAAACGGGAAGGAGGAGATTGACGGAGAGAGGGACAGGAGAAGATCGAGAAAGAGAGAGAGATGGGGTAGGAGGAGACGGTGATGGACTTAGAGAGGAGTAGAGAGAGGGGGTAGTAGGAGATGGAGAAATAGTAGGGGGAGTAGAGGATGGACATAGAGAGGGGGAGGAAATGATGGAAAGAAAGAGGGGGAAGGAGGAGAAGATGAGCAAAAAAAAAGGATGAGAGGGAGATGGACAGAGACAGGGGAGTAAAAGGAGATTAGGATGTATGTCCAGATCCCATACATAGTACAGGATTGTGTTTCTCTTTTCTTTCTTCTTCATTTAAGCAAATTAAGCCACAGCGAAGTGTGGCTGGGCACAACTAGTCCTTGATAATGGTTTTAGTTCAGCGAGGAAAAGTGTCCATCACCCCATCACGTATGCCATATCCAGCTGATGGCAAAAACGTAGATATAAGTTCAGAATATAAATAAAGGACTACTTAAGAATTAATCAGTATAAGCGGTTGTATCGATTGTGGCGTGCATATCTCCCACTGCTGTAGATAATTATTTGGCACACCGCCATTATTCTATGAGATGCAGTCTCATTAGGCGTACTCATAGTTGCACACAGCAACAGAATTAATGTAAGTGTCTGTGTAATTTACTGTAGTATAATATTTTGTGAATACTGTGATATTATGTAATCTTGTGTTTCATTTATGTTGCAAGCTATTGTTCCAGTTAAAAGGCGTCTTGGCAAGGCTAAGGTTCCGTGTTACAAATTATATCAAAGGTCCAGTACGAACCAAAGCTTTGGAATTATTCAATCTACGAAATCCAATAAAGCAATATTTACAGAAAAATCACTCACGGTCAAACTTACAATGAATGGACCTTATGCAAAAAGCCATTGTCAAGCACACAAAGTTTGTATAAACTGATCACATACTATTGTCATTCTTATTATTATTTAAATTAAAAGGAAGGTGAGCGTTGGCCAAAATATTGATGTTTTATTGATAGGAGAATCGATTTTCGATCACATAGTGATCATCTTTAGTGCTGTATAAATTAAACTCAGACACTGGTATCAAGTTATCAATAACCAAAACTGAGAAGCTGATCTTCCTTTTAATTTTACATATATGGTCGTTTTGCACACAGCACTCGATGGAGTCACCAATCAATTATTATAATTTGTTTGTTCTTCGATATTCTCAAACCAGACAGGAAAAGCCCCTATAAATCAAACAACTTGCAGGGATGATGATGCCACATTTCACCTGCTATTCCAAATATCCCTCGAAATTTAATGTGTGATTAAGATTGGGTGATTTAGAGGGCCAGTCGAGCTGCAATAGGGTATTTGAATGTTTATCAGTCCATAGAATGTATACGTGCAGAATGTATACGTCCACTACGTATATGTCATGAAGATGTAGAAGAAAGGGCAACACTTATTGAGCTCTTCATCCAGGCCATGAAGGCCCAATGGATGTCCACCGGCCTCTGTGTCATCCTCTGCCTTGCTGCATCGTGCGGTATGGAGGGGCATGTAATAACCACAAAGGGCAACACTTGGTCGCCGAAAATGTTGAAATAAACATCCTGTTTAGAGTTGCTCTCCGTCAAAACTACGGTTCGGTAGATCCAGTACAGTACATAAATAACGTAGTAGGTAGTAGGACAGTGGGTGGTATTGGTAGCAGTGGTAGGAAAGAAACGTAAATGAATGGGTAAAAAACTGGGAGCCGACGCGTTTCTTTTTTTTTCTCGTAGTTACAATCGCACACCGTTCAGCGTTACTCTATTGTTTATTTTATTTCTGTACAAAATACAGATTGCATTTTATAAGTAATAAAAATTAGTTGACTACGTAACCTGTGCAGTTTTATGTAACCAAAGCAATTACTTTTGATGCTAGGGGAGTTTACATGTACAAACACAAAAAATCTATATAATCATTGTTCTTATTTTGAACTCAATGGAACGTGCTAATCTATATAATCTTTGTTCTTATTTTGAACTCAATGGAACGTTCTTCATCATGGCAATAGGCAAGAATTTCCTGTTATTATTGATGACTGAGAAAGTTGTTTAACAATAACAGGAACATGTTTTATGTAAACTCGACGAAGTACTGAAGCTATGAAATGTTTTCGTTTTGCGTTTTTCTTCACATTTTTCCTTTTTTAGGAAATTGCGTTTTCTATCGCTATATGATAAACCTGTATTTTCTTATTTATTTTTATCCCGGCACTGTCTCTTTCACGTTAGAGATCAACAATTTTCGAATAAAACCTCAATGAAACATTGAAAATTTCAATATTGATATAAATACTGCTTGTTTCTAACTAACACACCGGAGGATAATTATGTAAAACAAAAATGTTTCTAGGTTATGCAGCCCTTTACACACCCTCATTCCGTTTCTGGACAGCTCACCGCGTCGGTTTCTGGGGAATCTAATAAGATACTGATGACATATGCAGACAAAATGATCGAAATGAAGTAACGTCCAATAGGTGTGTAACACACCTAATGTGCAGGTAATTCAGTTACGATCTTATCTGACTAAAGCTATTAGGAAAACTACCATAGTCTATGCTTACTTACGATAGTGTGCGGTAGCCTATGGTAGTTTTACAGCTCTAATCCTGACTCGTGTCCACAATTACTATAGTGAGTGGCCCAAAATCGTGGTACGGAACACCCCTAAAGCATCACAGAACCATCTCCGACCTTAACTACACCATCCATGCAATGCAGTTTACTCGCCTCATTGGGTTTCCGGTGCCCTTAACGCGAAGCAAAGTATCACTGGGGCCAAAATCGCGACTTGTCGAACTACATTGCAGACCATCACTCAGCTGGAAGAAACTGAAGCTTCTTAAGTCAATACAATCAAGAGATACTGTTATTTATGTCAAAATAGAAGATAGCAGTTATAAGAGTCGAGGGACACGAAAGGGAAGCAGTAGTTGGGAAGGGAGTGAGACAGAGTTGTAGCCTCTCCCCGATGTTATGTTTCTGAAAGTATATGTATGGAGTGTAGCCATGTATGGAAGTGAAACATGGACGATAAATAGTAAGGACAAGAAGAGAATAGAAGCTTTCGAAATGTGGTGCTACAGAAGAATGCTGAAGATCAGATGGGTAGATCATATAACTAATGAGGAGGTATTGAATAGGACTGGGGAGAAGAGAAGTTTGTGGTACAACTTGACTAGAAGAAGGGATCGGTTGATATGACATGTCCTGAGGCATCAAGGGATGACCAATTTAGTATTGGAGAACAGCGTGGAGGGTAAAAATCGTAGATGGAGACCAAGAAATTAATACACTAAGCAGATTCAGAAGGATGTAGGTTGTAGTAGGTACTGGGGGATGAAGTAGCTTGCACATGATAGAGTAGCATGGAGAGCTGCATCAAACCAGTCTCAGGACTGAAGACCACAACAACAAACAACATGTCAAAATTCTGACATTCAAAAACTAACTCACTCATCAAAACCTGTAGGGTATTTCCAGTTGATCTGGAGTAATGAAATTTGGAAAGAAGCAAGGTTTCGCAGTACAGTTACCGAAAAAATTCGAAAACTGTTAATTTGTAACTCTATCACACGAAAGATTTTTTTTATTTGTTATCCAACTGTTTGTTTATCCAACCGTCTGTTAAGACCCCTTTCTCTCAGGAACATGTCGACGTATCAGGTTGAAATTTATGTCACATACTAAGGTCTAAAGTATCTTAATACTGTACCAAATGTAAAGTTAAGTCAGTGAAATCAAAAGATACGGCCATTTATTACTCTGACACTCGCAAACTCAGTCATCAAAATCTATACACTGAAGTGACAAAAGTCAAGGGGTATCTCCTAATATCGTGTGGGACCTCCTTTTGTCCTCTACACTCCAGCAACTCGACGAAGCATGGACTCAACAAGTAGTTGAAAGTCCCTTGCAGAAATATTGAGTCATCCTGCCTCTATAGCCATCCAGAATTGCGAAAGTATTGGCGGTGAAGGATTTTGTGACTGAACTGACCTCTCGATTATGTCCAATAAATGTCCAGTGGGATTTATGTCAGGTGATCCGGGTGGCCGAACCATTCGCTCGAATTGTCGAGAATGTTCTTCAGACCAATCAGGAACAATTGTGGCCCAGTGAAATGGCACTAATTTCATCGTTGTCTGGGAATACGAAGTCCATGAATGACTGCAGATGATCTCAGAGTAGCCGAAGATAACCATTTCTAGTCAATGATCGTTTCAGTTGGTTCAGACGACCCAGTCATTCCGTATAAAGATAGCCCACACCATTGTGAGGTCACCACCAGCTTGCACAGTGCCTTGTTGACAACATGTGTCCATGGCTTCGGGGATCTACACCACACTCGAACCCATCCATGAGCTCTTACAACGGGAATGGGGACTCATCTGGCCGAGACCATGGTTTTCCAATCGTCTAGGGTCCAATCGATATAGCCACAGGCCCTGGAGACGCACTGCAGGCGATGCCATGTTGCTAGCAAAGGCACTCTCATTGGTCGTCAGCTGCCACAGTCCATTAACACCACATTTCGCCACACTTCCCTTACATATTCCATCGTCGTATATCCCACATTGATATCTGTGGTTATTTCACACTGTGTTCCTTGTGTCTTAGCACCAACAACTCTACGCAAACGCCGCAGCTCTCTGTCGTTTAGTGAAGTCCGTCGACCATTGCATAGTCTGTGGTGAGAGATAATATCTGAATTTGGTATTCTGGACACACTCTTGACACTGTAGAACTCGGAATGTTGAATTCCCTAACGATTTTCGAACTGGATTATTCTATGCGTGTAGCTCCAGCTACGATTCCGCGTTCAGAGTTTATTAATTGCCGTCGTGCAGCCATAATCACGTCGGATGCCTTTTCACATGAATCACCTAAGTACTAATAACAGATCCACCAATGCACTGTTCTTTTATACCTTGGGTACGTGATACTACCGCTGTCTGAAAATGTGCATATCGCTATCCCATGACATTTTCACCTCAGTGAAGAGCACTTCCCGTTGACCTAGAATGGTCACATTAGGCAGGAAGCAAAGTTTCACAATACAAGTAAAGGGCAAAATCCAAAAATTGATAATTTATAAATATATCACACGAAAAACGTTCTTGAAAGTCTTGGAGTTCCCAGGACTGGTATGATGCCAGTACCAACGTCGACATCAGGCAGAAATCGTCGAGATTCTTGATTCTCGGAATGGATGAAGTATTTTTACTCATAATTAAGTTTGTTCGAAACCCTCAACGTACGAATCCTACTCGCTCCTGTACAGATTTTTTGTCGCACGGAAGACATACAGCTTCAAGTGGCTCTGTGAGCAATGGCCTTTTACGGAGACTCCAAACGTCCATTTCATGCCGTTCCCTTGCAGTCTTCAGCTCGGAAACTGGACGAGACGGAGTTGCCTTCACTAATAACAGCAGTTCCTGTCGAATTCGATACTGATTTTCATTGAGAATGCAGGACACTCGTCGCCGGCCGATGTTGGTTAGGATCATTTATGACCACTCCCTTAGGACTTGTTACATGATTGTGAATGCTACGCTATATCTTGTAGACATGTTGGACAGTCTGTACTGATAAACCAATTAATCGGCAACTGCATTCATCAGTAGTATAGGCAATACCATCCTTAGCACTTTCCCTGTGACATCTCATGCGTGGGTTGCCTACACGCAAGGGGGGGGGGGGGGGGGGGGGGCTGCGACGAGGAGAGAGCGCCCGAATGCTATGCCACAAAAAAAATTAATGTTTCCCAGACTTGCCATGCTAGTGCGATCTTTGATCCTTGTTCTGCTGTCTTTGTTCTCATAGTGTGTCCTGTGTACCACACTTAGCGCCAATATCGCAGAAGTGGAATATCTGAAACTTGCTTCGCCGTCTTTGTTCTTGTAATTTAACCTCTGACCCACAAAGATATTACAACGGTAGTTCATTCTAATTACCCCTGAGCCGCCACCTTCCGTTACATGTTGACCTCTGATACTTGCTCCACCGTTTTTTCCCTCGTGTTCTAGAAATATGCTAGCTGTTCTAACGGAACACATGTGACATGTAGCTGACGCATCGCGCTTCTAACAAAGTTCTCAAGTTACATCACTACTGGTATGTACAAATAAGAGCCAGGTCGGAAATTGTATAGTGTCCCACGAATGCCTAACGTTCGCTTTCTTGATGTCTCCATAGAAAAATTCCTGCCCTAACATAAGCTGTTAATCAAAATAGCCCAGAATTTCATCTTTTCTGTTGCACACCATTCCTTATTACTAAAAAGAAAAATTCTCTGTTTTATCATCTCAGGACTTTCTAAATGATTTGATTCAGCATTTACGAAGCTAACCTAAATCTAACAAACACTAGTCTTAGTACCAGCAACCTAGAATTACACGTATATAGCATTCACTTCGAAAAAATCACTAAGCTCACAGACTTTGAGCGAGATGTAATAAATCCTTGATCAAGAATATACCCAATTGCAGTTTCCTCAGATGAGTTCGTAATATACACATAATGACTTCAGGTTCAGAGGTTGAATTCAATATCATCCAGTGTGTATTCCAAATACCACCTTCACTCATAATATGAATTCTTTTGCTGTAAATCGAAAAATTATCATAGACTCGGTTCTGCTCGAGGTACTGGAAGCATCTGGCTTGTTCAGCTTTCAGTCACTAGGACCGCTAGTGAGCCCACCCCCCAAAATGTTGAACACCCACTGAGATCACGTGATACTTCATCATCACATCTATATAAGGAATCGCTCTCCAACTGTCTTTCTCACTCGTCCGTTGTTCGTCGCATCATTCATTTGTTCGTGTGTGTGTTCGCCATTTCTTTTATCCCTACGAAGATGAAGAGAGTTAACTCCAACAACATCTCAGAGCGTAGTGGTAAGAGACATAGAGTCTAGGATATGGGATTGCCAAGTGAGTAAAAATAATTTCTATTGTGATTGTAAATTTTCGTGTTTATGTTAAATTCGCCTTAGGCCTATTAATTATGTCTCCTTGTTATAGTACATCTCGCAGATTTTGTCCTCGAGTATGAGGAGCGGGCTGGACTGCAAAAGGCTCTAGAAGTCCAGCCTCCTGTGTTCGATACACAGTCGGAATTGTCTTGTGAGTATAATTTTCATTCTAATTTGTACTTCTTCTATATTAGCCATTCAATTTGTTTTCTTACTTCACACTTTTTTTTAATGTAGATCACTTGAAACAATTTCAGATGCAGTTGGAGATGCAGTTTCAGAGCTGGGAGATGTCTGACATAGCAGTGCTACAGCAGATAATTGTTTTCAGCCCCCAGCTGTGGATAACCGAGAACAGCACTATGTAAGTATAGAAAAATATCCATATGTGTGATCTTTCAGTGTAACTAGGTATAAACAAATTGTCTCTCATCCTGTTACAGGAACAGCTCTAGACGATCTGGGACAGCGGTCATGGATAACACGGCATTGTGCGCATACCGGCAGCGGCTAAACCATCCTCATTATCATCAAAGTGGCGTCCGGAAAGGCATGCATCTCCTACATGGGCGCCGTTAGTTGCTGCACGGGAAGCGCGTGCCGCAGCAGCCACAGTTGCCACACCTGGGGGCGACCCTGTCTTGGACTACTCTCACTGGGAAGCGCATCCCACCCTGCCACCACCACTGCAGCTGCTGCTACCCTGGCCGCTACATCATTGCTCTGCTCTCCACAGGCCACCCTCTCGCAGTGGCTCAATTCATCATCACTATCTCCTCCTGCACCGTCACGTGAGCTACAGTGCACACACCTATCCACCTCGCCAACTCCATCGAATAGTTCTAGTTATAATATTAGTGAAGATCCTGTGGCTAGTGGCAGTCCCCTCCCCCATCCTTTTAGTGAGGGACATCAAGTCAGTGATACCATACTGCAGTTGCATTACTCGGTGATTTCTGACGCCTTTAAGGAGCGAATCTCATTCACCAGGATCGAAAACATGGCAGGAGGGTACCGTGATCCTGCTGGATTTCTAACTGCGTGCCTTCCTGTTGTGGAAATGGAGGTAGTCATGATCCGCAGTACCTCGCCATTAAATGCAGTGCTGTGCTTTGCACTGAATTATCACCCCCCCCCCCCCCCCCCCCCCCAAAGTTGAGTCTGTCGTTGGAGAGACGAGTATTCATTATCTTTGGGGGAAAGAATGGCGTGATAATGTGGAGCACATCAATCGGCAAGTGGTTTTGTAAATCCACCTTGAGTGCTATATTGGGCCGGTTTTCAGAGATGGAAGTGAATGGCTCAGCTAAAGCAGTCAGCAGAATTCTACACCTGGTCATCAATATATATGTCTATGGTCCGGCGAATGGAGGGTCTAGCTGTATCAGGCTCCCTAAAGATATAGCTGGTTTCGTTTTAGAGAAATATGAGGCCAGTGTCCTACCTCAGGGTGTCGAGAAGTATATTTCATTCTCCAAACGAATGAAGTCAAGAATTACACTCCGCTTTCTTGAGACGCTAAGTTTTATGCAGGCACCACTCCAGAAACTTGTAGAAACTCTACCTCGGAGGGGGGATATGCATATAACTCGAGCTGCATTTCCTGACGAGGAAAAGTTTCAAAAATTGTTCAAATGGCTCTGAGCACTATGCGACTTAACTTCTGAGGTCATCAGTCGCCTATAACTTAGAACTAATTAAACCTAATTAACCTAAGGACATCAAACATATCCATGCCCAAGGCAGGATTTGAACCTGCTACCAGAGCGGTCACTCTGCTCCAGACTGTAGCGCCTAGAACCGCACAGCCACTCCAGCCAGCGGAAAAGTTTCAACTTGCAACTAGGAAGCGGGTTTTCCCATATGAGCTTGTGGATAGTATGGCGAAACTCAACGAAACCAGGCTACCTGACATAACTGCATTCTCCAGAAATCTCACAGGTGATGCTACAATGAATGCAGAGTATGAGCAAGCCGTGAAAGTCTGGTGGGAATTCAATATTTCCACTTTAGGAGAGTATGCACGGGTTTACACAGACACAGACGGGCGCATGCTTGTGGACATTTTCGAGAAATTCCGGAGTCTTTGCATGACCACATATTCTCTGGATCCTGCCTTTTATTATTACATGGCACCTGGGTTGTCTTGGGATGCAATGCTCAAAAAAGCAAAGTGCAGCATCAAATTATTGACCAATCCTGACATGCTTCTTTTCTCTGAGTGAGGGATCCATGGGGGACTTTGCCAATGTGTCCATAGGCATGCGAAGGCAAATAACCCACAGATGGGTGACAGGTTCAACGCATCCCTTGATTCAAGTTATATGATGTACCTTGATGTGAATAACTAATACGGGCATGCCATGCAGCAATCACTGCTGATTGTCGAGTTTTGATGGGTGGCCGAAGACAAATGCAAAGGATTAGGTGGAAATACCATGGGGGGGGGGGGGGGGGGGGTATGGCAGCTGATTCTGATGTAGGGTTTGTGGTAGAGGCAGAACTTCCATACCTTAATAGTTTGCATGATGTGCATACCGATTTGCCGCTGCGTCCAGAGCAACTAGTTCTGTAAGGAGGCTCCACACCAAAACTGATGGCAATGCTGGGGGATAAGTGGAGATATATTATTCATTGTCATAACCTCCAGCAATGCCTCAGCTTGGGAGTGGAGCTGGTTAGAATCACCCGGGCTATCTCCTTCAAGCAGTCCCCCTGGTTGAAGGAGTATATTGATTTGAATACAAGACAGAGAGCTTCTGGATGTGTGACTTTGAGAAAGATTTTTATAAACTAATGAAAATTCAATTTTCAGTAAAACTACGGAGAATTTGAGCGGTCGCATGACATTTTTATTAGAACCGAATGCGATGGGAGTTATGGCGTAATAAAATGCACTGCCAGACCAAATTTTAAGCAGGTCATCATATTCAATAAGAACTTTGTTGCTATGGAGAGGGCAAAGACTGCTGTAGAGCTTATGAAACCTATTTATATGGGGATGTGCATACTAGACCTATCCAAACTCCACATGTACAGCTTTCATTATGAGTTTGCGAAAACTGATTTCACAGATCCTAAATTACTTCATATGGATACAGATAGCTTCATCTATTGGGTGAAGAGCTGTGATCCATTTGAAGTGATTAGGTGCCATGGTAATGAATTCGACATGTCTTCATATGCGGCCAATAATCCTTATGCTATTATTCTGCAGAACAAGAAGGTTATCAGTCTCATGAAGGACAAGTTAAGTGGATTGCTGATTGTGGAGTTTGTCGGTCTACACTCAGAAATGTATGCACTGCAAGGTGCCACCCAGAGGTGGGCTAAGGGTGTGCGTCACAAGGCATCGAAAGCCCTCTCTATTGAAGACTATTTGCAGTGTCTGTGCAGTGGTGTTCACAGTGCTGCACCACAGCAACAGCGTGTGGTACGGCAGACCAGTATTCAATTGAGAGGACACGAGGTGCACCTGTTCTACAGTCTAAAATCAGTCTGTAGCCTCATGACAATAAAAGTGTCATTTGTGATGATGGGACAAAAACTCGCCCATACTCACACTACTCACTTGTAGCTAAAGAAGGGGTGGGGGTCTCTGATTGACTGAGAGAGAGAGAGAGAGAGAGAGAGAGAGAGAGAGAGAGAGAGAGAGAGTCTGCAGAGTAGTAGTATGACCCTTTTATCATATTGTAATTAATTTTGTTTGTGTGTGTGTGTGTGATGTAAATATTTTTGTGTACAATATATATATATATATATATATATATAGAGAGAGAGAGAGAGAGAGAGAGAGAGAGAGAATGTGTGTACTATGTACACATGTATCACGGAGAGAGAATGTGTGGAAAAAAAAGGATTAAATGGAAAAAATAATAAAATTTTATGTTTATATATGCACATCATGTGTGTGAAAGGAAAGGAAAAAGCACAAAAAATATTAAAAACCCAAAAAGCCAAAAATAGAAAAAAGTTTTATATTCATTTATTTGTTGATATACAGTGTATTTCTATACTGTAAAAAAATATATCTACGCACCAGGTGCATTTTTTTTTTAATATATATATATATATAAACAGAATAGCTTTTAAGTTTTTCACCTGCCACTAGCCATCCAAGTCAGAATAGTTTTTTTTTGAGTCTATATATATAGCTCACAGTCCATCAGAATTCTTATTGTAAAAAAAAAAAAAAAACCCTTTGCTATTGTAGAGCGTTGAAATTAGATTCTAAGCATGTGCAGTCCATCAAAATTATTGTCAAAACTATGCTAATGAGGCTGTCGAATTTAATTCTAGTAGTAGTAGGTAATAGTTAAGAAAGTATCTCAAATTTAGTTTTTAGCATAGATTTATTTAAAAAAAAATCATACCTCTGTTACTGTTGTAGCGTTTAAGTTAAAAGTATTTCTGCATTGGAATAGCAGAGTCAATTTGTACCTCAAGAATACTATATTTTACATCAAGAATACTATATTGTACGTCAACAATATTATATTGTATTTATGTGAACTGAATAAAGCAAGGAAAAAAATAGTTACCCTACATCTTTCTTGTTGTTATTTACAAAAACCTTATCCCAATTGTGTATAAAAAAGATTCCAAGACTTACCAAGCGGGAAAGTGCCGGTAGATAGGCACAATGAATAAAACACACAAACACACACACAGAATTTGAGCTTTCACAACTGGCCGCTGCTTCGTCAGGAAAGAGGGAAGGAAAAGGAAAGATGAAAGGATGTGGGTTTTAAGGGAGAGGGTAAGGAGTCATTCCAATCCCGGGAGCGGAAAGACTTACCTTAGGGGTAAAAAAGGATAGGTATATACTCGCGCGCACACACACACACACACACACACACACACACACACACACACATATCCATCCATACATACACAGACACAAGCAGACATATTATTTTTCCCCCTAAGGTAAGTCTTTCTGCTCCCGTGATCAGAATGACTCCTTACCCTCTCCCTTAAAACCCACATCCTTTCATCTTTCCATCCCTCTTTCCTGACGAAGCAGCCGCCGGTTGCAAAAGCTCAAATTCTGTTTGTGTGTTTTATTCATTGTGGCTATGTACCGGCGCTTTCCCACTTGGTAAGTCTTGGAATCTTTGTTTTTAATATATTTTTCCCATGTGGAAGTTTCTTTCTAACAAAGATTCCAAAACTTTTATATATTAAAAACAAAGATTCCAAGACTTACCAAGCGGGAAAGCGCCAGTAGACAGGCACAATAAAATAACAAACAAACACACGCACACTCCTACACTCCTACCCTCTCCCTTAAAACCCACATCCTTTCATCTTTCCCTCTCCTTCCCTCTTTCCTGAAGAAGCAACCGTTGGTTGCGAAAGCAGAACTTTTGTGTGTGTGTGTTTGTGTGATATATAAAATAGAAAGAAACTTCCACATGGAAAAAATGACAGCTGCCACCCATTCCATATCAAACGGTGCCTCCCTACAGCCTAGTCCTTCGTGGCAAACGAATCTGCTCCAGTCCTGAATCCCTGAACCATTACACCAACAATCTGAAAACAGCTTTCGCATCCCGCAACTACCCTCCCGACCTGGTACAGAAGCAAATAACCAGAGCCACTTCCTCATCCCCTCAAACCCAGAGCTTCTCACAGAAGAACCCCAAAAGTGCCCCACTTGTGACAGGATACTTCCCGGGACTGGATCAGACTCTGAATGTGGCTCTCCAGCAGGGATACAACAACCTAAAATCCTGCCCTGAAATGAGATCCATCCTTCATAAAATCCTCCCCACTCCACCAAGAGTGTCTTTCCGCCGTCCACCTAACCTTCGTAACCTCTGGTTCATCCCTATGAAATTCCCAAACCACCTTCCCTACCCTCTGGCTCCTACCCTTGTAACCGCCCCCGGTGTAAAACCTGTCCTATGCACCCTCCCACCACCACCTACTCCAGTCCTGTAACGCGGAAGGTGTACACGATCAAAGGCAGAGCCACGTGTGAAAGCACCCACGTGATTTACCAACTGACCTGCCTACACTGTGACGCTTTCTATGTGGGAATGACCAGCAACAAACCGTCCATTCGCATGAATGGACACAGGCAGACAGTGTTTGTTGGTAATGAGGATCACCCTGTGGCTAAACATGCCTTGGTGCACGGCCAGCACATCTTGGCACAGTGTTACACCGTCCGGGTTATCTGGATACTTCCCACCAACACCAACCTATCTGAACTCCAGAGATGGGAACTTGCCGTTCAATATATCCTCTCTTCTCGTTATCCACCAGGCCTCAATCTCTGCTAATTTCAAGTTGCCGCCACTCATACCTCACCTATCATTCAACATCATCTTTGCCTCTGCACTTCCGCCTTGACTGACATCTCTGCCCAAACTCTTTGCCTTTAAATATGTCTGCTTGTGTGTGTGTGTGTGTGTGTGTGTGTGTGTGTGTGTGTGTGTGTGTGTGTGTATGTGTGTATGTGTGTGTGTGTGTGTACGCGCGCAAGAGTATATACCTATCCTTTTTTACCCCTAAGGTAAGTCTTTCCGCTCCCAGGATTGGAATGACTCCTTACCCTCTCCCTTAAAACCCACATCCTTTCGTCTTTCCCTCTCCTTCCCTCTTTCCTGAAGAAGCAACCGTTGGTTGTGAAAGCTAGATATATATATAAAGGCTGTGCATGTCTCAAATGACATTAGCTTTGCTGAAGATGAGTGCTATTAAGGAGGTGAAGTTTAACAAAATATATAGAATGGTTACATGGAATTAAGCCCACCATGCAGCACGAATTGGGTTATGGGAGCAGGGGGCATGTGACCCTCTCTGCTTCCTAAGATATACAGCAGACATGTCTAAAATTATATCTCCTGTGCCTGAAGAAAAGCACAGACATAGCATGTGGTTCAAAAATTGTACATCGTCAAAGCGGAAACAGGTTCTGAGGTAAAAATTCATTTATTTCTCATCCCATTTAAAAGTAATTTTACATTTTCATAAGCAGATACAGCAACACTTGATTGATACTTGTTCTTGAGTTGATGGAAAGAATGACACCTGTAGAATTCTAGGTCTTGAATAGTGGCAAACTTAAAGATTTGATGCATCCATGAGATCTTCTCCTTCCCCTTCACGTAGACAACGGTATCCATGTGATTGAATAATTTAAACGCAGTCACCATATGTTTATAGGGTATGCCAGGATCATCCCGGTGAATTCCATGGTAGAAATGTGTTAACCACTGTGCACTCTTCAGTGCCTTAGCACACCTCACATACTTGAAAGATCCTGGTGATTCAATGTTTGCTGAGACTGTCTCTATTATTCCAGCATCTTGTGTATACACTACAAACACAACATATTTAAATACAAACTGTCTACATCCACCATCATAGAAACCCTGAGCACCCGCAATGATGTTCACACCTTGAGACGTCATTGTGAAATGCTCTAGGTATCATGCAGCATCTATTCATTTATACAGCTTGTTGCACAACACCAGTAAGCGGGCAGTAGTTGATGTAGTTGATCACATGGTCCTGTAGAACTAGAGCATATGCGGCAGTGTGTTCTGGTAAATTTGTTGATGATTCTAATTCAATTCTCCCATCTATAGGTCCAGATTTAATTATCTTGTTCTGTTTCGAGCAGTCTATTACGATGATCAGTGAAAGCTCCTTGAACTTACACGGAGTGAGTAGACACCCTTGTCCCTCTCCTTCAGTTATTTCATAGTAAGAAGCACGAAATGTTGCATACAAGTAATAAGCTAGACTGTATACATTTTGATTTCACTGCAGATGTAAATTGTCATATGGGTAGAATTCTGAATTGAGGTAGACTTTGGCAGTAGTTAACTTGCAGTTGTTGAACATGGTGGAATCATTTGCTATATTACCTTTCCTATCAGTCTGAAACGCAAGCATGATGAATCTAGGTGTCTCTAGATGGGAGGATGTTTTAATAGCCCATGTTTGTCTGCTCACAGTCGGTAACATTGGGTACTCGAAAGCCTCCCACGAGTGAAATGTCAGTGGCAGAAACGTACCAGAATTAAGCACTTTTAAAAGCTTCAAACACTCCTTGTCGGATACACTTATGTGAGGCATTTTCCATATTATCTTGCTGATTGTGATCATATTCTCTTCTTGAGCTCCTTGAATGTATGAGTTATTGTCCGCCGCACTCTGCACCAGAATGAGTTCCTGTTTAGCATTCATAATAATTTGTTTAATGTCCTCAAAGTATCTCATAAGCATTTTTAGAGGTATGCATGCAGTAAATAGCTTATACTCTGCAACTGTTCTATCCTCTGGATCGTCTATGAACCATCTTGCATTTTCTAAACTACGCAAATCTGTGGGTGATGCAGAGATGTATCTTTGAAGGATTGATGTTATGCCGACATTGTGTGTGCGGTCAATCTCAGATCCATTGAGTTCATAGCATATCTCTTGGAACAGGTATGCTAAAGCATTACTTGTAAGCTTGGATCCCACTGTATCGCTGCCATCAGTTTTCTTGAATGACTCCTCTAGATATATGAAACTCTTGCATGGAAGTGTGAGTGCATCTTGGTGCTGGATGACAATCCTGATTTCATCATTCTTGTTAAATGTGGTTGAAGCGCAAGGTTTATGAGAGAAGTATTCCAGCATACAATTTTCTCATCATACTCTACTGGACTGATTGTATTGAGTGAGCATGTCATTGCGCGGTTTCAAGCCAACTGATCTAATAAACTCATAGTTTGCACGTGTTATCACTTTGCTGTTCGATAGTGAAGTGGAATGCTGTGGATTGCGTGCACTTTATACTGTAGGCCCATCCTGTGTTAGATGTAATCATACAACAATTTCCTCACCACGAAAGTCAACAAATCGATTATTCTGGTCCACAACACACTGCTCCAAATAGTCCAATGCCTGAGCTGTCACTGGAAGGTGTATTGCATTGGCAGGGGTGTCAACAAACTTATACCCCATTCAAACTGAGGGGAAGAATCTGCAAATAATGTGTATCAGACTATCGTTGAGATAGGAGTTTGACGCAATGTTACACTCGACTTGAATTGTGCTGATGGGAAGTCTGTCCACAGTCTGATCAGACTTGTGAAAGTTACTTGGATCCTTCTTCAAAACCTGTCCTTTTGTGAAACCCAGCAGGCGGCCTATTGAACCTTTCTGGTTGAAGTCAATGGCTCCATTTACAGTCCTTATTTCAGATTTAAGTGTATTAATGTTTGCATGTAGTTCAATACCTTTTCCAGACTGTATTAAGACTTCGTTTAAATCATCTATATCGTATGCACTCAGTTCTATTTCGACAATATCTTTCTCACCATTAATATCCAGATGCAGTTTGTTGTTAGTCCCAGTGAAATTAGTGATATTGTTGTACATCTCCAGTCCAATCAATCCTATATTCCATTCAGCAATGCTCAAATCAATTGGCGGAAAGTAATTTGCACGCAATACAGATGATCATTCTTTTAACGTCAAAGTATATGACATTGCACCTGAACCTCAACTGATGAAGGAATGTTTAAAGCTCTTCCTTATACAGCATGCTTCTTCTTCTTCTTTGTGAATGTTGAGAGAAACATGATGCATAAATATCCACAGAGGTATGTATTAAAGTCCTTATAGCATCAACAATTGTAGAACACACGTCTTCTGTGAGTGAAGTATTGCAGGTCACCAAATGAGTCAAAATAGTAGATGGTATCCGCATTTTTCATAACATATGATACCCAGTGGGTGCCAGGGACTCCAGCAACATCTAAATGCGCAAATACCGCATTCACCACTTTTCCACATAGTCTTTGGTAATGAATCCTGCATAAACCACCACCACGGAATTTGGGATCGTGAATTTGTTTCTAACAAAATTAAGAAGATCAGTATCTGTGAGTGCTCAGTCTAGTAGGACCGCTAATGGGCTTTTTTTTTAATTTATGAATAGACAAAGCCCTTTCCTGTACGGTTTCAAGTGTAGTCCTTTTCCGATGGCTGCAGCTTCCATCATGCGGTTAGGTCTTCTTGCCTCTTCTAACTGTGCTTGGGAGTTTTGTGCATTCTTGACTATTTGAGTGATAGCTGCAGCACCACCAGCGAGGGAACCTATCATCGATAGTGTGGAGAGGGCCAGGTTGAGAAACAGAATAAAACCACCAGATGTCTTGGGTATCGGTAGAACTCGAGGTGTTTCAACCAATCCTCCTCTTCTTCTTCTTCTTCTTCCCGCATCTTTCTGCTTCACTGCATTGTTAGCTGCATACATCACTGTCTGGATACAGTTCTTCAAAGTCCTTGCGTACCGCCCTTGTCCTTCTTCTTGTTTAGTGCACAATGTGCAACATTCATAACTCACTTTAAGGGGGTAGGATGTCAAACGGACTGACTTGGAGCAGGAGAGGCACCACAGGATATTTTAATTTCCACTGTCTATACTTTTACAAATAAATTTATAAAACTTTGAAAGAATGATCAGGAAGGGTTCAGTGGAAGCTCAAAAATGCAACAAAATACATTTTTTTTTTTAAAGTGAAATTTCATCATTTTTTCACTTACTTCTGGCTGCATTTGTTGTTATAGGTACACTTTTCTTCCTAAGTAAGAGAGATTCTTCGATGAATTTTGCACAGCATACAAACTATAGTTACATATGTATGAAACTCTAGAGTTTATTTAATTTATGAGAAAATGAATGAACTGTTACATTTTAAACTTCATGTTTAGAAAAAACTCAAATTTTATAGTTAATTATCTCAATTTTTACCACAGTTTTTAATAGATATGGAAAATTCTAGAGTTTCATACACCTGTAAGTACTGCTTGTATGCTGTGCAAAATTCATTGAAGAATCTCTCTTACTTAGGAAGAAAAGTGTACCTACAGAAACAAATGCAGCCAGTAGTAAGTGAAAAAATGATGAAATTTCACATGTAAAAAAGAGGCATTTTGCTACGTTTTTGAACTTCCACTGCTATGAGTGTTAGTCCTCAATCCTTCCTGGTCATGCTGACAAAGTTTTATGAATTTATTTGTAAAAGTATAGACAGCAGAAATTAAAATGGTCTGTGGTGCCTCTCCTGCTCCAAGTCGGCCTGTTTGACATCCTACCCCCCTTAAATTCATCACTCCTAAACCCAACTTAATTTTTCCTTCGTGGTTTTATCAGGTGCAAATGCTGCGAAGCGCTGACCTATACCCATATCTCCTCTTCTCTGTATCACCTTAGCCTTATTAGCTAAAGTCCTATCTGCACTGTGACGACTTGATAGATCTTTATTTGCAGATTATGCAATGTCGCATTCTGTACACACTTCGTTGAGCAGATTAACCCCTTATCACCGTGCGCCAAGTGTTTCTGAAGCTTTGTCCCAGGTCCACATTCCACTTCAGTTTGTCTAGAATATCACCACCTCCTCTAATGCGTCTCCTAGCAGGAATGTTATGCTAATGCGGTGGTTGTGGACTATGCACTCCCATTATATAACAAATCATTGGCATCAATCCAACTGTTTTGTGTAGCAGTAAAACCAAGCCATTTGAATAGTGCTTGATTTCCACATCATCTTATGACTCTCTTCACATGAAAAACATCTGGTTCTGAGCTTTTCTGCAACTCTTCGGTGTAGAAACACCCTGCATATTCTTCACCTTTACTATCCTTCAATATATAAGTTCTAGGATTCGTTCTTTGCACCTTTGAAACTGTAAAGGTCTCAGTTGACCAGTTCACTAGGTATGATTTCTCAAATGACATCTTATGTTTTGAGATACACACCAAATCACCTACATTAAATTTCTGTCTGCCTGGATCCAGCATTTTAATGTGATAGTACACTGTATCCATGAGTCCATTATCACAAACATAGATTGGTCTCGTTTTTATTGTGGTATGTTTGGTTCAATTATACTGAGCAATTATTTCTGGGAGGATTTCTGTCCATTTGTATGAACTGCAAAGGTTAAAACACATCCACATGCCACCTTTTATTGTTCTGCTCAGACGCTCCACGATACTTGCCTTCAAGCGAGTGAATGTTGAGTAGTGATGTATTCCGTAACGTTGCATAACGGTCTTGAAATACCTATTGTAGAACTCCACACCATGATCAGTTTGGAGGTTGTCTGTGCATCAATTCATCCCTGTCTGTAGCAAATGCTCAAAAACATCTGCAACATTTTTACCCATTTTTGTTTTGACCAGTAATGCCCAGGCAAATTTGGAGTATGTGTCAATAACCATTAAAATATATTTGAATCCATTATTCTCATGTGAATATTCCCTCATATCTACAAGATCAGCTTGCCATAAATCATCCAAACCTTTAATCATAACATGCCTATGGGGGTATGTTTTGTGTGTTGGTTTGTGCAGTTCTCGAACTACGGTCTCCATACTTATTCGATGATACCTCTCTCTCTGAGCTCAGAGATTATTGAAACAACCTCATTCAAATGAGCAGCTGTTTGTTTGTGTGCCTATCGACCTGCCAGCGCTTTCGGAAAAATTCCACGTGGGAAAAATATATCTAAAACAAAAGACGATGTGACTTACCAAACAAAAGTGATGGCAGGTCAATAGACACACAAACATACACACAAAATTCAAGCTTTCGCAACAAACTGTTGCTTCATCAGCAATGAGGGAAGGGGAGGGAAAGACGAAAGGATGTGGGTTTTAAGGGAGAGGGTAAGGAGTCATTCCAATCCCGGGAGCGGAAAGACTTACGCACACACACACACACACACACACACACACATATCCATCTGCACATACACAGACACAAGCAGAAATTTGTAAAGGCAAAGAGTTTTCAATTTACTTTCTCGCATGCAAGCACCAGATATGATGTGCTTCTATACCAACATTCACATGTCTCATTCCACTGGTAGTTAAATTGTATGAGGAAGTGAAAAACATAGGTACACTCGATGCCCTCTTATCCACAGCATCTGCACTCTGGTTGCACTATCACAAGGATGTTCTGCTGGGATGGGTCGTACATCAGTGACCAGTACTATCCTCCATCTTGATGTTGTTTAGGACCACTAGCAGCAGTGTTTGATGTGTGTGTGTGCGGGGGGGGGGGGGGGGGGGAGGCAGATTGTGTGTCCTCATCACACAAATCGATGAGTGGGATGGACAACAGCAGCTTCTAGTTCTGTTCCCACAAGTGGACTAAATGTGCTACAGGATTCCACAAGGCCTTTACAGGTTCAGACATGCTGGAGGTTTCTACCGCCACAGCTCTAGAGGTAGTTGCAGGTCTCGACAGGATGATAGCTGAGGTTGCTACAGATTCGGATGTAGCAGAGATTGGTATGTTGGCGCTCGGCCCTGCTGGCTTGGATGTGTCGAGGGCTACTGCTGAACAAAGATGAGGAAGCATCAGACATAGACCAATACAATAAAACAGTGAATAATAATAGTAATAATAATAATGCTCACCACACAGAAAGATGTGATATGGGATACTTACTCTTCCATTTCCTCCTGTTCTGCATGGCCATGTTGGATTGTGACTGCTGTTCACGCTTCATGGTTCTTCTTCTTCTTCTTCTGATGTTGCTGACTGACTGAGCAAGTCTGAGGTCCCAGAGCTGCTGAGCCACCCCTATACCCCCTCCAATGACGTCACCAGATACTTCCATCCTACTGGCTGAAATCTAACACATGATTGGATTAAGGGTTCCTATTAGTTCCCACCATTTTCCCCACCCCAGACCATCATCTTGGATTATGTCACGGATGAGAGCACCCTCTGGCAGTAGTGCTGTGTACTAGGCACAGACCTCGTGGTGAACACCGTTTTCCTCCATCTTGCATAACGGTACTTGCGTCATTGGCTGATGTCATGGCCGCCATCTTGGAATACGGAACAGAATGGACGACAGTGTGCTCTGGTGGTGGTACTGTGTACTAGACCCAGACCTTGTGGCAAACACACTGTTCACCACCATCTTGGATAACGGTACTTGCGTCATCAGCTGACATCATGGCCGCCATATTTGATTACGTCAGAGATGAGAGTGCTCTCTGCTGGTGGTACTCTGTACTAGGTCAGTTGGAGTCCAGACCTCATGGTGAACACACTGTATGGCTGTACTGCATAAAATTGTTTAAATGAAGACTGGTGCATGCAAAGTAATAAAGACTTATGTCTAGCACAGGACAAGTCCTTTTCCCGCCATTTGCTGGGACAAGGTGGTGGTCGGATGACTTAGGTTGGCGGAGATAGCCCAAGTGACCTACTGTACTGCCTCTAATTGTTTAAGTAAATAGTCCACGCAAAATAATAAAGACTTATCTCCAACACGGCCAAGTCCTTTTCCACCAATCCATAGGAAGAGGTGGTGGTTGGATGACAGGTTAGTGGAGGTACCCCAAGTGACCTATTTTCCCGCCATTTTCTTAGGTGTGTTGCATTGTCCTGATGGAATTTGAACTTCCCACCATTTTCTGGGGGAGGGGAGGTTAGGTTAGTGGAGTTAGCTCAATTGACCTATGTTGCTGCCAAAATCAGCTATCTTGGATTATGTCATCGCTGCTATTTTGGATACATCTGGCAACAATGGAGAGTGGAGCCGTATGAACTTTGTCCCATTACTTGTGGTAGCGAAGGCAAAATGGTCGACTTCGGTTTATTGGGAGAATTTTAGGAAAGTGTGGTTGACCTGTAAGGGAGACCGCATGTATGACGCTAGCGATCCATTGTAGAGTATTATTAGAGTAGAATGAGATTTTCACTCTGCAGCGGAGTGTGCACTGATATGAAACTTCCTGGCAGATTAAAACTGTGTGCCCGACCGAGACTCGAACTCGGGACCTTTGCCTTTCGCGGGCAAGTGCTCTACCAACTGAGCTACCAAAGCACAGAGTGTTTGGAATCTGAACCAGATCAGATTAAAGGAAGACACTGAAGCAGTTCATAGGAGGGCAAAAAATTGGAAATTTTTTGTAAGTTGTTATGGGACCAAACTGCTAAGGTCATTGGTCCCGAAGCTTACACACTACTTAATCTAACTTAAACTAAGGACAACACACACACACCCATGCCTCAGAGAGGACTCGGACCCCCAACGGGGGAAGCTGCACTGACCGTGACAGAGGTGGGCTGCTAGATTTGTTACCCGTAGGTTCAAACAACATACAGTTATTTAGGGGATGCATTGGAAACACAGATGGGAATCACTGGATGGAAGATGACGTTCTTTTCTAAATTCATTATTAAGAAAATTTAGAGAAACGACATTTTTGGCTGACTGCAGGATGATTCTACTGTAGTCAATGTACATTTCGTGTAAGGATCACCAGGATTAGCTTAGAGAGATTAGGGTTCGTACAAAAGCATGTAGATACTCGTTTACTCGTTTTTCCCTTACTCTGTTCCTGAGTAGAGAGGTAATGACTAGTAGTAGTACAGATAACCCTCCGCCGCAGACTATATGGTGGCTTGCAGAGTATGTATGTAGATGCAGATGTAGAAAACAACTAACTGAAAACAATTTTCAGTTTCAGTTGCACATTTTTAATTACAAGACATGTATAGATCACTCTGGATAATTTTCAGATCTAAAACAAAGTAAAACTAAATGTGTTCTGTCTAATATTTTACAATAAGTAGAAAAGAACTGTACATAAATGTAGATTTTACCTAGGTTCTTGTGTCAAGAATTCATCTTCTCTGTTCAGAACTGCATATATTTAAATATCTAGGCTCTGTGATAAACTTGAAACTTCATTGTGATGAGGAAATTAAGATTCGCTGTGGGATTGCCAAAGAAATGTTCCAAAAGCTACAAAATGTGCTGATATACACAGACATGCCTCTCCATCTGAGAATAAGGGTGGTACACTGCTGTGTTATACCCGTCCTACTCTATGGAGTGGAAACTTGGTCAATTAAAGCAGCTTCTGTAAAGAGATTAGAAGTAATAGCAATGTGGTTCTTGCACCGATTACTAAAAATACCATGGATTGAGAAAGTGAGCAATGCTGAAGTGATGTGTAGAGCCGGGATGGATAGAGAACTAATGGGGACGGTCAAAAGAAGAAAGACATCGTACCTGGGGCACATTATGAGAGCAAAGAAGTATGAACTTCTTCAATTAATTCTAGAAGGCAGAATAGAAGGAAAGCGCCCACCAGGTAGAAGGAAGCAATCGTGGTCACAGAATATTAAGACATGGACTGGCATCAACTACTTTGAAGAACTGGTTCAAGAAGCAAGGGAGCAGCCAAAGCACTACGAGTCTATGACACCAAGAAGGAGAAGAAGAAGAAGAAGACTGCAACAGACTGGCCACACATTAAATCAGTGAACGATTTGACTTAGAGTCAATAATAATGTCCACACAGGTTGGTCTTCTGTGTGCACTAAAAAGGTATTTGCTCACCTCTCTCGTGACCATAATTTCATGATAGTTGATGGATCCTTTGTTTTCATGCTCAACTGTAAATCTAATTTTTGGGTGAATAGCATTTGTTCTATCTGCTATGTAATTAACATCGCTTTGATCTCCTTTAACTTAGAAGGGAAAAAAAAGAAGGTATCATCAACATAGCGGTAATAATAAAGAGCTTTGCTGCCTACTGCAGGATTATTAGTAAAAAATTGGTTCTCCAAATGATTAAGGAAAATCTCAGTCATAATGCCACTAGAGAATTTCCCTTCTGCTTTGTGGTATCTCTTGCTGCCAAATGTGGAATAATTATAGGATAACGTCAGTTCTAGAACCTTCATTAATACAATTATTTCTCTTGTACCCATTCTTTGTGTTTTATAAAATTGTTCTTAATTCTTTCTAATGTCTCACGGACAGGCATGTTAGTGTGTAAATTCACCACATTTAGGGATGAAAATATGGAATCAGCTAGTATGACTGTATCCTTAACATTGTCCTCAAACTAGTACATATTTTTTAAACTACATTGCTCATAATATGTGTATATCGTTTTTAACCTTTGTGTTATGTAACATTTATTGGGGCATCAGGAATGTCTGGTGCTGAATATAAGCCTCATAAATTTATCCTTTTTATTAAGCTGTACCTACGTGTGCACTTATGAAGTTTGCAGGTTCATGATTGTATGCCTTTTCTTTCCCTGTCAAAAAGTCAGAGTTTTGAATTTTGTGTTTTAGATGTGCATGAAACTTTTTTGTTGAATCTCTGGTCACTTCATTAAATCCTTTTTCAGAGAAAAATTGTTCTATTTTATTAACATAACATTCGTCACTCATAATGACCACAGGGCGGCTTTAATCTGCCTTGCTGATAACTCTTTATGCTTCTTTAACACCCATTGTTCCACACTACTGAACATTTGAACGAGAATTTTTGCATGATTAGACTTATTAGAATTTTAGCAAGACCCCCCTTGTTAAACCCATGACATTCCTACCACTCCCCCTCTTTGCTTCCTTTCCCCTCTCTCCTACCGCCACCAGATACCTATTTAAAACACTGACTGCAGCTGGAAACCACAGAACTCTAATTATGAAGCACTGAACCAACAAGGCAGATTGCTCATCCAACTACTTGGCTAAATTCTACATTTACATACAACACTTTTCTATTTATTGTAAAATTTTGGACAGTACCTATTTAGTTTTACTTTGTTTCAGATCTGAATGTCAACCAGAGCGACCGAAATACATTATGTAATTAAAAATGTACAACTGAGAATTATTTTAAATATCAATACAGTTCCTGATTCTCTCTGGAAAAATATGTTGGCTGTAGTTAAATAACTGACTTAATGAACAAGGCCGCTATGTTCCAGTAAAACTAACAAACAGTCTGAAATAAGTCAACTCTTGGCAACAGTGCAGACTCAACAAAGGCTATATATGGCATCATCTTGGTCACTAATGGCATCATCTTTGTCACTTTCCAGTTGTGGATGTCCCATTGCGTTTTTATTTCAGAGTGAAGTTGTAAGAAGTGCTGTGTCAGCTACTGTGGGAGTCACGGCCAGCACAAACCAGGAAAGAGAGAAGTTACAATGGCCGATGGCAGAAGTCGAAAATGATCTGTGTATATCACATGCTGATTAATAGGACATTATTTCTATGAAGGAAAGAACCATAACCTAACTTTTCCTTATGACGTGGCTTCCTGCCTTTCAGTGCCTCCTACCTGCAATTACATTTATTATCACTATTCGCAGAATGCAGGCTACATATCGTTTTCTTGTTACTCAGTACTGACGCTCTCGAAGTCTGAGACCAAATTGGGGCCAATGATCGATGGGTGCCTGGTTAAGTCAGCATTAACAGGGTTTGCTGAACAGTCTTCCTGGAGGTGTGGTGCTGCCTGCTCTTTCCATTGGCATGCGGGTCAGCACATTCTTGATGCCATTTCACGATACTGTACTGGTCAGTGTGCAGTCAATGCTTTAGGACTGCACATTGTTCCCCCACAGAGTGCTGCACCATTGCTTATGGAACCAACTTATGACAGCAGTGTTGAGGAATGGGGCCAGGCAGGAAGCTGGATGACATTAGGAACCAGGAGCCGCAACTGGTGTCAACACTGAACCCCCCCAGCCATGCCCTGACATCCATCCTGTGCTCCGAGGGAATGTTGGTTGGAAAATCTCCAAAAAGATGCCCACCCTTTTGCTGAGCCGGTCCAACGAAAAATGGAGAGGGCAACGATGATGGTACCGGGTCCATGGCAGGTGCTCAGAGGTGTGCCAGGAAATTGAGTTGCTGTGGTGGCGAAGGCAGTGGGTCCAGCTCCATCGGTTCCTCACATGGTACGAAAGAGGCCTCCTGTGGGCAGCTGCACCAGCTGCAAGATCCTGGTGATGTGAATCTGGGTCAGAAAATCTGCAGAAGAATCACACAATCAACAATCAAGAATCTCGTTCTGATGGTGGTGCAGCAGCCCAGTGGGAGCTTGAATTATATGTGTGCATTCAAATTTCGAACAATTGTCCCTCTCTCCCACTGCCTGGTGCGACAAAAAATTGTGGAAAGAATGGAATAATTAGGCACAAAGTGATAGTTGCAGAGTGTGGGAGGTGCCTTGTGTTGCAGTGGAGCAACTGGAGCAGCATGCAGTGGTGCTAACCATGTAGAAGCTCTCCAGTCATCGGACATCACGCGGCTAGGAGCAGTATGTTGTGAAGAACAGCAGTATCATTTGCTCTCCTGTGTGGGAGGCATGTAGTTTGTTCATCTGTTGCTTGAATGTGTGCACAAATCATTCAGCATCTCCGTTCTGCTGGGGACGAAACCGAGCACTGGTAAGGTGAGTGATACCATTGGCTGTGAAACACCATTCAAAGTCCTGAGCTGTAGACTATGGTTCATTGCCTGTAACCAACACTTCAGGCAAACCTTCCAAGCATAAAATAGATGACAAAGCCTGAATGGTACAATGTGATATAGTCGAGTTTACGGGCTCAGCAAACAGATGTTTGCTAAATGAGTCCACAACATTAAGCCAACAAGTGTTCCAAAAGGGACCAGCGAAGCCAATATGCACTCATCGCCACAGTGATTGAGACTTTGGCCAAGATAAAAACATTTGCGGCAGGGCCAATAGATATTCAGCACAAGTGTGACACTGTTACATCATTTGTTCAATGTGTGCATTCATGCTCTACCAAGTACAGTGCCAATATGCTAACGGTTTTGTGTGTACAGTTTCCCAATGTCCTTGGTGGAGCAATCACTTTTTTGCAGTGCTTTAGGAATAAGCACACGCAATTGTCCAGAGTACTTTGCAATAAAATCACACCAAGCTGGATGGGGAGGCTATGCCAACAAGCAAAGTATTGGTACACAAAAGAATTCTGAACATTCTTCACTGAATGAGACCAAGCAGTATTGACAAAGCACAACAAAAGGTTCAATTCATGGTCTGCTTCTGTAGCATGTGCAAATTTCCTATAGTGCAGTGGAAAAGTTTGTAGTTCAGTGTCCTGCGCATAAACCTGACAAAAAGATGCAGTAGCAACATCAAATTCAGAATCAGGGCCAACAGGAAGGAGAGAAAGGGCATCAGTTTGCATGCTTTGACATGGGCCAGTACAATATTTCATACTGATACTGTGACAATAACCAAGCCCAATATTGCTCCTGGGCCATGCATAGTGGAACAGGTTTGGATGGATGAAACAAAGACTGAAGTGGTTTATGGTCTGTCTATATATAAAACTTCCAACTAAACAGATAATGGTGAAACTCTGTCATGCCATAGATAATAGTAAGTGTTTCCTTCCCAATTTGGAAATAGTTACATTTAGTCTTGGTCAATAATGTGGTAGCGAAATCAAATGGCCTGTCCTGAGAACAAAATCTGTGCAAAAGCACAGATCCAATTCCATGTGAAGAAGCATCAATTGCCAAAACCACAGGTTTAGTGGGATCGAAATCAACAAGTTATCTGTCACTCAATAAGTCACTCAACACAGTTTCCGGTATGCATCCCGACACTTTTTTATCCAAACAAAAGGCAAATTCTTCCAGCACAAATGGTGCAATGGAGAAGCAACCTGGACTGCATTGGGTATGAACAGGATACAATATGTCATCTTCACAAGAACTGACTGCAATTCTGTCATGTTGCACAGAGCAGAGAGGCTCTGGATGGCTAGCAAATGTGAGTGAATTGGATGAATACCTGGGCTATTAAGAACTTGGGCTAAGTCCTCAATTTCAGTTTGGAAAAAAGGCACATTTGTCCAGCTGACACTTCAAACCCACAACTGAAAGTTCTTGAAAAAACATACAAAGATTACTGATATGTTCTTTCAGTGTATGTCCTGATACCATGATATGGTCCAAGTAATTTTAAGAATGGAACTTTTGCAGTAAGCTGTTCTAAGTAGCATTGGAATATGGCAGGCACGGAAGCACTGCCAAAGGACAAGCACAAAAATCTGAACAACTGTAAATGTATGTTGACCAAAAATCGCTTTCTGAATCTCCTCATTTAACAGAATTTGCAAATACGCAATTTTTGAGAACAAGTGGCCTGCACGAAGCCAGTCCATTTATTCATCAGGGCAAGGTAGTAGATAAGTGTTTGTGGATTCACAGTGGATTTGGTAAGAAGGAAGAGGCCCTTTGACTAACCTGGATTGGAGTAATAACACCTTTTTTTCTTGCCATTCTTTCAGTTCACTTGCAACTTTGTCTCAAAGTGCATGAGGGACGGGACATACCCAGAAAAACTTATGTTGCACATTGTCCTTCATTGCAATGTGCACCACGAAATTGTTTGCTCTGCCAAGTCCTTCAGAAAATAGATCAGGAATCTCCTCAATCAAATGAGTTACACTCTCTTTTGGATTGGAAGCAGAAACACAAAGGATGTCATCCTGAATATGAACCAATCAAATGAATTGTACTCTGTTTTGGATTGAAAGCAGAAACAGAAAGGATGTCATCCTGAATATGAAGACCAAACAAATCAAGTGAATCTAACCCAAAATTATTTCGACAGTCTCACAAATGCAAAATTGTAAATGTCACTGTTCTAGTGTGAGACTGGAATTTAACATGCAAACTACATTTACCAAACACTGGAATGTTCTGAGCATTATACACAGTAAGTTCAATGTGAGATTTTGTTGACTGTGGCAAGCACAACTGTTCATGAGTGGCATGATTAAACAATGTAACAGAAGCTCCAGTGTCCAATTGAAATTGCACACAGCATCCGCCAATGACTAAGTTCACAAACAGTTTGTTTGATAGTCATTGCACTGCATAGGGTGAGGTGAAGGCACAGCCTGAATTTGGTCATTGCTAGTACTGGTAGCTGGTTTATAAAAAGCTACGTTCACTGAGTGGAAGGTGCTTCACATTTACGATAGTGAATTTTTCTGTTGTAAGCACACAGACTGGACATGACCTGGTTTTCCACAGGTAAAGCAAGCTGCATCCCTTAAGGGGCACTTTTGTCTTCTATGTGTGGAAAAGCAGCAGGGACCTGATTTCATAGCAGAGCCTCTTGTTGGTACTTGTTTACTCTGTCCGTAGTGTAGTGGCCTGTTTGTGCACACTGATCAGTCATGTTACACTGCAGATGGGAGTTATCTCAAAGTTTTCCCCAGCATCATCAAACAAGTCCTTACATTCAATAATTTGTAACACTTTTTCAAAGTAGTATCAGAGTGAGAACTTGTTCATAAATCCTACTGTCTGACACATTGTACATTATTGTATCATGACTCATTGGATCACTATGGTACTGTCCGCAGCTACATTGAAAATGACACTGTCATGTCAAATTCTTAAGTTCAGTGACCCACTCACAGTATGTCTGCTCTGGCTTTTCACATAAGCAAAAGAACCTGTAACAAGCTGCAGCAACCTTTACTTGATCTTCATAATATGTTAAGAGGGTGAAAACAAAATCTTCAAAAACTAACAACTCCGGCCTACGAGTTGGAAATAACTTCTGAGCAAGGAAGAAAACTCCTGTGTCAGCCATTGACAAAGTTTCACAGTATTCTGCTCTTGATGCGTAGCACAACGAGCATTGAACTGAGCATACCACTCATTCCATTTCTCTTATTGTTCACTGAAAGCTCGGAATGGCGGAATGCATGGAGATAGTGCCATGGATGTGGCTAGCTGTTGTGGCGGAGGTGACGCAGCAGAGGCTTGTGCATTAATGAGCTGTTGGACTGCCATCATCAACTGTGACATTTGGTGGTTCTGACACTGAATTAATTGCATTAGATCAAAGCCAGCAGCAACTGGAGGTTGTGGTGTGGGAGGCAGGTTAGAGGCTATTTTATTGAGAGGAGAGCCACAACAAAACAACTAGAGGCAAGGCAAATACAAAAAAAGTGGAAGCATTGCAGCTAATCTGCAAGAAAGAACACAATCAGTAGCAATGCTCCTCTGAAAGAAATGAGAGAAATACTAGTGATGTGCTGTGACAGAGAAGCAAAGAGCGAAGGCAGTCCTGGCTGTGGAATCCACAACACCAGATGTTGTTGGCTACTGTGGCAGTCAGCACTGACACAAACAAGGAAGGAGAGAAGTTGTGATGACCAGTGGCATGTATCCAAAATGATCTGTATATATCATACTGATTAATAGAACACTTTTATTTCTAAGAAGTAAAGTAATGTAACTTAACTTTTCCTTATGAAGTGGATTCCTGTGCCTCCTACATGCAATTACATTTACTCTCTATTACTACGCACAGACCACAGACTAAGTATCATTTTCTTATTACTCAGTACTGAAGCCCTTGAAGACTGTGACTGAACTGGGGCCAATGAGCAATGGTTGGCTCGTTAAGTCAGAGTAAACAGGGAATGCTGAACTCTACCTTCCTGGAGGTGTGGCACTGCCCGATCTTTCCATTGCCATGTGGGTCAGTGCCTTCTTGATTCAGTTTCATGGTGCTGCATTTAGAACTGCACAAATAGTTTAAACACTTGTGATAAGGATGGACCAAATCTATTACAGTGATTTGTTTATAGGTAAGTCCTCCAGTCACTATCTTTATTTGTTTAGGTTTTAGACCAGAGATCCTATAACATAAGGCTTTCTTGTGTGTCCTTAAACAGATTGTCAGTAAAGAGCAACATTTTCCATCATACACACAACTAAAAGTGTTCTATACTTCTTTGAGCACACTCCAGAGATATCTTCATGCCTGCAGCCAAAAAGTTTGCCATGGTGGTCTCTACCTAAACTGAAAGTTGCTCTATAGTCCCAGCCAAAAATCCATGTGTTTCATAATTCATTTCTTGCCATCTACAGCATGGTGACCACAAAATTCTTTTGATTCGGTATCCACATGACTTTTATTACATCAAATGTGCCAGGTTTCTGAAAAACGACAAGATCAGCTGTTTCAAAACTAGTGAAAATAATGATAATAGCCCTGCTATATCATTTCAAAACTAGAGAGTAATCCAGATATTGACATTAGAAAATTAATCCAGCATTAATTTCACTTATACTTTATTTACTCACTTCATTATGGTAGGAAACAAAACTATGAGATGGAGTGGAAATTTATAAATTAGATACTATGTTAGGCAAATATTAATTACATGCAATTCATAAAATGATGTTGAAAGTCACTCACTACCTTTAAGGTTT
This sequence comes from Schistocerca gregaria, assembly GCF_023897955.1. Classification (NCBI taxonomy): domain Eukaryota; kingdom Metazoa; phylum Arthropoda; class Insecta; order Orthoptera; family Acrididae; genus Schistocerca; species Schistocerca gregaria. Next base: position 157,932,841 of record NC_064925.1, read on the forward strand.
AACCTGTGGGTTCATAAAATACTGTAAACTCATTTCCTTTTTTAATCCTGAAACATTCCCCTTTTTGAACAAAGTTTGACTCTAAGTGAACAACAATGTGATCTGACTAACTTTAAAGTAGTGACCAGGAACTTTCTCATAGTGCAACAGATTAATGAAAGGGAGATTTAACATAAGTTAAACCAAAATAATTTGATATAATAACCTTCTCATATATTTGTAGTTACTTGCTATCTGTGTTGTTGTATCACTCTTTGTAGGAGTAATTCGTGCAGTGTAAGTGGATGTGCGGATGGATATGTGTGTGTGTGCGAGTGTACACCTGTCCTTTTTTCCCCCTAAGGGAAGTCTTTCCACTCCCGGGATTGAAATGACTCCTTACCCTCTCCCTTAAAACCCACTTCCTTTCGTCTTTCCCTCTCCTTCCCTCTTTCCTGAAGAAGCAACCGTCGATTGTGAAAGCTAGAAATTCTGTGTGTGTGTGTGTGTGTGTGTGTGTGTGTGTTTTATTTATTGTGCCTATCTACCGGCACTTTCCCGCTTGATAAGTCTTGGAATCTTTGTTTTTGATATATTTTTCCCAAGTGGAAGTTTCTTTCTATTTTATTTACATCATCATTATTGTGAAGATGGTTTGATAAAACCCCTGCCAGGCACTTAAGTGTGATTTGCAGAGTATCCACGTAGATGCAGATGTCGAGGTGGAGGTTCTATTAATTCTTCAGTCTCTGTTTCCTATCAACAGCCATTTGCTTACAACTGTTACTTCATGCATGAAGTTCTACTGTGGTTTTCTGCTCTGGTATTTATATCTAGCAGGTGATGGAGGGTTTTTTCATATTTTCTGTTTTTCCGTTCCATCGGTCATTGCAACATATGTATTCATTAAATTCAATGGTCAGAGTATTTTTTTTTTTTTTTTCTTCTTGAGCGAAACCCCAGAAGACTTTGTTGATCATTTTGGTTTTCATTGTGAGGCATTTGAGACTTTGTTCTTCCATAGTATCACAGTATCAATCAGTTCCTAAGAAGTCCTTGTGAATATGGTGTTTTGCCCATCCAGCAACCATGGTAATGAGTATGTGTTTGCATGAGCATACACGGGATCTTATAAAGGGAGAAGAAACAAGCGCACGAGTAGCACTTTTTATTTATAAACTCTTATTAATAGCTGGATATATGGACAAGCTTAAATAAGAATGTAGTTCTATGACTACATCAGGTATGGTGCACTTGTACATTTGCTAAATATGGATGCAGAGCATGCATGAGAATGTTGTGCAGTGACTTCTTGCACAGGATGTAGACTCTAATGCACAAAGTACATAGATTTTTATATAAGCTATGCATATACAGTTGCCACTTTTTTCTTTGATCAAGGGTACAATTAACAATATAGCTTGCCTACATTAATTTCCTAAATGTCTACTGCCACATTATAGCATACCTGCAGTATATCAATAGTGAGCCACATAATGACAAACTGTACATGGAAAATTAGGAAGAATGCATAATGCAATGTTATGCATACTCTACTATATTGTATTTAAATATAAAGAACATCAGAAGTAAAAATTTCAGAAACTTGTCAAGTATGGTACAGCAGTTAGGCAAACTTCATTCAAACATCACCCAAACAATAACACAAGTGTCAATGTGGTATATGAGGTACACTATCAAATACAGAATGCTAATTTACAACACTACCTGCCAGCTACAGTACATCATTATTTTACTGCTTTAATGAAGTCATTTAGCTATCTCTGGTGAGTCATTTCACACATTTTCTTTAGTGCCTTTAGTGTGTATTGTTTTGTGCTCATCAGGTGCAGCAACTCGATTTGATTTGGCTCACTTTGTTGCTCCACCACGTAATCATTTTACTTGTATCTCCATTATTTCAAGTGTACTGGGAACATCATCTATACTTTCTTCACCTTCACCATCCTCATCCTCAACTTTTCACTACTCTCTTCAATAATGTCCTTGTCATCTGTGATTGAAATTTGTTATTCATTGTTGATGACTACTCAATGGTTCAAGTCTTCAAGATCAATATTGCACCATAGAACATTACACACAGACTGGAAGTCACAGATGTTGAAATCTATGTCACTACAATGTCCTTCTGTTGCATTTTCTTCAGTGAAACACTTGTTCGTGCAATTTGTAATAGTGGTTGGACACATACTTCTCAAAGCTGGGCCTACTGAATATACAACACAGATTTCAAAACCATTTCCATTTTCTCATCTGAATTTACTACTGAAGTGAGCAGTTCACAGAGATACTGAGCCTTAAAAGCTTGTATGATTCCCTGATCCAGCAGCTGAATTAATGCCATTGATTTTTGGCAAAAACAAAGTTTTTATTTTTCCATCTTGGGTCTGTAACACATCAACAGGCAGGTGAGCTGGACAGTGATCAAGATTAGTAGAGCTCCTTGTCTCAGCTTAAGTGACTGTAGGTTCTTTCTTGATGATGGAACAAACTATTCTTGAAACTAGTTGGTAAAATGTCACATGTAATCTAAGAATTCTTTGAGTGCCTATAAGTGAATTGTAATGATGACATGTTTACATGATTGAAACATCTTGGGCTTTTACCTTGTAGTACTTCGAGAATTTCAGGGTAAATTCTAGAAACACTTGGCTCTTCACCGTCTCGAACACCCGATATTTTAATGATGAGGGTGAGAGAGCCTTTTTACTGCACCACACATATCTGTGTGTGCAGGAGGGACAGCTGCCATGAGAAGCCAGGAGCTGCGTCAGATGAGTGGCCCTGAAAAGTGGTTAGCAACAGGGTCTTGGAATTTATATTAAGAAGTCAAAGAGTGTCTGTGTAATGTTCTGTGGTTTGAGGTGTCATGAGGATTGTTACAGAGACAGATGAAGCTTATATTGTATAGAGACTCTTACTTCATGTCTTGGCTCTGTGTGAGGCAGAATGTATGTAATTGTATGAGTGTTTATTTGATTCTGATATTTATCTTGGAACCAGATGGCTTGCTGGAGTTTGAACAGAATAATTGTTACTTTGGGATGATAGTTGAAAATACAGTGTTGTTGAACTAACAAGGTTCTATGAGTACATGATTTATTTCAAGAATAGAGAGTTGGTTAACATTATTCCCCTGTAACCTGATACAGTCTTCCGATAAGAATTAAGTGGTGAGAGCGACATAGCTGATGATGACCCAAAGAAGAGGATCAACTGCACGCACAATGTATAAGTCAACTGGAAGAAACATTTGAGTCATGCAACCCAACTCCTCACTGTCTCTTGTCACCCAAGAAAACATTAGAACCTTTACCTAAACAAAGAGGTTTCAGCTTATGGCTGCCCAATTTATTAATTTATTTGTGGCGAAGAGAAGGGTATTCTGTCATTATTCATTTTCAAAAACATCCTATTTCCTGATTTTTTTTTTGTATTCAGAGTTCTGGTTGGAAACAATAATAAAGCTCTATTTCATCACAGTTATACACTTGATGATCATTTAAATTTTAATCTACCTTTACGTTGTGTAGAATTAACTGTGAAGTAGATTCAGTGTCACAAAATGTTACTTCTCAATGGCCGTTTGGTGAATTCCATGGCAACTCTTCTGTCTTAACAATCATCCAACAGAAACTGTAAGACCTTTGTTTCCATGCAAACTGAAGTGAAATTTTCAGTTTGGGCTTTAATAGTCAGCCCAGAAAGTGGCACACCTTCACTTCTGTTTATTAAAAACCACCTACAAAGCCATTTGTCAAGTTCACTGTGTTTTCCTAGTTTAGTCCTTTTCCTGTACATTCCCACATCACTTTCAACTGTGTTTGCAAAACTTCTGAGTTCATTCTCTTCTTTCCACTCAAATGATAAACTTGCTTTAGTTTCACCATTCTTCACACAACCAATAATTTTTGTTTATCACTCACAGTATACACTTTCCATTTCTGTGACATTGTAACAACCACACAGAAATCAAAACAATTAATGAATAATTTATGATCTTCCAGATGGTTGCGCTCATTTCCTTTATTGCCAAGCACTGTTGTATAGTCCATTAGTTGACTGCATCACAACGTTAACTGAGAGATGTGTATTCAGAGATGCTGTCCAGCAACAATCCTTATATATTTAGACAAACCAAAGGCTGATATACTGAGAGTTCAAAAATCATTTGTAAATGATATTCTATTTTGGGGTATGTACCTTATATCATGTTATATCTGAATCTGCAGTATATCAGACCATGCTGTATCAGGCTTCTATTATATATCACCATTCATGGAAAATCACTGGCACAGATTGTATGGTTACATAATATTTCTGAGTAAGTCTGAGAATTTCAGATGAACATGGATGTAATTAGCTCTGACTTATCACACAGATGATTCCATTTATGTAACTTTACTATTGCAATATCGAGGATTTTTGAAAACCATCCCTGGGTTGACCTCACAATCCAGCACCATTCTGACCATAACATGTTTACTGTCGCTGGCATGTAAACTGTATGATGTGCTGAAAATTTATATTTTCACCTCTGGTATGCCCCCTTGTGATGATTTTGGCAGTAGGTGCTTGATTATGTTACCTGAAATGACAATGACAATAATGAGTTTAAAAAACGAATACACACACATACATACATAAACTTGTCTGCTCTCATTGTCAGTACCTTGATAGTGTAGGTTTTTGCTACTTTAGTGCTGCACAGTTCATGGTTTAACTCTCCAGCTGCTCATTTGGAACTGAAAATATTCTTTTCTGAGTTATTGTTCATAAATAAATTATTTTGTATTTTAGTGTAGGTAACTTAAAAAATATGCATTGTGACTTGAAACAAAAGGTGTGGTCATTAGTTAACAGTCAGTTAGGGAGTATGGTAATGGAGGTATGTTATTTTTTGTATCAGGTATTTTTTGCTTAAAATGATTACTTTACTGATTGAGCTGTAACACCTATACATATTTTTAACTTCACACTCATGTTACACTCATTCTTCGTATTATTTCATCAAGCCACAATTAAAAGGACATTTTCAATGGGACATAATGTCATTTGGTTTCTTGTAAACAATACAAAACACACACACACACACAATATACCGAAGCATGTGGGTCAAGACTTGTTTGGAAGAAAGAGTGAAGAGTGCAGTAGTCCCTCATCTTCTGCACATATGCAGTCAGGTTACTGCATGGGAACATGTATATTGTCTGGTTCTCAGCATCGGGACAGCATGGAACACCTGCAAACTGTCTATCTTTAGAGATGAAGCATGGGAATTAGTGTATATTTGGTTATCAGTTTCAATGAGGAAATTTTTTCTGGCACCAATAGAACATCTGGAGGACTCTCACATGTGCAAGTTAGAGACAGCAATGGATGGGGGATGCAGGTAACTGCCTGGAGTCCTGTTGACCTGCTGTAAGTAATGCCAGAGAGGTGACACTGTGGGTTGGTGTGGTCTGTGGCATATGGCAATCCTCGTGCAGGGAGGCAGGTGGGAGACAACAAGAATGCACTGCCTGCAATAGTGAGGATGGGAAGGGAGGTAATGCCAGCTGCTGCACACTGGTCATTGCCTGATTCAGTGCTCCAACACTGTAGGGAAAGGGTAGGATGTGGTCAGTCCTGTACAAGCTGCTAGTTCTCCTCACATAAGTCCCAATCTTTCAAGCATGTCTGAATCTTAAACTGCAGTGTAATGGTTTAAGTAACATGTTATAATGTTTAAATAAAAACGTCACTGCTTCAGTATTATAGTGTTCAAATAAAAGTATCTATATTACTCCAGCATAATGGTCAAATAAGAACATTCTTGCTCCATTATTACCACTTGAATAAAAATGCCAAATGTCCTCACTTCATTGTAAATGTTTTAAAAAATCCTTTCTCTTTGTTTAACAAAACCAAATGTCAATCCCACTCTTGCTATAGCACTGAACACTACACAAACACTTGGCAGTAGTGGGGGCATTTGGAGCAGCAGGGATGGTGTGCGTGTTGAGGTCTGTGGTGTTAGTAATTGATTTAAACACCTATATAATGTAACTGTTTAAATGCCATAATCATTTACATAAAATTGATGCTATGTTAAAATGTCTTAATGTTACACATATATAATTGTGCTGCTTCTGCCATCTTGTTAAAGGTGTGGGGGAAGAAATGAGGAAGTCCTTTTCCTGTCCTACAGTCAGCCACCTCTGATAGGGGCTCTCTGTCTCAAAATTCTCCTATGGTTAAGGGGGGGAGGGTTTGGGAGATGGTGGGGGTGAGTTTGACCTTGAGGGAGTGGCGGGGAAATACTTTGTCTGTCCTTATGGTTGCATTCAGCCCCTACCTCCAAGGAGTCGTGTGGTGGATCCACTAGCTACCATTGGTTGATCCCACTGGGACTGTGGCTAGCAGTGGTAGCTCACCAGTGACTCTGCATCAGGGCAGATGCAACCATGCCATGCTTGCTAGAAAATACGAGATCTGTTCAAAAAATTCCAGAACATTCATAAATTCGTGCCAATGGTGTATTGGAGCAAAATGGAGCTGGCACTCCTATACACGTTTGTGTTTAATTTGCAGCTGTCAGGAGTTTTAGTGTTGTATGTTTGTTAGTTATTAATCAGTGCTGTATTGAGTAGAATGTGTCACACAGTTTGTGAATTCTGAGATGGCAGAGTTAGAGGAGCAACGCCTCTGCATCAAATATTGTGTTAAATTGAGGTAAACCTTTACAGAGACACAACAAATGATGCAGGAAGCCTACAGTGATGAGTGCTTAAGCTATACTTGATGTTACGAATGATTCACACAATTTAAAATTGGCCAGATGGATGTTAACGACGACCCTCATTCAGGACACCCTTTGACATCTACCAACGACATTAATGTCAGGAACCTCCACAAAATTTTGCATACTAGTTGAAGACTGACTGTTTGAGAGGTTGCAGAAGGATGTATTGTGTTGTTACCAAGTCTGTCCCATGCCTCTTGAGTCATAACAAGAAAGACCTTTGCCTCACATTTGTGAAGAGCTTTTGGACCGCACAAATAAGAATGAGATGTTTCTTAAGAGAATTATAACTGGTGATGATACATTGGTATACGGTTATGATGTTGAGACCAAAGTTCAAACTTCACAATGGGTCAGGAAAAGTTCTCCAAGACCAAAAAAAGCTTGTCAGGTCAGGTCAAAAATCAAAGCCAAGCTGATTTTTTTTTCTGCTTCAAAGTATTACTTCATCAGGAATTCTTGACACAGGAATAAACCGATTAATGGGTGGTATTACTGGGATGTGTTGTGATACCTGCAAGGAAACGTGAGAGCAGCCTCAAATGGGGCAAGACAATTCATGGCCATGGCATCACAATAATGCACCCACGCATTCACCCCTTTTGGAGTGTGACTATTGCACAAAAATTGAAATCACTGTGCTGCCTCATCCTCCATACTCACCAGAGCTGGCCCCTGTGGACATTTTTTTATTTGCAGAGTTAAAAACCCCATAGAAAGGATAAAAATTTGCAATGATAGATGAGGTAAAAGAAAACTAGCAGGAAGAGGTGTATCAATACTGCTTCTGGAAGTGGAAACAGTATTGGGAGTGGTGTATCAATTGTTGGGCAGAGTATTTCAAAGGAGACCATACACAATAAGTAAAAGATAAGTGTAGAAAAACTTTGTGGACAAAGTTCCAGAACTTTTTGAACAGCCCTCACAATGGTAGCTCTCTCTTCTTTCTCATAAAAAATGTACTAGTTGAAAACGTTATGACTGAGCATTTCTCTCTTCAAATTTGTAATTCAAGTTCATTCTAGACACAGAATGCAAATCTTTATGATGCATGTGAAACATATGTGCAGAACTGGTATATGTCTCCCCTGTGTGTGTTCTATGATGGTCTATGGGTACCCTGGTCATTGTCTCTGAGAAGTCTTGTGCTATTGCACTTGGTCTAGACATGACTGAGCGCTAATGCAGGCAAGGTGACCAGCCTCATGATATCACGTATGCTTGGCACACATGCCACTGTCTTTGTGCTGAGAATTCACCTGTGTGTTTGTGTGTTTCACTGTTGTACACTACCACAAGCCCTGGCCATAGTGGTTGCACAAATATTGTAACATCAACTGTTGTGTTTTGCAGACCATAAATTTTTAATATTGTAATAGTATTTCATTAACTTCTTCAGGCATCAGCCAGGTATCTACCCTCTATGTCAGAAAACCTGTGTACCTGGGGTGCTGCACCATCGGCCTCCTGACCTCAGAACAGCACTCATCATGGTGTCCTAGTCCCAGTACACTGCAGGTAGGACACTGGACTCATACTGACATTGACAGCAGTTCATATCCTTGTCCACTCATCCAGATTTAGGTTTCCTGTGATGTCCTTATATCACTTAAGGCAAGTTTCTTTGGGAAGGACATAGTCCAATGCCTGCCCCAATTTGAGCTTGTGTTTTGTCTCTAATGACCTCATTGTCTTCCTTTATTTGTGAAGTCATGTCATCCCTGACTGCTAACTCCAGGTGTATCTCAACTTATACTTGAGGCCAAAGAGTGTACCATGTACAAACCATCCTTGTAAGCTGAACCTCCACCAAGAGAGTAGATACATCAGGATCAATTTCCAGCTTTCAGATCAATCCACATTGGATGAAACATAACCTCAAAACAGTCCCTCATGCATTTCAAATGGTATCATTCACACAGATTAAATTATATTAGATTTACTTCCATTCCAATTGATCCGTAGTGTCAGAAAAACAATAATGCATGACAAATATTTACAACTGAAACAAATAAACTAATGTACCTTCCACAGGTCCCAAGTGGAATGATAGTCATTTTTTATAATGAACACTATATCAAAGAATCATTTTGCAAACATGCATTTAATAATATCACATTAATGCACTGAATTTAAAATTTAAAAAAAATGTTTTTTTGTATTTATAAGGTAATAAACATATAACAGAACTACTACAATATTTATTTACAATGAACACATTACTACACTGAAATGGTGCAGAAGTTAGATTGTGCTTAGACACATGGGAAGAAAGTTTTGATACGGATAATGATGAAGGAAGGGGTGGTGGCATCATCATTGGAAGTTAACCTATTCTCACCACACTCACTTATATTATAGTAATGGATTCTGTGCTTTTGTTTCTTCTTAATCTTTGTATTTTTGTTTGGTTTGTTTTGGTGACACATTGCAAAGGTTCCATGAGGACTTGTGTATTTTTCCTATGATAGTTCTCCCCTAAGAGGCCAGATAGCTTAAAGTGAAAATTGATTCATGTTTTGCAGTATGTGGACAAAGAGAAAGCCTATACTGCACCAATTTCCACTTAAAAAGAAAAAAGAAAAAGAAAGAAAGAAAAAAAGAAAGAAAGAATAGAAAGAAAGAAGAAGAAGAGTTAATTTAACATAGAAAAATTCAACTGTATTGATGTTACTGGTATTTATAAAGAAGGAAAACACCTTGGATAAGGTAAAAAGACTATGTATTGCTTTCTAAATATTGTTTACATGTATACAGTTTCTCTTGTAAATAAATGTCAATGTTTTGAAATACACTGACATGAAAAATGATCACAGCACAAAAAAGTAATTAATGCAGACAAATGAATTTCTGGGACTACATTTGTCTAGATAACATACACTGACAGAAGAAATGTACACTTTGTAGAGGCTTCCAATTCCTCAAGATTTATTATTGCAAAAGTGCATTTGGAATATGTGAAATGTTTACAGATCAATAGCACACGCAACTCTGAGGTATCAGGTATCAGTCCATGCTGAAACACCCATATTACTACACGGGTACATCCAGTTTATCACACAGATGGCAAATACTATCCTGGGATACGTTATGCCATGCCTTCTCAACCTCTTCACACTGTTCTGTAAGAGTCATTGGTTGACAGGTTGCACGAGTCACTTCTTGTCACATCATAGCCCACACATGCCTGATTGGAGACAAATCCAGAGATCATGTTGGCCAGATAAGTTGCTGCATATCTTGCAGAGCATGTGGAGTTTCGCAGTCAGTGTGCGGGTGAGCATTATCCTATTGAAACAACACATCACCCTCCTGTTGCAAGAACAGCATACTGGGCACTGGTTAGTATCGACTCCAGAAATACCAAATGTTAACAAGAGTTGTAGCTTATTGCATCCCAGACCATAAGGCCCGGGGTGGGACAAGTGTGTCTTTGATGAATGCACTCTAAGAGACAGTGCTCATCAGTGCTAAGTCATACATGCTAGTGAGCATCACTTGCATGCACGCACAATCTACTTTCAGAGCTGAAGACCGAGACACATCATTCCATCTTCCAAGTGATCATCGACAGCACCAGTCGAGCCATGCAAATTGATGCTGTGGTGTGAGTGGAAGACAGGCTAGAGGTGTGCATGCCTGCAAATAACCAGTTTGCAACAGTTCGTTTTGACACAACTTGGATCACAAGCCCTCTTATCTCTGCTATGGTAGCTGTAGAATCTTCCACTGCTGCTCTTACAATATGATGGATGTGGCAGGCATCTGTGTTATATGGACATCCAGGACCTCATCTGTGTGTGTGAGAATATTCATATGACCACTGATAGCATCACTGCACAACTGTCACAGTACATCCAACTTGTTTAGCAGTTCACTGAAAGGACTATCTGACACTCGGAAGGCCACTATTTGATGCCTTTCAAACTCACTCTGTTGGCTGTTGGAAGCACGAGTGCAGCTCCATGGCATGATTACCTAGTCGCTTCACATGTTTGCACCACATTGAGCCTTTTGGCTGTGAGTGTTCACCATTAAAAGGTACCCACAGATGGTGCTCTGGTAGTCATGCCAGTATGCTATACAGGGTGGTCCATTGATCGTGACCGAGCCAAATATCTCATGAAATAAGCGTCAAACGAAAAAACTACAAAGAACAAAACTTGTCTAGCTTGAAGGGGGAAACCAGATGGCGATATGGTTGGCCTGCTAGATGGTGCTGCCATAGGTCAAACGGATATCAACAGCATTTTTTAAAATAGGAACCCCCATTTTTATCACATATTCGTGTAGTGTGTAAAGAAATATGAATGTCTTAGTTGGACCACTTTTTTTTTGCTTTGTGACAGATGGCGCTGTAATAGTCACAAACATATGGCTCACAATTTTAGATGAACAGTTGGTAACAGGTAGGTTTTTTGAAATAAAATACAGAACGTAGGTACGTTTGAACATTTTATTTCGGTTGTTCCAATATGATACATGTACCTTTTTGAACTTATCGTTTCTGAGAATGCGTGCTGTTATAGTGTGATTACCTGTAAATACCACATTAATGCAATAAATGCTCAAAATGATGTCCATCAACGTCAATGCATTTGGCAATACATGTAACGACATTCCGTAAAGTTCGCACATGCATTGACAATGCACTGACGCATGTTGTCAGGCATTGTCGGTGGATCACGATGACAAATATTCTTCAACAGAAAGAAATCCGGGGACATCAGATCCAGTGAACATGTGGGCCATGGTATGGTGCTTTGACAGCCAATCCACCTGTCATGAAATATGCTATTCAATACTGCTTCAACCGCATGTGAGCTATGTGCTGGACATCCATCATGTTGGAAGTACATCGCCATTCTGTCATGCAGTGAAACATCTTGTAGGAACTTTGGTAAAACATTACATAGGAAATTAGCATACATTGCACCATTTAGATTGCCAACGGTAAAATGGGGGCCAGTTATCCTTCCTCCCATAATGCCGCACCATACATTAACCCGCCAAGGTCGCTGATGTTCCATTTGTTGCAACCATCGTGGATTTTCCGTTGCCCAGTAGTGCATATTGTGCTGGTTTACATTACTGACACTTCATCGCTAAATAGAATGCGTGCAAAAAATCTGCATCATCCTGTAATTTCTCTTGTGGCCAGTGGCAGAACTGTACATGAAGTTCAAAGTTGTTGTCATGCAATTCCTGGGGCACATAAATATGTAGCTTCTTGTAGCCCTGTTGCACAACCCCATTCTACCTCAGTGAAGTGTTGACAAGGCCATCTTTGTTGCCTTAAATGCATTTTTGACTGTCAACTTACAAAGGCCAATCTCAAAGTTAACTAATACTCATGACTTTTACAACTGGTGCAAAATTTGAATAACCGTCATCCTTCAGATGTAGAAACATGCCTACCAACTTTTGTTTATATTGGACATCTCCTTCTTGGTTACACAATTTTTTTTCTGTCAGTGTTTTTGGCAAAAATTTCCCTAATTTTAACTTTCAGCAGATTACCACACATACTTTGTCAAAAACCAATGTTATGAACATTGCTTTGTCCATTCCATCATTGCTACTTCCATAATTTTGTAGTAACTTCTGACTTCTTGTATAATGGATGATATCTCAGACTATCACTTTCACCATTTGTTACTGGGTTAAGGGGAGTGACAATGTGTGAACACACCAACATTTGATGCATGTACAGACCCAAGGGGAGAACAGTTTACCAAAACCATTTATATTTTTACATGTATTGAATCCCAAACTTTTAATGAACTTGTACAGAATAATGTAACATAAAAATAGGTGGAAAGACCTTTCATTAAGAAAAAAAGATGACTTAAGGCCACAGGGTACTTCTGAGTGACAAAAAAATTGAATTTTGTAAAACTTTATTAAATTCTATACACTTTTCTTATTACACTGATATACACATTATTAGGTTTAGAATAAAAAATGATTGCTAGATACTAAATTTTGGAGTTAGGGCCATGTACACTGCCACATCCCTGTATGTCAATTACAGAAAATCATTATTATTTTGCAAAAAACTGGAAATTTTTTTTCTTCCAGTGATTCTGTTTGGGATATATTCTATATATGTTGGCAACACTGCTGACGTCCAGCATCTGCTCTGGTGAATTGGTTTCTGTCTTACAGAAAGTCTGTTGCATAAGTGCTACAGATATTTGTGGTGTACATATTAATAATATTAATAATAATAATAATAATAATAATAATAATAATAATAGCTTTATTCAACATCGAATGCTACACTGCACATGTACAAAGAAACAGTAATGATTAAAGTTATTTGTACAATATGCAAGACACATTCTTCTGAATATGTCATTCATTTACAACAAAATTACAATAAGATGTTTACTGATTTCTATTCACATAATTTCACAAAGCATTTGTTGTTCTTCATATAAGTATGGTACTCTTCTAATGAGTAGAAAGAGTGTTTTACTAAAAATTTCTTAAGTTGATGTTTCAGTTTAATTGTAGGAAGAGCCATGAATGCACTAGGCAGTGCATTAGCTAATTTTATACCTGCGTACTGAGGCCCCCTTTCGTAAAGTGCTGTTCTGTGGCTGCCAATGTAAAATCTTTCTTTATTTCTAGCATTGTATTGGTGGAAATCTGAATAAGTGTTTGGGTGCAGTCTTTTCACAAGCAGTATGCCTTTTAGAATGTATGTGTTTATAACAGTTAACACCTCTGTTTTTGGAAACAAGTTGCTACAAGATTCCCTATATTTTGTTCCACAGATTATTCTCACAACCCATTTTTGAAGAATGAGTAGCTTATCTAGATTAGCTTTGGTTGTTGCCCCACAAATTTCAATACCGTAGTTCAAGTGAGAGGAGAAAAGAGCATGGTATGCAGTCTTTAGGACTACGTTGTCTCTACAGAACTTGTTAATAGTACTGATTGCAAATATATTTTTTGACAACTTAGTTGCTAGGGAGTCAATATGTGTGTCCCATTTCAGGTTGCTTTGGATTGTTATGCCAAGGAATTTTACACTAGACTCTTTCTTCACCAATTCGTTGCCCATGTATAATTTAATTTCAGTATTCAAACTACTTTTATTAAACTCCATCAAACATGTTTTACTGGTGCTTACATTTAAATGGCATTCATTAAAAAACTGAACAATTTCTTTTGTCACATTATTGAACTCAGCCTCTAGTTCTTTACATGATTCCTTTTTTACATACAATGGACGTGTCATCGGCATACAGAACAATTTTGGAATTTATAGTACAGTATTTAATATCTTTTACATAGATCAAGAACAGAAGGGAGCCCAACACCAAGCCCTGGGGCTCACCATATTTTATGCAAGTGATCTCAGATTAGTAGACACCACTTACCGTTCTAAGTACAACAAATTGTTTTCTATTGCTCATATAACACTTTATTAGGTCATAAGCAGTGCCTCTAATGCCCATTTTGCATAGCTTGTCTAATAGGATGTCAACATTCACACAATCAAAGGCTTTTTCCAGGTCTAGGTATACACCTGCCACATGTTCCTTGCTTTCGATACCCCCTATCACTTCTTCAATTAGTTGAGCAGCTGCACTGGTAGTTGATTTACCTTTTAGGAATCCATTTTGATTTTTGAACATCAGGTTGTGTTGTTAAGAAAGTTTATAATCCTGTTGTATATAACTTTCTCAACTATTTTGGAAAAGACAGGGAGGATTGAGACTGGTCTGTAGTTTTCTATTTTGTTGTTGTCACCTTTCTTAAAAATGGGTGTTACCTGTGCTATTTTGGGTCTGTCTGGAAAGGTGCCTGATTCTATTATATTGTTGACTGCTGCAGACGGAGGTACAGAGACATTTTGGCTACAGGCTTTTAAAACATTAGTATTTAGGCCATCATGCCCAGCTGAATTAGAGAGTTTTAGAGAGCTAATTATGCCCATTATTTCTGCACAGTTTGTGGGGGCTAGATATATACTATGGTCACATGTATTACCTTTAAAACTGTAGTGCATGTATTTATGTTTGCCATTTATGACTTCCCCTACGGAAGAAAAATATTCATTAAAAATATTTGCAATTTCCAGTTGGTCTTTTATGAGCATACCATTGTGGTTAATAGTAAAGTCCATACAGGATTTGTCATTGCAGGTTCTAAAACTGTTTATGACTGCCCAGATGCCAGCAGTTACGTTGTGTGAGTTTTGAAGCTTATTTGCGACATAGTTGCTCCTGGTCTGTGAGAGTAAGTCCTTATAGTGTGCTTGATATATTTTGAAGGCTTCCTTTACCTCAGGAATCTCTCTATTATTCAGCATTGCACTGTGGAGTAGTTTTAATTTTTCTCTCGCTTCAGTGACATTACTATTTACCCAAATATTTTTGTTTATATTTTTTGTTTGTTTCATTTTTGTGATTACAACTGGGCATGTGGTATCAAGGAAGTAATAGAAGTCAGCAGCAAAGGTATCATATGAAAAGCTACTATTTTTGAACCATTTTATTTGTGCTAGCATGCAGTCCCCCCCCCCATGAACCATGGACCATGCCATTGGTGGGGAGGCTTGCGTGCCTCAGCGATACAGATGGCCGTACCGTAGGTGCAACCACAACGGAGGGGTATCTGTTGAGAGGCCAGACAAACATGTGGTTCCTGAAGAGGGGCAGCAGCCTTTTCAGTAGTTGCAGGGGCAACAGTCTGGATGATTGACTGATCTGGCCTTGCAACATTAAGCAAAACGGCCTTGCTGTGCTGGTACTGCGAACGGCTGAAAGCAAGGGGAAACTACAGCCATAATTTTTCCCGAGGACATGCAGCTTTACTGTATGATTAAATGATGATGGCGTCCTCTTGGGTGAAATATTCCGGAGGTAAAATAGTCCCCCATTCGGATCTCCGGGCGGGGACTACTCAAGAGGATGTCGTTATCAAGAGAAAGAAAACTGGCGTTCTACGGATCGGAGCGTGGAATGTCAGATCCCTTAATCGGGCAGGTAGGTTAGAAAATTTAAAAAGGGAAATGGATAGGTTAAAGTTAGATATAGTGGGAATTAGTGAAGTTCGGTGGCAGGAGGAACAAGACTTCTGGTCAGGTGACTACAGGGTTATAAACACAAAATCAAATAGGGGTAATGCAGGAGTAGGTTTAATAATGAATAGGAAAATAGGAATGCAGGTAAGCTACTTCAAACAGCATAGTGAACGCATTATTGTGGCCAAGATAGATACGAAGCCCACACCTACTACAGTAGTACAAGTTTATATGCCAACTAGCTCTGCAGATGACGAAGAAATTGAAGAAATGTACAATGAAATAAAAGAAATTATTCAGATAGTGAAGGGAGACGAAAATTTAATAGTAATGGGTGACTGGAATTCGAGTGTAGGAAAAGGGAGAGAAGGAAACATAGTAGGTGAATATGGATTGGGGCTAAGAAATGAAAGAGCAAGCCGCCTAGTAGAATTTTGCACAGAGCACAACTTAATCATAGCTAACACTTGGTTTAAGAATCATGAAAGAAGGTTGTATACATGGAAGAAACCTGGAGATACTAAAAGGTATCAGATAGATTATATAATGGTAAGACAGAGATTTAGGAACCAGGTTTTAAGTTGTAAGACATTTCCAGGGGCAGATGTGGACTCCGACCACAATCTATTGGTTATGACCTGTAGATTAAAACTGAAGAAACTGCAAAAATGTGGGAAATTAAAGAGATGGGACCTCGATAAACTGAAAGAACCAGAGGTTGTACAGAGTTTCAGGGAGAGCATAAGGGAACAATTGACAGGAATAGGGGAAAGAAATACAGTAGAAGGAGAATGGGTAGCTCTGAGGGATGAAGTAGTGAAGGCAGCAGAGGATAAAGTAGGTAAAAAGACGAGGGCTGCTAGAAATCCTTGGGTAACAGAAGAAATATTGAATTTAATTGATGAAAGGAGAAAATATAAAAATGCAGTAAATGAAGCAGGCAAAAAGGAATACAAACGTCTCAAAAATGAGATCGACAGGAAGTGCAAAATGGCTAAGCAGGGATGGCTAGAGGACAAATGTAAGGATGTAGAAGCTTATCTCACTAGGGGTAAGATAGATACTGCCTACAGGAAAATTAAAGAGACGTTTGGAGAGAAGAGAACCACGTGTATGAATATCAAGAGCTCAGATAGCAACCCAGTTCTAAGCAAAGAAGGGAAGGCAGAAAGGTGGAAGGAGTATATAGAAGGTTTATACAAGGGCGATGTACTTGAGGACAATATTATGGAAATGGAAGAGGATGTAGATGAAGACGAAATGGGAGATACAATACTGCGTGAAGAGTTTGACAGAGCACCGAAAGACCTGAGTCGAAACAAGGCCCCCGGAGTAGACAACATTCCATTAGAACTACTGATGGCCTTGGGAGAGCCAGCCATGACAAAACTCTACCAGCTGGTGAGCAAGATGTATGAGACAGGAGAAACACCCTCAGACTTCAAGAAGAATATAATAATTCCAATCCCAAAGAAGGCAGGTGCTGACAGATGTGAAAATTACCGAACTATCAGTTTAATAAGTTACAGCTGCAAAATACTAACGCGAATTCTTTACAGACGAATGGAAAAACTGGTAGATGCGGACCTCGGGGAGGATCAGTTTGTATTCCGTAGAAATATTGAAACACGTGAGGCAATACTGACCTTACAACTTACCTTAGAAGAAAGATTAAGAAAAGGCAAACCTACATTTCTAGCATTTGTAGACTTAGAGAAAGCTTTTGACAATGTTGACTGGAATACTCTCTTTCAAATTCTAAAGGTGGCAGGGGTAAAATACAGGGAGCGAAAGGCTATTTACAATTTGTACAGATACCAGATGGCAGTCATAAGAGTCGAGGGGCATGAAAGGGAAGCAGTGGTTGGGAAAGGAGTAAGACAGGGTTGTAGCCTCTCCCAGATGTTATTCAATCTGTATATTGAGCAAGCAGTAAAGGAAACAAAAGAAAAAGTTGGAGTAGGTATTAAAATTCATGGAGAAGAAGTAAAAACTTTGAGGTTCGCCGATGACATTGTAATTCTATCAGAGATGGCAAAGGACTTGGAAGAGCAGTTGAACGGAATGGATAGTGTCTTGAAAGGAGGATATAAAATGCACATCAACAAAAGCAAAACGAGGATAATGGAATGTAGTCAAATTAAATCGGGTGATGCTGAGGGAATTAGATTAAAAAATGAGACACAAAGTAGTAAAGGAATTTTGCTATTTGGGGAGCAAAATAACTGATGATGGTCGAAGTAGAGAGGATATAAAATGTAGACTGGCAATGGCAAGGAAAGCGTTTCTGAAGAAGAGAAATTTGTTAACATCGAGTATAGATCTATGTATCAGGAAGTCGTTTCTGAAAGTATTTGTTTGGAGTGTAGCCATGTATGGAAGTGAAACGTGGACGATAACTAGTTTGGACAAGAAGAGAATAGCTTTCGGAATGTAGTGCTACAGAAGAATACTGAAGATAAGGTGGGTAGATCACGTAACTAATGAGGAGGTATTGAATAGGATTGGGGAGAAGAGAAGTTTGTGGCAAAACTTGACTAGAAGAAGGGATCAGTTAGTAGGACATGTTCTGAGGCATCAAGGGATCACAAATTTAGCATTGGAGGGCAGCATGGAGGGTAAAAATCATAGAGGGAGACCGAGAGATGAGTACACTAAGCAGATTCAGAAGGATGTAGGTTGCAGTAGGTACAGGGAGATGAAGAAGCTTGCACAGGATAGAGTAGCATGGAGAGCTGCATCAAACCAGTCTCAGGACTGAAGACAACAACAACAGCATGCAGTTTAGTCTGTTTATGTTGTCATTATACATTATTCTTTTAGTTACACTCTGTTGCTTTGTAGTGACAGTGGGGGCCTCATGGAGCTCCAATTTAAGCTGTACTGCATGGTGATCTGAGATGGCTAGTTTTAAAACCGATGCACTGTGGGATAGGTGGGTCTATGTTGTCAAGACATGTTTTACTACTGCCAATTTCTCTAGTGAGTTCCCAAATGAGTGGGGGGTCAGGTTAAATTCATCACACAGACGATGTAACTTTTTGGTGCTGACATCATTTGTTAATAAATCTATATTTATATCCCCTGTAACTATAATATTTACATGACCATTTGGCCCAGAAAATGTTGTGTCTATATATACAAGCAAGTCAGAAAGATTTACAAAAAAGGTATCTGTATTTGCTGCAGGTGGCCTGTAAACACCGATAACTGTTATGTTATCTCTACCCCATTTTAGGTTTATTGCAGCAAATTCTGAGACTCCTTCCAAGCAGAAGGCACTCACATCAATAACATTAAAATTACTTTCATTTACAGTGAAAATTGCTACACCTCCCCCAGTCTTGTCTTTTCTAATGAAGGCTGTGCAGAATTTCATACACAATGGTTGACTAATGCTAATCAGAGCTTCATTGTACCAATGTTCAGTTACAACTAATATATCGGGTTTGTCAATCCATGAAATTACATCTATATCATTATGCTTATTTCTAAGACTACCAAGATTCTGGTGTATGATTTTAAGGCTGAGTTTTACCTGCTGGACCTTAGAGGATAATTTTGGACAAGCAATGAGGCCAGCAGGCTTTACAAGTTTCCCTGGCTTGCCAGCGGTGGCTGGTGTTGTGGCAGATTTTGTTGAGGTGGGTTGTACCACCCCATGGCAATGGACTTCTTTTCACCACTTTGTGAACAATGTCGCCTGACTGCCTCAATAATTTTGCTACTAACAATCTTTTTGCCTCTTCTGTTCATGTGCAGACCATGAGATGTGTGCAGCTCCCTTTCTAGATAGCTGACATCTACTAGAGACACATTCTGAAATTTACTACATAGAGCTTTAATATAGAGCTTTAATCCTGTCGTTTGTTTTATGAACTTCCCGGTTCACAATAGACTGTTTCATAAGATCATGCCTCTGTGGAATGTTGACAATTGTTTTAGTGTCATTTAACTTACCCAGTACCATTTTCATATGTCTAATTGCATCATTTGCTTGATTTCTTGCTACATCATATGAACCTCCCATAATAATGACACAGTCATTGGATGAGAAGGAGTCACAACCCTGCAGGCACGGCTTCACTACAGCAGAAAGAAGGGCTCCAGGCTGGATGTGGCCTACCGCTGCAAAGTTGTCTTCCATATTTGCGATGTTTTGCGCTATTTCACGTCCATGGCTGTCTCCATATAATAGAATCCGGCCCTGCTTGTGTTTCTGATTGTAGTCGTTTCTTCTGTTTTTCTCTAGGGACGATTTCTTGCGTGTAATTTCACAGATTCCATTTCCTTGGATGGTTTGTTTACGTTCAGTTTCAAGTTTTGCGCACGAGTTTGGGACTTGGTGTTTTCTGAACTTATCACTGACAGTTTTTTTGCTGCTTGAAGGATTACTTCTAGTTTGCACGGACTGAACTTGTTCTTGTTCCACTATTTCGTCGAGAATTTGAAACCTGTTTTGAGTAATAACGGCAGGAAAGCTTTCCTTGGTTTTTAGTTTAGGCCTACATTCATTCACCAGGCTCTGTTGTTCAAATTCGCACAACTTCTTATTTAAGAGAGTAACTTCAGCCTTTAGGCTCTGGATTTCACTTACCATACTGCCGACTAGTACAGATAATTCACACCTACACTCACAAATTTTTGCTTTATGATTGTTATCTGAATTCTGAACGCGGCACTGACTACAGTTCCAGCATGTTATAAATTCATTATTTTCTTTCAGAGATGAGTCCACTTTTGCACATCGAAAATGATATGAGTTATTACATTCCTAGCACATGATTCCGGTTTTCAGTACTTTTCCGCATTTTTTACACTTTTCCCCGTCAAAACAAGAGTTTTTACGTAAGCTAAGAACTTTACCATTACTATTTGCCGCCATCTTGTGTGTGACACATTCGATGATAAGCATTAAATGTAGCTCTAACATGAAAGACCAGTTGCTTGTTGGTGACAGAATACAGGTGCAGGAGGTTGAGAGGTTTGCTCTTCCAGTCACAATGTTCTGAGGTGCAATTTATTTTATTCACAATTTCCAGTAAGTTGAGTTTTTTGGAATGCTATAAAGCATTACACAAATTTTTTCTGCAGCTTGCAGTTGTCTATATCTCTCTGGTAGATACAAACATTATTGTAGCTTCAGGTTAATTGCAGAGAAAGAAAATTTTTAATTAGGACAAATTTTCTGAAAATTAGAATATAAGGAAGGAATAATAATATTTTTCATGTTAATACATGTAATGTGCAGAACTGAACATATCTGGCATTACATCCATCATGTGATATACATTTGGTAAAAATTTGGCTTCCTAATATATGTATTATGCAATTAAGAGGTACCTGGATTTTTGAGAAAGCACTTTAAAGATTTTGTACATAGATTTTTATGTTATTTTTTTAAACATCAGTACTTACTGAATTGTTCAAAATTATTGTAAATTGTTTAGAAAGTATTCTACATTAACTGTGATAAGGTATAAAAGTGTAAAATGTATGTAAAATAAACAGTGCATGAAAGAAACAGGTGCTGACTTTCACATAATATGATGATGAAAAAATATCCTGTGTCCTTGACAATTAATTTTCATCAAATGTTCAAAAAAGATAGCGGTCCCCCTTTTCAGCTGAAAAGTAATAATGGTTAGTATATGTTGTATTTTGTACTATGTAAATTATTATGTTTCCAAAGTTGAAAAAGTTTGTTGTTATTAGTGTTCATAAACTAAAGACTATGACTGATTTATTTTTCAACTTTTGACACAAGTGCTTTTCAAATGATATACACTCTAAAACAAAAACAGATGCACAATGAAGGAATTATCCGAATAGGATGGCAATCTGTAGATGTGACATACATGTACAGGCAAACAAATTATTACAATTCCAGAAAAACTGGATGATTTATTCAAGAGAAAGAGCTCCACAAATTGAACAATTCAGTAGCACATTGGTCCACCTCTGATTCTTATGCAAGCCCTTATTTGGCTTGGCATTGGTTGACAGAGTTATTGGAGTCCTGAAGGATACTGTGCCAAATTCTGACCATTTGGCAGGTTAGAACATTAAAATCCCTATTGGTTGGAGGGCCCTGCTCATAATGATCTGAACATTCTGAACTGGGGAGAGATCCAGTGACATTCCTGGCCAAGGTAGGATTTGACAAGCACAAAGACCCCTTTGGCTCTCATCTGTGGAATCCTTACAGCACAGCAGTATATCAATGGTATTCTGTGCTTGTTGCCCTTCATGACAAGTCATCCTGAGCTTACATTTCAGCAAGATAATGCCTGCCTGCACACTGTGAGCATTTCTATTGCTGTCTTCATACTTGCCAAACCGTCCCTTGTCCAGCTTGGTCACCAAATCCCTCCCCAAATGAGAACATTTGAAGCATTATGGGCAGGCCCCTCCTACCAGCTCGAAATTTTGATGGTCTAATTCACCAATCAGACAGATTTGGTGTGATATCCCTCAGGAGGACATCCAACAACTCTGTCAGTATGTGGTAAGCTGAATAATTGCTTGCATAGGGACCAGATGTGGATGACCGCATTATTGACTTAGTCAATTTGTAAAGCTCTTTTAACCATCCAATTTTTCTAGAATTGTAATCATTTGTTTGTCTGTAATTTCCATCTGCCCCACTCCCCCTTGATCTAAACAGAGATGGCAAGAATGAAATGCATGTTAAAAATGTCCTTAACAAACTGTGCCCCATCCCAGAATCGAACCTAGGATGTTCATCTGTTTTGACAGTGATGTTGTCTCCTATTCTGTTGAACTCCACTGTGGATCACCCTAATGGCATGTGAGTGTTTCAGGGCCAACAAGAGACGGCAGGCTGAAGTACCTGTCACTGCGGGAGAAGGTTTCACCCATTGACCGGTACTACTACCCTGCCTCGGTGAACCAGCGCTACGGCTGGCTGGCACCAGCAATGCGTCAGGCGCTGAACCGGCCAGAGTGTGCGAGGAGTGAGCAGCCACGGCGTGCTGCACTGCGCAGGAAGGACGTGCGGCCAGACCCACCTGGACTCCGGAGGCCACTCACTACTAAACCACCGGAACGTGCCGAACTCTAGTCCTAGTCTATTGCTCTCCCAACCCTCAATGCCACTTTTTCTCCACTATGTACTGAATACTGTTTGCTCCTGTTATACCAAAATTTGTACCAACACCACATTCTTGTTCCTAACTTTTGTTTAGTGGACTGAATCCTTGCTTTATGTTCCCTTTCAGGTTAAAAGGTCACCACACATGAACTTAATCATGTCTCATGCTGAACTGAGATCAACACAAGGTTAATTTTTGGCAAGTAAACAAGTCTCCATGAACACTCATTTTTAGATTCCCAGTTTCACACCTCCTGAGGCTATACTAATAATTTTCATATTGTCTGTTCTGTCATGGGGTGTATGTCTATGGTTTCTTTTGGTGTCTGAGGTTATATAACGGTTGTGTTACCAATGAATAACCGAAACACTTTGTGTAATGTTTGTTTGTTTGTTTATGTTTTTCACTTGCAGTTCCAATAAAAATATAAATGAAACACACATACTGGTTTGAATTCCAGGATGACTGCATCAGTATTATTTTATTTACTTGTTTATTTGTTGCTGTATCTGTTAAACCTACAGCCTTGGTAGCTAAAATGAGTAGCAATCAACACACTTTCATCAGAAAATTTATATTATACAAGTTGCTTCATTTATTAAATCAATTTACAGTTAAAAGTACTTAAAACTTATCACACTGACTATTAAGAATACATAAACAGAAACCAAAGCTAATAATCAAAACTTGGTACTAAAAAATTAATTACCATATGGAGGAAAAGACAACTGATTCCCATTAGCTAAGTGACTCTTTTGGAAAGAGACTAACTCTGTTAATATACTGTACCAGCAAGTGCCTATTCCTATTGTTGACAACAGTGACTCATATATTGATACTACACCTACCTCCAGTGCCACTGGTATATTCCACAAAATCAGTGAAATTCCCAATTGATTTCTGAGGCAAGCTACAGGTCTAAATACAACATACTCTACACTGCTTATATTTTATGATTAAATGAAATCACTGTAACACATTAAAAGTACCACCACATAAAAAAAACTGCTGAACTGCTGATTAACATTCAGTTAAACATTCAGATACCATCTGCTATACTATGTAGAAACAATTTTAAAGACTCAGTTGATGATGAAATGGCAAAAAAATATGATTGACAGAGAAGATTTATTGTCCCAGACATCGAAAAGCACCTTGTGCTAAATTTTCAGTCAGGAGGCAAATGATGAAATGGGTGGTAGTAAATTTTC
Source organism: Schistocerca gregaria (assembly GCF_023897955.1). Classification (NCBI taxonomy): domain Eukaryota; kingdom Metazoa; phylum Arthropoda; class Insecta; order Orthoptera; family Acrididae; genus Schistocerca; species Schistocerca gregaria. The sequence continues at coordinate 157,956,991 of NC_064925.1, forward strand.
TTAAGACTCATGCATTATTCCACTGTCTGTTGCAACAGTTTTTGATGGAACTGAGTAGAGTATGGAGACTTTATATATAAACTGCAAAGTATGTTGGTTAAGTAAAGGGGGCATGCCTGGAACAATAATTGATTTAAAGCCCATTAGTTTTGAATTTGAGAAGGAAAAAGGAGAGCAGGAACAAAAATTAGAATGACCCCATATTTCAAGTGGTTTGACTGCACACTGTGCACAATATGACATTGTACAGTGAAAAACAACTTATTTCTGATTTGATGAGGATGCATTTAAAAAGAAAATTGCATTGTGAAAGGGGGAATTTCTGGCAAAAACATCATCCATTTCCCTTAGTTAACTGGCATTAAAGAAAATGCGAGGTTTGAAGAATTCAGTGTGGCCTTGAAAGAATTACAAGGATGGTTTTCTAAACATTTTGAGGATACTCCCAGTCTTGCATCTGTTTTCAAGCTGTTTTTGAGGTCATTTGCCATTTGAATTGAAAGTGCCCCTAGTTATGTGCAGACGGAATAGGTTGACATGCAATGTAATTCTGGATTAAAAGACAAATTCTTTTACATTGAAACTGTCTGGGAGGTCCACATTGTTTTCCTCAGGAAGGGATTCCCCATCTCTTGAATGAGATTGCAACAAATATGGTAAAATATTTTGATCAATGTATGTGTGTGCATGCACGCATATGTGAAAAGCTTTTTTTTTCTATTTTGAGACTAAGTAAGTAATGATTATGTGACAACCTGAGAAAAATCTGTGAAATTTTCCACTCCTGTCCTTGTGTACCAGATACAGATATAATATATCAGATATAATATAATCTTCAGAACACCAAAAACAATTAAATAATACTGAACATTTTGTTTGTTTGTTATCTATGTTTTCAATAAGTGGGAACCCAAGTTGTATGCAGTGCAACTGCATTACATTTAAATGAGGCACTTTCACAGTTTCCCCCTCTTCACCATCCTCACACTAGCTTGGCACGCCACTGGGGAAAGTATGCAACCTGGCGTGAGAACTATGGCATACAAGCAAGAACACTGCTCACATGGCAAATTCCATCCCTGCTCTGCACAAATATTACCCCAATTTTTTGTTTGAGGAACCTGTGGTATATTAAGATCAAAAGAGGGGATAAATCAGCCACAATTTTTTTATGGATTCTGATAGGGATTGAATCAGGTTGTGCACCTTTGTGAAGTTTTATTGAGTTCAGCTTTCCCTCAACATCGCTGACTCTAAATCTGTATCATTCATCTTTGCATTTCTGCGAGGCAAGCAGGGGCAATACTCTTGGATCTTATTATCTAATAAGGATGACCATGACTCTGTTATTCTAGTAGGGTCTATGAAGAGTGGTTTCATGTGAAAGCTGTTTAGGATACTGCTGTTTTTTCTTCATTTTCAATTAACAAGTTGATGTTAAAATCTCCACATAGTAATTAAGTTCACTTCATTGTTATACAAAATGTTTAGCACTGCTTCAAAATTTTTAAAAAATATGTTTTTATCCCTATTGGTGACCTGTATATTGATATGACAGTTAGATTTTTATGCTTCTCCTCAGATTTTAGCTCTATGGCACATGATTTAAAGTGTTTCTCGATATTTAGATGGTATGTTTCAGATCTAATCTCATATTGCAGCCCAGCCCTAGTGTATATGCACACTCCACCATTTTTACAAACACTGGAGCAATAATGAGATGCTAATTCAAAATTGCTTATATTTGTTGTTGTTGTTGCCGTGGTCTTCATTCCTGAGACTGGTTTGAAGCAGCTCTCCATCTTACTCTATCCTGTGCAACCTTCTTCATCTCCCAGAACCTACTGCAACCTACATCCTTCTGAATCTGCTTAGTGTATTCATCTCTTGGTCTCCCTCTACAATTTTTACTCTCCACGCTGCCCTCCAGTACTAAATTGGTGATCCCTTGATGCATCAGAATGTGTCCTACCAACCGATCCCTTCTTCCAGTCACATTGTGCCACAAATTACTCTTCTCCCCAATCCTATTCAATACCTCCTCATTAGTTATATGATCTACCCATCTAATCTTCAGCATTCTTCTGTAGCACCACATTTTGAAAGCTTCTATTCTCTTCTTGTCCAAACTAGTTATCGTCCATGTTTCACTTCCATAAATGGTTACGCTCCATACAATTACTTTCAGAAACGACTTCCTGACAGTAAAATCTATACTCTATGTTAACAAATTTCTCTTCTTCATAAATTGTTTCCTTGCCATTGCCCGTCTACATTTTATATCCTCTCTACTTCGACCATCATCAGTTATTTTGCTCCCCAAATAGCAAAACTCCTTTACTACTTTAAGTGTCTCATTTCCTAATCTAATTCCCTCAGCATCACCCGATTTAATTTGACTACATTCCATTATCCTCGTTTTGCTTTTGTTGATGTGCATTTTATATCCTCCTTTCAAAACCCTATCCATTCCGTTCAACTGCCCTTCTAAGTCCTTTGCTGTCTCTGACCGGATTACAATGTCATCGGCGAACCTCAAAGTTTTTACTTCTTCTCCATGAATTTTAATACCTACTCCGAATTTTTCTTTTGTTTCCTTTACTGCTTCCTCAATATACAGTTTTGTCAGGACTGGCTCTCCCAAGGCCGTCGGTAGTTCTAATGGAATGTTGTCTACTCCCGGGGCATTGTTTCGACTCAGGTCTTTCAGTGCTCTGTCAAGCTCTTCACACAGTATCGTATCTCCCATTTCATCTTCATCTACATCCTCTTCCACTTCCATAATATTGTCGTCAAGTACATTGCCCTTTTGTAGACCCTCTATATACTCCATCCACCTTTCTGCTTTCCCTTCTTTGCTTAGAACTGGGTTTCCATCTAAGCTCTTGATATTCATACAAGTGGTTCTCTTGTCTCCAAAGGTCTCTTTAATTTTCCTGTAGGCAGTATCTATCTTACCCCTAGTGAGATAAGCCTCTACATCCTTACATTTGTCCTCTAGCCATCCCTGCTTGTATTTATAAGACTTAATTCACTGACCCTGCACCAATATTCTGATGGAAACTTACAAGAGATATGTACAAAGGTTTTTTTTATGGTAATGTCTAATTCTAATACTTTAACCTTGAGACACTGAATGTTTTGACTCATTATCTTGAAAGTTTTGCAAGTATTTGTTATTTTATCAATATCAATGAAGTGCTGCTTTGTTGCTGCTTTTTGACACTTAACTGCAATTTTTCAGGCTGTTCTGGCACAATATCTTACTTTTCTTCATTTTGGTGCCATAAAAATTCATCACTAAGTCTCTTGCCATTAAATAAGTAGGAGTAGTACTAGCTTTATTCAACCGTAGATCTCTTTTTACAAGGATATAAGACATGTCAGAGTATTTACATGTTTAGACAAATTTAAATATAAGCTAATTCATATATGCATACATTTACAGACCTCTAGTTAGAGACAATCATTAGATTTACTCCTGGTATACAATACTTTTTTTACAAATAACTTATTAAATAATGTAATACAACACTGTTCACTCATATTTCACCATCAGTTCACGGCACACATTATGCACACATTGTTTCTTAACACTTCACTCACTACACACACACACACACACACACACACACACACACACACACACACACTGGTGATCCCTGGGCCATTTCCTGTACTGCAACTTCCTATTTGCTATCCTGTAAAACTGAGTCAGCATCTCTCTATGATGAGTGAGATGTTGAGCTCAGAATGATGAAGAAGTGGTACTATTGTGCTACGCATAGCTTGGGGGTAAGTTTTTCTAGAAAAGGAAAAAAGAAGGAAAAAACATAGTGTGAAGGTTTTATGTAGGATGTTTTATAATAATAATAATAATAATAATAATAATAATAATTATTATTATTATTATTATTATTATTATTATTATTATTATTATTATTATTTATTTGTATAACATTTTTTATCAAATACCTACTATGTTTGATCTAAGTAATCCTTCAATGTACGAAATATATTGCATAACAGGTACTTCTTAGCTACCTTTTTAAATAAGTGTATTTTTGCAATTTCTTAATCTCTGTTGGTAATTTATTGCACAGTTTTATTCCTTTGTAGAAAATGGTGTTTTGAGTTTTATGTTTATTTTTTCTTGGTAATTGTAAGTTGAGTCTAGCTCTTGTTCATGGTCATGGGTAGAGCTGTTTGTGCAGTAATTACCAATGTTATTTTTGATGTGTACAACTGACTGGTAAATGTATTCACATGGAGCAGTTAAAATCCCTAGTGTTTCTAACAGATCTTTACAATGAGCTCAAGTACTATTTTTGGTTGTTATTCTTATGGCTTTTCTGGAGTTTGAAAATTGTGTTCATATTTTGTGTGTTTGTTCCCCAAAAAAGAATGCCATAGCTAAGAACTGAGTGTACATATGAATAGTATGTAACTAAAATACATTGCATGTTACACACTGACATGTTTCCAGAGCATATTGTCATACGTAGGCCAAACTATTAGATTTGTGGAAGAACAATGTACTGAAAACTAAGAGCACACATACCTATAAGACAGTTGGGAAAGTCGGCAATCACAAAGCAGTCCTTGGAAATGGGACACTGCATAAATTTCAACCACAAAAAGGTGCTAACACATACCCCCAACATCTGGAATTCCACTGTGATGGAATCTACTGAATTTAGGTCACAGGTAACCTCATTAACTGTAACTTGGACTGTTGCCTCAGGAAAGTATGGGATAATGCTTTTGATGTGCTAAAGAAGCAGCAGAAACTGACACCAGGGTATAAGAATGGAAAAGCAAAGATCAAGCAATGAAATGTAGAGTAATTTTGGGGATGACAGACAAAATGATAATGCATTAAATGAATTCACAATTGCGAATAAGGACAACCATCAGCTATAGAATGGAATGATGACAATGAAATTGGTGCCGGACTGGGACTCGAACCTGAATTTCCCACTTATCATGAGCAGTAGGCTTAACATTGGCTAACCATGCATGGTTCACGGCCAGTTCCAAACTTCCATTTATCATCAACCATGCAGATGTACTTGAAAGTCACTTGCCCAGTATTAGCAGATAAATACAATAGTGTGTTATCCTGATTACAATGCATAGTTCCTAAAGCACTGTGGTGACTATAGCTGTTATGAAATACATTAAATGTATTTTCAAATGTATTATCAGTTAGGATCCTACTGTCTTTATCCACCCAGGTTGTAGAGTTAATTACTGAGATCAAATTGTAGGATCCAAATAAAGTTTCCAGATTATTTTTCCTATTAGCACCCTTAAAAAAAAATCTACATTGAAGTCAGCACAAATTTTTAATTGTTTGTTGCTGTCTGAAAGATAACACTGAAAGGAAGCCAGACTCTTCATAAAAAGTCCATTTATTTCCCAGTTAGGATCAACACTGAAGACCCAAAGAAATTGGTGCACCTGCCTAATATCATGTAGGGCTCCCACAAGCATGCATCAGTGCTGCAACACAATGTGGATGGACTTGACTGAAGTAGTGCTGGAGCGAATTGACACCATGAATCGTGCACGGCTGCCCATAAATCAGTACGATTATGAGGGTGTCGAGATCTCTTATGAAAGCACACTGCAAGGCACCCCAAATATGCTCAATAATTTTCATGTCTGGTGAGCCTGCTGGCCAGCAGAAGTGTTTAAACTCAGAAAAGTGTTCTTGGAGCCACTCTGTAGCAATTATGGATATGCGGGGTGTCACATTGTCCTGCTAGAATTGCACAAGTCCACTGGAATGCAAAATGGTCAGGAATTGATGCAGGTGATCAGACAGGATGCTTACATATGTGTCACCAGTCCGAGTCACATCTAGACTTAACAGGGGTCCAATGTCACTCCAACTGCACATGCCCCGCACCATTACAGAGCCTCTGCCAGCTTGAACGGTCCCCTGCTAACATGCAGAGTCCATGGATTCATGAAGTTGTCTTCATACCCGTACACATCCATCCACATGATACAATTTGAAATGAGACTTTTCCCACCAGACAACATGTTTCCAGTCATCAACAGTCCCATGTTGCCTTTGGCTCCAAAAGCCCATATCACTGATGTTTCGTTGAATTGTTTACTTGCTGACACTTGGTGGTGGCCCAGCACTGAAATGTGCAGCAGTCTGCAGAAGGGTTGAACTACTATTATGCTGAATGATTCTCTTCAGTCATCATTGGCCCCATTCTTGCAGGATCTCTCTCCGGCTGCAGCCATGTCGGAAATTTGATGTTTTATTGGATTCCTGATATTCATGGAACAGTCATGAAATGGTTGTATGGGAAAATCCCCACTTCATCACTATCTCACAGATACTCCTGCTCATGTGCAGACTATAACACCACATTCAAACTCACTTAAATGTTGATACCTTCCTTTGTAGTAGTAGTAACCAATCTAAAAACTGCACCAGACACTCGTCATATAGGCGTTGCTGGCCGTAGCACCATATTCTGCCTGTTTACATACCCCTGTATTTGAACATGCATGCTTATACCAGTTTCTTTGGCACTTCTGTATATGTACAGTTACGAGTGAACTATTTTTCAGTATTAATTCAAAAGCACACACTTCTTTGTACTGATCACTACAAAATCTGCACGTTTCAGTACTTTTGAACTTGCGGTCTGTCACAATATATGGAACAACTCTTCTTTTTTCTCTTATTAGTTCAGCATTAGTAAGGTGCTGAAGTGTAATATTTTATATGTGACTTGACTAACCCTGTGCTTATGTGGTGCTCAAATAGGCACAGGATGTCTTATTTTTTTCAGAGCTTCCTTCATTCTCCAAACAGACTAGAAGCTCTTCTACCATATTACTCAGTCCTCTAATATTTTGATGAAATAAGCTAACCTTATGAGGCAGGAATTTCTCCCAACATATACAGAGGTCAAATAAATTACGGGAATATAGCCAGGTGACATCACTGACAATCATCGACATTTCAACAGGTCCTCCACATTCCTGATAATATGATCAATATATAACATGGGAGGATCACGTACGATTCGACTGGGAGGAATATGGTAGACACACCCCTTACACAAACCAAGATCATCCTTTACAGAACCTAAAAGGCCTCTGATCTTAGACAAATGTTGAAAAACACATTTAACATCATATTTCCACAAACTATGACCATTCCTGTTCGAAATACTCCCTGCGTAATGCAAAATGGCCATAGACTTTGGTGCCACGTTGGTACTATCATCACTCACCCGGTGCACAGTTGGTCAATAGCACAACACATATCCGATCTGTCTTTCACTATAATCTTTCTGATGAAAGATGACCTCAGGATGAGCTAATTCAGCTGACAAACTCTCAGGGCACAAGATGACATGTGGACCAGGGTATGAAGTATGATGCAGCAGATCAGATAGGATACAAATCGGTCAATCAGGCATCTTCTCTCTCAGCAGACATACAGAGGAAACTGTCCAAAGCAGAAGCCCTGCTTCTTTGTTTACCAAGTACATTGGTTCCATTTTCCTGCAAGACATCGCCAAGCTCTTTCATGTACATCTCACCACAAGTTATTTCATGGGAAATGGCAACTGCTACGAACGGCTGGAAGGCGTCGCCATGGGTAGTCCATCCATTCCAGTGGTGGCCAACCTCTCCATCGAACATTTTGAAGCACAGGCACTGGACTCTGCAACTTTTAAACCTAAGGTGTAGTGTGGGTACATAGATGATACTTTGTTGTGTGGAGCCATTCTGAGGAACAGCTCAGAGATTCCTAAGACATCTCAACAGCTTCCATGGCAACATAAAATTTACCATGGAGGTAGAAAGGGAGCAACAGCTATCCTTTCTAGATGCACTGGTCATAAGGAGTGGTGGAAACCTGGGACACAGCATATATTGAAAACCAACACACAAGGACCAATACCTGCAAAAACTGTCAAATCACCATCCAAGCCAGCAAAGAAGCAATATTAATACACTTGTAACATGCGCCACAGCATCTCAGATGCGAGATGCAATACATAGAAAATGGTCTGACGAGCAGTGAATACTCCACAAGTTACATAAGAAGAGTTACAGGTCAAATGCTTGACAGAGTGACACATCAGAAAAAGAAATATTGGGAACGGACTTTCTGCCATACCAAAGGTGATGAACAGTACTGGCCACACGTTTTGCAAACATGACATAAAGACTATTCACAAATTGACAAACAAGATCAAAAGTGCCTCAAATTGTCAAAGAAGAAAAGTTCCCACTTGCAATGTCAGGAATATACCGCATACCATGTACATACAGAAAGGTCTCTTTTGGAATGACTGGATGATCAATATAGATCAGGATCACCAAGCATAAGCAATATTGCAGGTTGGGGTAGGTGGAGAAATTGGCCTTGGTGGAGTACACACTTTGTAATACCCATCACACAGTAAAATTCGCCAACATGGAAGTTCTTGCTGTAGAGAAGAGCTACATACACACTTGTTCAGAGAAGCTATAGAATGGCACACACATGACAATAGCTTCAGCAATAACGATGAAAGCTTTAAAGTGAATGGATCCTGGATTCCCATGGTGTAGGTAGCAAAGGGAGAATGGCAGTGGAAATGGCAACAGAAAAGCCCTTGGATGTTTGTGCACCAGTTACATATAATCTACAGCTGTGAGCTTGACTCCACACAACCACCAGCAATGGGCGATGAAGTTTTGATAATGCCAGCCATTCATGCTAGTGAAACATCAGAAAAATCATGAAACAAATATCAGCCAAAGAACCTGAGAAGAAGCAAACAGGCTGTCTGTCAGCAAGTGACCACAAAAACCTTTACAATTTTGAATGTAGTACCCCTTCACATTGAGCTGTATGGTGATAACTGCAAATACATGTGAGTTTGCAGATACATGTCAGTTAGTAGGCTTCCTATAAATGGCGCATCCTAATGTACCATCAATCTTCCTCCTGTCCAATACATCAAGAAAGGGAAGACAACCATCCTTTTCTACGACCATTGTGAAATAAATATTTGGGTGGATTGAATTCAGGTGTTCTTAAAAGTCGTTCAATTTCACACTGCCATGAGACAAACAAGAAAAGTGTCACCTACATGTCGGAAAAAAAAAAAACACAGATTTTGAAGCTGCTAACTCCAAGACTTTTTCCTTGAAGTCTTTCATAAACAAACCAACAACAATAAGTGACAACAGGCTCCCTGTCACAACTCCATCTGTCTGGTTGTAGTCTGGTCATTGAATAAAAAGTAGGTGGAAGTCAACCCATGTTGAAGTAGGTTTGTTAATTCGACACCAAATCTAACCTCAGTCTACCATAATGAATCAGACAGAGGAAGATGATTTAAGAGAGAGACCACGTAAAACTTTACTAGAATGTCAGTCATTCAAATGCATTCCCTCTAATCGATGTAAGAAATCTGGTGAGTTCTTAATGTGATGCTCACACCGACCTGCTATTGGGGTCAGCAGAGTAGCAAGGTTTTTTTGCTACAAGATAGGATGGAGCACCAATGTTACTCACAATCAGTTGAAGAGGAACCCCTTCTTTTTGGACCTTAGGAAGGTTGGAAGGCTATATAATGTAGAAGGAACAGCACAATAAGAATTAAGACTTAGAATAGGAGCTTTTCTTCAGAAGGCTGTTAGTTTTTCTCTTAACACCTCTTATGGGGTCTGGGGTCAGCACTGATTCTGTGATATGCTGAATCAGACAGTAAACACTGCATCTTTTGAATGTAATCCTGCATATCTGAAACAACAGTAGCATTGCCCTTGTCTGCACGTAAAATAACTACACCTGAATCGAGTCTAAGTGAATGTAAAGCAATGCTGTCAACTGCTGTGATGTTAATCTTGGATGGACATGGCCTGGTCAACACATGACATGCCTCCCTCCCAGCTCCCTCTGCAACATTAGGAGGTAGTTTAAAAACAGCTTGTTCAACAGAACATGTTGTGTATCATTAATTCTGCTGCCACCATTTGCATCAAGCAATGTGCTGACCCAGCTCTTGTTCATGAAAGGACCCATTGCACTCATTGACAGATGGATTTTGTTTCCAAGGAATTGTTTGGGCTTCATTTAATGGTTGTCTCAAAAATTTCTGCTTTTTCTTGGGATTGGCTGAACAATGTTCATGGTCGCAGTCTGACTGGGAATTTCACTCTGTAACTGCCCGACATTTGGTGATGTCTGAACGTTTGCGTGACTCTAGAGTGTAATACCACAACTTGACGTTCTGTGATAAATCTCGAGGAGAAAGCTTTCGACAATGCAACTTTATCCGTGTTACGGAAGGATTTAAGTTTTGCACCAGTGCCCAAGTGTTTTCCAATGGTTGATCTCATTAGTTCTGTTGAACAGGCTATTTTTGAACTACCTCTTGAGTTGCAGAGGAGGCTAGGAGGGAGGCATTTAGTGTGTTGACTGGGCATGGCCACCCAAGAGTAATATCACAGCAGCTGAAAGCGCTGCATTATGTTCACTTACAGTTGATCCAAATACTTTTATTTTACTCGCAGACCCCTAAATTATTTGACCTTCCTAAGGTCCACAAGGAAGGAGTTCCTCTTCATCCAATTGTGCTCCAATATATCATATAGCAAAACACCTTGCTACTCTATTGATCCCTATAGCAGGTCGGTGTGAGCATCAGATTAAGAACTCAGCAGATCTCTTACACTGATAACAGGGAATGAGTGTAGATGACTCTGATATTCTAGTAAGTTTTGATGTGGTCTCTCTTTTCACTCATGTTCATCTGTCTTGATTCTTTACAGTTGATTGTTGCCTTCCATTACTTTTTATTCAATAAACAGTACTATGAGCAGACAGGTGAAGATGTATGGGATGTCTGTTGTCACCTATTACTGCCAATTTGTTTACGGGAGACTGAGGAATGTGCCTGAGACAGCAGTTTTGAAATTTGCATACTTTTTCAGATATTTAAATGATATTTTTGTTGTTTGGCCTCATGGCAGTGTGAATTTGAATGACATTTTAGAACACCTGAATAAATTTTTTTTATTATATTGGTCAGGCTATCAGGGCTGTTGAGAAGCAATGCAATGGACTAAAGCATTACACATGCTTACAACAGCCAAGAAAAGTTTCCATTGCAGGACATTGTCTTTGCATCATTCATCCTATGCAATATAATAACATGGATTTTCTGACATGCACTTCCAGACACTGAGATAGAGTTATTAAGGAATCAATTGAAATTAAATTAGCAAATAACTTTATAAATACAGATGGTGGTTTTAGTTCAAATTCTGCATGGACTTCCACTCTCCTCCTCGTCAAGAAAACTTAGGGATGAGTTAATGTTATGTTACCCACTGAATATATATGTCATTATCAATAACTTCTGATGTTAGTCATCTTTGGTTTGTGGTGGCACTAGCTCAACCAATTTGGCTACAGGGGGATGCCCTAAAAGTGCTAGAGAAGGGTCTCAACTTTGCTCCTACACCCATCCACTGTCTCATTAGCATGTTGAACAAGCTGCTACTAGACTTCCTTCCAAACAACTGAGGAGATCATATGGGAGACATGTTGGATTCTCAACCATGTGCGACCACGGAAGATGACACTTCAGGTACAGATGGGGACAACCTTGCAATACCTAAAGAAGATAAAGAACTAATCAAACAATGGAAAATCCAGGATGGAATGTAACAATATTAGAGAAGGAAAAAAAAATCACACACACACACACACACACACACACACACACACACACACACACACACACTTGCGGGCACGCATGCACATGCACATGCACACGACCGCAGTCTCGGGGACTGCGAGCAGCAGCACCAGCATGTTGGGAGTGGTGACCAGGTGGGGGTAAGGAGTAGGCTGGGGTGGTGTGGGGAGGAGGGATAGTATGTTGGGGGTGGCGGACAGCGAAGTGCTGCAGTTTAGCCGGAGGGGAGGGGAGAGGTGTTGGTGGTGGGGGAAGTAGCGGAAGAGGAGAGAAATAAAGAGACTGGGTGTGGTGGCAAAATGATAGCTGTGTAGTGCTGGAATAGGAGCAGGGAGGGGGCTGGGTGGGTGAGGACAGGGACAATGAAGGTTGAGGCCAGGAGGGTTATGGTAACGTAGAATGTATTGCAGGGAAAGTTCCCACCTGCGCAATTCAGAAAAGCTGGTGTTGGTGTGAAGGATCCATATGGCACAGGCTAGAAGCAATCATCTTTGGCTGCATGCTCAGCAACAGGGTGGTCCATTTGTTTCTCGGCCACAGTTCGTTGGTGGCCATTCATTTGGGCAGACAGCTTGCTGGTTGTCATGCCTACATACACAGGCATTTCAGACTTCACTGCGCTGACATTCTTGTCATCTTTGACATAGTTTCCCCTCTTCCACAGGTGCCACTTTAAGTGTTTATACCTGATTGGCAAGAAATTCAATGACAAGATGGCAGATCTATTTAGGCACATTCTTACCTCTACCTATTTTCTTCTTAATGAAGACTACTATAAACAGACTAATGTGGTAGCCACGGGCAACTCTGTTTCCACCACTGACACAAACTTTTATATGGTACACTTCAAATAGGAAGCCTTAAAATCAGCTACATGTAAGTCAGCTTGGTTCTTTCACTATGTAGACAACACATTTGTGTTTTGGCCACATTGGAAAAACAAAATGGCAGACTTGCTACAACATAACCTAAAGAGGAGTAGAGAAGTCAGCATAATAGGACATAGTGTTTACCCTAAACCCACTCTAAACGCTGACAATCACCACCATTCAGCACAGCGTAATGGTATTCTCAAGGGCTCACATTTACCCAATCAGATGCTGAAAACTTAGCAGCCAGACTTGATCATCTGAAAACAGTATTTCACACTAAAATAGTAAACTCCTTGCACCCTCTGACATGCGCTAATGAACTATAGGATACAATGCAGGAGAGGAGGTAAATAAGCTATGAACAACTGCTATCCTTCCATACACTGACACTAAGTACAAGGGATAATACATATCATCCCTGCATTTGAAGACTACATCGCTCCTGCATGGCATAAAAACAATTTAGGCCTCCGCAAGTCGGGAATGTACCACATCTCTTTATCAATGTGGAGGAGCTTTACGGATTTCAGTGTAAGCATTACACATCAATTTTTGCTGTTGGTTGAGGAAGTTATGGACGTAGTGGATCACTGGAATTTCTTCATAGACATTTTCACAGAGGTTTCCTGTACTTTGGACAATGTATAGCATCACAAAGTCCTCCTCATAATTTTTAAGCAGGGGATTTCTGCATTACACAATAGTTTCATTTGGCCATACCTGCAAGAACATCATGTCTGTGTGTCCAGCATTGGGATCTCTTAGGCCACAACATCCCACCAACTACAGGTGGAGATGAACCCCTGACTTCTTAGTCACTTTCATCATTAGAATAGTTCTGGCAAGCAAAACAGGGATCCTTTTCATTTGAAACACACACAACATTGCACCCAATTTTTCACTGCATCTGTATAGTTTTCTTACACACATCATTCTTATGGGTATCATATTCGTATGTTTCACTACCTTCTTGTTTGCTCTCTTAGCCTTTTTCTCTTTTAAATCAGTAATAAAAGTAGGAACTGTCAAAACGAATTGTGTTCCCATCATCTGTTTGTTTTTGGGAGACCCCAAAGCCAATGGCCATAGGACTGAGGTCCTTGAAGCTACTTGTCCCATTCACAGTGTCTTTGGTGACCTGTTGTTAATTGTGCCTGCAGTTCCTCCACCCAATTATCTCTTGGTACAGTTATCACTTGTGGATCTGCTGTTCTAGTGTCAAGATTTTGTACTGTGGAATTAGTGGGGTCTTCACACACAGTAGCAGGAGCAAAAACTTGCTCAGGATAGCAATTCCGGCTGAATCTCACAGGCATTGAAGCTTGTAGCTGCATGGTTCCATACTTCAGCAAAAATAGCTCCATATGTCACTTCAGTAATGCCTTTCCCTGGATTTCTTCTGGTATACACCCTGCACCCATCACTGTAAAATGTGTGTAGCAGAGAGAAGAAAAAGACATTAAGGGTCTGTAGCCTGTGAGTACTGTAAGGGGGCAAACACAGAAGATGCACACTGTTGGCTATAGCCTCCTTCAGAGTTGGAGGATGTAAACAATGAGGCATTGAAGCTTGTAGCTGCATGGTTCCATACTTCAGCAAAAATAGCTCCATATGTCACTTCAGTAATGCCTTTCCCTGGATTTCTTCTGGTATACACCCTGCACCCATCACTGTAAAATGTGTGTAGCAGAGAGAAGAAAAAGACATTAAGGGTCTGTAGCCTGTGAGTACTGTAAGGGGGCAAACACAGAAGATGCACACTGTTGGCTATAGCCTCCTCCAGAGTTGGAGGATGTAAACAATGAGAGCTATGGCCGTCCAAAAAGAGAACAAAGAGTTCAGGAGGCTTCACATTAATAAAATGGTCTAAGGACTGAGAAAACTGTTCCCATTAATGTAGCCACTCTCTGAAGGATTACTTTTGTAACAGGAAGCATAACCCTTTCATAACAATGAAAGGTGGAACATACTGATCTGTAGCAGAAATAAATGCCATTACACTTAATGTTTCTCCTTTTCTGTAATTAGTTTGGCTAACAATGTTGCTCTTACCATGCTGTGACATAACTTTTTTTGGTTTGTAAATGAGCTGTAAACCCGTCTCCTCACAGATGTAAATGTTTGAGGATTTTTTCCACAAGCTCAGGTTATCTAACATTTCTGTAGATTGTTGTAAAACACAGCAACCTTCTCTTTCATCATTTCTTTTGTTTGAGCATGTGAAAGACCTTCAAAAACTCTTAGACCAATATTCTTTTGTTGACTAAAAAGTCCTTGAATCCAATCCTTACCTGCCATTTGTAAGTCATTATTAAATGGGTGTTTTATCCAATTTACAAATGCATAACAATATGCCAGACTGCCCAAGTCTTTGTACATTAACCCATCTCCAATGGAGTCTGGTTTCATGAGGTGTTCTACCAAATGCAGTTCTGCTCTGTGGGAAAAATTGTATGCTGCCAGAATTTTGCTAATAACCCATCATCTTAATGAACAGTGTGAAACTGAAAAGGTTGCAGCTGCTCAGGCCAGCATCATGCCATTTTTTGAAAAGCCTTCACAGCTAAGTGTGTATTCTCTTCCGTCCAAGAGCATCTGTCTGTGTTCCTTTTACAATTACAGACCATTTTGTAAGTAAATACAGTATTCAGTCTCAACTACTGACATGTATTAAAATTAAAATTAGTAGCCAGTAAAAGATATTTGTAATATCACAAAAAATCAATGAGTCTGTTTGTGCCCAGGAATGTGTGTCCGCCTGCCATCTGCTTGCTTCCCCCCTTCACCAGGGAGGTACATGGCTCATGTTGTCAGTAGTTCAATCATGCCTAGATGGTCAATACCGCAGTTCGATCGCATCTGCATTGTTACTTTGTGCAAGGAAGTGCTCTCAGCAAGGGAAGTGTCCAGACGTCTCGTAGCGAACCAAAGCGATGTTGTTCGGACAGAGAGAGAGAGAGAGAGAGAGAGAGAGAGAGAGAGAGAGAGAGAGAGAGAGGAACTATCGATTACATGCCTCCCGCAGGTCGCCCAAGGGCTACTACTGCAGTTGATGACCGCTACCTACAGATTATGGCTCAGAGGAACACTGACAGCAATGCTACCATGTTCACTAATGCTTTTCGTGCAGCCACAGGATGTCATGTTACGACTCAAACTGTGCGCAATAGACTACAAGATGTGCAACTTCACTGCCGACTTCCATGGCGAGGTCCACCTTTGCAACTACAACACCATGTAGCACGGTACAGATGTGCCCAACAACATGCCAAATGGACTGCTCAAGATTGGCATCATGTTCTTTTCACCGATGAGTGTCGCGTCAGTTTCGGGTAGCATCATGTGTGGCCAACGTACACCACAGTTGGTCATGGAAGGCGCCGGACGGATGTATAGGTCAATGCCATCCTCCAAATGACAGTGCAACCCCATCGGCAGCATATTGGCAAAACATTCGTCTTTATGGATGACAATTCATGCCCCCAATCGTGCACATCTTGTGAATAACTTCCTCCAGGATAACGACATCGCTCGACTAGTGTGGCCAGTACGTTCTCCAGACATGAACCCAATCAGATATGTCTGGGATAGATTGAAAAGGGCTGTTTATGGACATGACCCACTAACCACTCCGAGGAAACTATGCCGAATTGCCGTTGAGGAGTGAGACAATCTAGACCACCAGTGCCTTGATGAACGTGTGGATAGTATGTCGTGCCAAAGACAGTCATGCATCAATGCAAGAGGATGTGTACAGCAATCTGGACCACCGCCTGTGAATGTCTCGCTAAGTGTGGCTTTCACGAGCAATAAAAAGGGCTGAAATGATGTTTTATGTTGATCTCTACTCCAATTTTCTGTACAGGTTCTGGAACTCTTTCTAACTGAGGTGATACAAAACTTTTTTTGAAGTGTGTATAATTTTATCAGTAGATATAATAAAGCTGTATTTAATACTCTGACAGTAGTTTAGCTCAAGTTTTGCTATTTCACGAGTACATTCTCTTGCACTTACACATCTTGTAGCTTACATCATTCGGAAGCTGGTGTCATTTCCCCCTCATCAACCAATGCACTTCTCTTTCCTTTCCTTTATTACTTTATCTATTCTGTTATGGATACTGGAGCTTTGTGCACCATTCCATTGCAGTTTTTTTTTCTTTTTTTCTTCAAAACATATATTTACACTCAGAAACTTGATTTTCTTCTGTTTTTGGTGGCTGTAATTAAATAGGAAAATGTTATGAATTCAACCGAAAATAGTTTTGAGTCAGTGTAAACGTTCACCCATAAATGTTACGCATTTACTTGCAAACTATCACAGAGTGTTTTCTCCATACCCATTTAGAACATTTGCATAGGGTTGATTTGTTTGTTTGGTTTTAGGGCACAAAAAACAACTGAGGTCATACGTACCAAGTCAAAACTATAGAACGCAAACACAGAGACAAGGGAAACGACTATGTCAGTCCCAATGGAAATAATAGGAGACATCTGAACAAGGCAAGTGGGGAAAAAACCATAAAAAATGGAGATACAAAACTAAAAATTAAATGGCCTTCACCATATTGCTTCGGTAGATAAAAAGTAAAATGCGGGCAACAGCCCGTGCGTCGTTTGCCAAAACAGCTGATAAATCAGATGACAAACCCAAGATGGAACGTAAATTAGTAAAAAAGGGCATTACGGCAGGTAGAGGCGGACAGTTAAAATTTGGGCGCAATGCGTAGAAAGTGGTGGGGCAGTGCCCAATACGCAGCTGAGTTAAAATAATCTCCTCCTGGCGGGAGGGCCAAGAGGAGGTCATCCAAGGCACCAGGAGAGGCTTAAGAAGCCGAAGCTTATTCCCATGAAGGGAGGATAATTGTCGATGCCAAAGGGACACCACTGCCTGACAGAAGGCAACGCAGACATCATCGGAGGGGATAGAGGTACTCACAGGCTGAGGTAAGAGGACTGGAGCCTTGGCAGCAGCATCAGCAGCCTTGTTTCCTGGCAGACCGACATGACCAGGGACCCACAGAAACATGACATTGGCTCCACCAAGAGTGAACAAATGACAGTTTTCCTGGACCCACTGCATAAAGGGATGAGCAGTGTATAGTGCACAGACTTTGGAGGGAGTTGAGTGGGCCTGAGCAGAGGGCACAATTGAGAAGGCTGTGTTGCTGGATGTACTCCACGGCCTGATACAAGGTGAAAAGCTCGGCTGTAAATTCAGAGGAGTGGGCCGGAAGCTGATATCAAAAGACATGGGTGCCAATGACAAATGCACACCCAACTGCACAGTCAGTCAGAGAGTCATCAGTGTATATAAAGGTACTATCGCTAAGTTCCTTGTGAAGGTCGTGAAACTGGAGGTGATAGACTGAGGCTGGAGTAGTGTCCTTAGGAAGTGAATGAAGGCCAAGGTTAACAAAGGCTGCTTAATGGAGCCTAGGTGGTGAGGGTTTCACACCAATGGGGAAAGTTGCAGGTAGTGTGAAGTTAAACCGCCATAGCAAGTGGCGAAAGCGGATGCCAGGAGGTAACAGGGAAGAGCCCCATACTGATGATCTAAGGAATCATCAAAGGAGGAGGCATAGGAAGGGTGGCCATGCATGTCAGACAAACGGCATGCATACCTGCTGAGGAGAAAGTCATGGCAGTAGGACAGTGGTAGTTCAACAGCTTTAACATACAGATTCTGAACCGGGCTGGTGTAAAAGGCACCCGTGGACAAACGGATGCCACGATGGTGGATAGTGTTGAGACGGCGTAAAAGGGATGGGTGTGCAGATGCATAAACAAAGCAGCCACAGTCAAGTTTCGAACGGACAAGGGACCAGTGTAAACGGAGGAGGGTGGTTCAATAAGCACCCCCAAGAGGTACCATGGAGGACATTGAAGGACTGTGTACAGTAGGCTGACACTTAAGAGACCTGGGAGGACAAAGGGTTTCCTATCTAGTCCGAGACTCAGGAATTTAAAAGTGTCAAAGAACAGAAGGGCAAGAGCCCCAAGAAGTAGAGATGGTGGGAGAAACCATTTGAACCACCAGAAATTCATTCAGATGGTTTTGTCAGTGGAAAAGCAAAAGCCATTGGCAATGCTCCAGGAGTGAAGACGGTCAAGACAGCACTGAAGACGCTGCTCAGTGAGACAGGTCCATGGAGAACTGCAATAGATGGCAAAATCATTGACAGAAAGGGAGCTGGAGACACCTGGCGGAAGGCAGGCCTTGATAGGGTTAAAGGTGGTAGCAAAGAGGATGACACTCAGGACAGAACCCTGAAGCCCATCATTTTCCCGAATAAAGGTGTCCAACAAAGCAGACCCCACATGCACCTTGGAAACTCGGTCTTGTAAAAATTCCCGAAGAAAACAGGGCAGGCGTCCACAGAAGCCCCACATGTAAAGAGTATGGAGGATACCAGTTCTCCAGTAGGTGTCGTAGGCCTTCTCCAAATCGAAAAACATTGCCACAGTCTGGGATTTCCGCAGAAAACCATTCATGACATGGGTGGACAAAGTAATGAGATGGTCACCTGCAGAATGCCGCGCTTGAAATCCATACTCCGCATTCGTGAGTAAATGGCGAGATTCGAGCCACCTCACCAGCCGGACAGGAATCATACGTTTCATCACCTTGCAAACGCAGCTGGTAAGAGAAATGGGGTGGTAGCTGGAAGGAAGGTTTTTGTCCTTACCGGGCTTAGGCAGGGTATGACTGTGCCTTCATGCCAGCGTCCAGGAAATGTGCCCTCAACCCAGACGCGGTTGTATGCGTTAAGCAGAAAGTACTTGCCCGCAGGAGATAGGTGCTGCAACATCTGAATGTGGATAGCATCTGGTCCTGGGGCAGAGGACCAGGATAAACTGAGAGCATGATCTAGCTCCCTCACCTCATAGTGAAGGCAGCATTGTAGCACTCATGATTCGGAGAAGAGAAGGGTATTGCCCGAGCCTCCTTCATTCGTTTCCTATGAATAAAGGCAAGGTGATAATGGGAAGAGCTCAAAACTTCCACAAAATGGCAGCCCAAGATGTTGGAGATAGCAACAGGATCCACGATGACATCGGCACCTACTGTCAGCCCGGTAACGGGGAAATGGATCTCGGTTCCAGAGGGCCGTTGGAGGTTGGCCCACACAACAGAGGAAGGCGTGGAACCGGTAAAAGAACTAGTGAATGAAATCAAACTAGCTCTTTTGCTATCCCAAAGAACTCAACGACACTTTGCATGCACCTGTTTATAATGAATGCAATTTTCCATTGTAGGGTGGCAGTTAAAAATGTGGGCAGCACTTCTCCGTGTGCAAATTGCGTGGCGGCATGTCTCAGTCCACCAAGGGACTGGGACATGACGTAACAAGGTGTGAAGAAAGGAACGTTCTGCAGCAGTAAGGATAATGTTTGTGAGATAGTCCCCCTGGTCATCACAACTGAGGAAATCTTGTTCCGCAAAGGTCACCAAGAAGGAGTAAAGCTGCCAGTCAGCCTTACTAAGCAACCATTTGAGTATGCATGTGGATGGGGTAGGATTCAGCAGACAGAGAGCACACAGGAAGTGCTCGCTCAAGTAGACATCAGAAAGAACGGACCATTCGAGATGAGGCAAGCTGGGCAGTGCGCAAGGGTAGGTCCAAATGGGAATAAGTGTGCGAGGAGTCAGAAAGGAAAGTGCATGCGCCAGTGTTAAGGCAGAAGAGGTTAAATTGGTTAAGAATGTCGGATAATAGGGCACCTCTCTGGCAGGCCCTGGGAGAACCCCAAAGGGGATGATGCACATTAAAGTCACTGAGCAGCAAAAACGGTGGAGGTAGCTGCCCAATAAGCTGAAAGGTGTCAGCCCTGGTGACATCGAAAGACAGAGGTACATAAATGGTACAGAGGGAGAAAGTCATGTGGGGAAGGAAGAGGCGAACAGCAACAGATTGAAGACGGGCAGTCAGGGAGATGGGTTGACTATGAAGGTCATCCTGTATAAGCAGCATGACACCCCCATGAGATGGGATGTCTACCTCAAGGGGAAGGTCAAAACGAATTGGTAAATAATGTGGAAGCTCAAAAGTGGTAAATCCTCTTTGTGGGACCGAAGGCCGTGAACGTTCCACTGGAGGACAGTCATGAGAAGGAAGAGATGTAGGGGTGTCAACTCAGTGTCCGCCGAGGGACAGCCGGTGGAGAGTCACTACTACAGGGCACAGAAGCAGGAGGATCCTGCTCCATGGGGTCCACACAAGCATTGGCGTGCTTGTGCAGTCAGTCAGTGGAGTCCAACGCTGAAAAACAGTTGGTGCTGCGCACCAGCGAGACAGAGGCCAGCTGGGCTAAGCAACCGTGTGGCGACACTGTCGAGCAGGATCTTTGAGTTGGTGAAGGGGAAGACCATTTGTCTTTAGCGGACATCTTCGAGCCCTTCTGATTAGAGGAAGACTTGGGTGTTGGTTGGCTGGAGGGATGGAGGAAGTCTTCCCGGAAGTACCCCTTCTGGCCTTTCCTGCCTGCTGGTTGTGTAATGGGTAGCTACAACTCATGAGGCGACAGTTTGACAGTTTGTTGCACAGCAAGACGGGGGGACGGTAATGCTACCTTGACGCTGGGGGACTTCACACCCTCAACGCCAAATCTGAGGTTGCATGTCTGTGTAGCCATGTCCCTCATTGAGCGAGGGCTAACAAGAACTGAACTATAAGTGCCAGACAGGGGAATACAGGGTTTGCGGCTAGCCAGTAACTTGTGAGCTACTGGGTAAGCACCTTTTCCTTCACCTGAATCTCCTGAACAGCTCGCTTGACGAGATACATGGGACAATCCCGAGAGGAGGCAACATGGCCGCCACTGCAGTTGATACAGTGGGGAGGAGGAGGAGGAGGAGGAGGAGGAGGAGGCGGCGGACATTTGCCCTCGCGTGCCTCCCTGCCACAGGTTACGCATTTGGCTGGGTGTTCTAGTGTGATTGAACCAATGACACTGGTAGCAGCACATCGGATTTGGTATGTATGGCCGGACTGTGATGATTTCA
Source organism: Schistocerca gregaria (assembly GCF_023897955.1). Taxonomy (NCBI): domain Eukaryota; kingdom Metazoa; phylum Arthropoda; class Insecta; order Orthoptera; family Acrididae; genus Schistocerca; species Schistocerca gregaria. Next base: position 157,978,614 of record NC_064925.1, read on the forward strand.
CAACCTGCTTTAATCTTGGACGGCAGCACCACCCTATCAAAGGCGAGGGAAAGAGCGCAAGTGGGGACCAAGGAAGAATCTACCTTTTTCATAACATGATGAACGGCAATGACACCCTGATCAGAAAGGTAAGATTGTATTTCAGCCTCGGTCATACCGTCAAGCAGCCCAGTGTAAACTACACCACAGGACGAATTCAAAGTTCTATGTGCCTCAACACGAACAGGGTAGCCGTGGAGAAGCAAGGCAGCAAAAAGTAGTTGTGCTTGAGAATCAGAAGCTGTCTCCAAAAGCAAAGTGCCATTCCGTAAACGAGAGCAGGATTTCACACAGCCAGCAACGGCATCAACACCTTTCTGAATAATAAACGGACTGACCGTGGTGAAGGACTGACCATCTTCAGTAAGTGATACAACAAAGAACCGCAGTGCCATGAAAAGAGTCTTCAAATCAGTACCCTCATTACGTTTTCGTTTTGTCGACATCAATGGAGAGGACGAGTGACTCATCATGAGGAAATCCCCCACGATTGCCAGCGTCTCCGATGGTGCACTCCTTCCAAATGGGGGGCCCCCTTACACAAGGGAGCAACCCGCCTTAGGTAACTGATCACACATCAGGTCGCACCTCCCAAACAACTGACAGAGGGACCAATGGGTAATCTGGGAAGGTTACAGCTCATGCAGTCACCCCTCCCTGGGCCTGGCCTGTACCAGAGGGTATGCGCGAACCCTACCTGTCAACCTGGGGCTGGGAATTACGCATTGCCCAGTCACCTTTTACATGCCAGACACGTGGGCTGGCCTTCAGGAGCACACAGGAAGGAAGAAGAAAAAAAAAGAGGATCCTCAAACACCGAAGTGGAGGAATGAGAGGAGAACAGAAACAAAGAAAGGAAGAAAGAAAGAAAAAGAGCCAAAAAGAAAGTTGAGACTGTTCACAGGCCAGCAACAGAATGCAGAACATTCCCAGTAATACCCCAGACATGTTCCCCAAGGGAGGGGAAAAAGAATAGCAAGAGGATAGACATGCAGCATGGAAGCGATAAAGTTCTGCACCGTGATACCCAAGCACGAACCTGCCAAAGAGTGGCGAGCCCCCGCGGGGTCTACCACAGGGTGTGTGCGCATTTTTCCTAGTTAAAAACACACTTTTTCCTGGTTAAAATACGTTGCGTGCAGATACATTTTCTTATGTATTAAGTGACAATATAATCACCCTTGGTGCTGTAAAACTTATCAATCCTTCGAATAGTAAAGGTTTTATACCAACTTAGAACTTCCTGTCACTTTAGGAAACAAAGCCCACCAGGAGAAAAAAGTATTGGAAGCATCCTTTATGTATGGCACCGTGTACATATTTTTGTAGTACAAAAGTACAAATGTGAATTCCACCAAATACAGCACACTAGCTTCCAAAGCTCTGAAATCGAGACTGAGATGTGCGATGCACTTTTGATAGAGTGTCGCAGCTCATGTCACACGATCTCGCCAGCCAATGACATCAGATTATCAGAGCTTAGGACATGTGACAGTCAGTCAACAGAAACATCATTGTTAAGTAGTGCATACACAAAAATAGGAAATGTTAATGGTTAAAATTAATATACATACGATATAGCTACAAGAAAAGCTAGGCTTTCACATATATTATTGGTCATCAAAAAGTGTTTGATTTTTTTTCTTCTGAGGGATTGGTTAGGCATGTCCTACGAGCACAGCATAAATTGCAGCAACTGAATATTTCTGACAAGTATGATTATAAATTTCACTGTGGTGCACAGGACAATTTGTGGGTTACCAGGCTGAATACATATTCCAGTAAGCACTTTGACTTTTCCATAGAAAAGCCAATTATGTGTGAAATTACTCAAGAACTTACTACACTTTTTTATAAGATAATTATACTTTTTGCCATTGTTATTGCATAACTTTTAATCTTTGAAAGAACTAAAATAAATATGAAAAACTACCTTGAAGCTTGCTCTGTTTTTAGTGTGTCCCCCTTTAAGATAATCAAATACAAATGTACCAGTAAAATTTTAAATAATGGCATAAATGACTGGTCTTCCAGGCCAAAATGTTTTTGAGTGGCTAGTCCTCAAAGTGTTACGTTTTGAATGAGAGTCATTTAAGTCATTTTTGAATGAGACTGATTTAAAAAATTCATCACACATTCTCCATGTAACACAATTCATCTAGCATAAAAGGAAATTTACTTTAGAAGTAACGTTTCTCAAGCCACCATTTTCAATATTTTCCCAAGACCTGTTAGAGATGTAAACTTGTGTAATGACATGCTCACCAAACGCACTTTGTTGTTATGAAGTATTGTGTAGGCTTCGTCCTAAAGCTTTTGATAGAGACCATGAGGATAATATCAGAGAGATTAGAGCCCACACAGAAGCATACCGACAATCCTTCTTTCCACGTACAATACGAGACTGGAATAGAAGGGAGAACCGATAGAGGTACTCAGGGTACCCTCCGCCACACACCGTCAGGTGGCTTGCGGAGTGTGGATGTAGATGTAGATTTTCTTTGCAGTTGCAGTTTTATTTTGGTGTTTTCTCTCGTTTATGTTTTATTGCTGCAGTATTATTATGCAGTTGTGGGCTAAAGTAAAATTCTTTGTTAGGCTACCAGGTCTTACCAGTCAAAATTACAAAAATTTAACTGAAAACTAAAAATCTGAAATATTTCGGGTTTATCACACATGAAAAGATTCCTGCATTTTCACTGATTTCCCAGTTGCCCCAGAGTACACAAACCTTGTTCCAGTATTTGATTTAGAAGTGAATGCCTGTTGTTACTGCACAATACTTAGAATCTGTGGCTACTGTACTTGCTAGACAAAATTAAATGGCAGCAGGTCTTATAATGCATTGAGTTTATGCTTAGATTAATGCACTGAACTTTTATACTGGAGCATTTCATACCTTTAAGTCCCCTTGCTAGTTCAGAATTTTACTTATAAATAAGGAAATTTTTCTACTCCTCAACTTGATTCTTTCCTACAGCTGTAAAATTGACATCACACAAAAAAATCTGGATAACACAATGACACAAAGATTCACAATTTCCACATCAATTTACATGACAATTTCCTACTATATTAAATTCATCAACACACACAAAAATAAGGGTTCAAGTGATTTTAATATCACACTACTTAAGAAGCTAGCATACAATGTCAGTGAAAATGAAATTGTAAAAACGAAAAGAATCATCTTGTAGAAAAAGTGACATAATCCTAATTGATTGAACCCAAGCATGTTAAGTGAAGTGTCTGTATAACAACACACACAATACTTCAGCAACCTTCTGAAAGGCTGAGAAAAAATAAACAAAAATAAACAGTTAAAAAAATATCAAATAATCACAGTTTCCTTTTCTTGTATCACAGATCTGTATATGCCAGCAGCCACGCAGGACTAAATACAAAATATTATGTTAACATTTCTCAGACACTAGTGATTTGAAATGTCCACCTTTTAGGAACTCAAATTTGCATAGCTTTTTAATGTTAAGCTAGTTATATTACATGTGATTGCCGGCTCTTTTACATAAAAGTCTGTAGAACAGTTTTAATAGTCTCCACCTTTCAGATTCACATTACAGATAAAGAACCATGTGATTAATATCTAACAGAAATAATGCACATTATAACGAATCACTCTTTGCTTTACAGTGTGTCTACTGCTCAAGTGTCTGCTTGAACAAATCATCCAACATCAACTTTTTTCCTTATTAAGCATCACACTAGATTACATTGTGACATATGTTGGTGAAGTCATAACACCACAGTTGTTCTCTTTGGGAGACATCAAAATATAACCATCATTTCCCCAATATGTTGACCACGAGTTTTTAACAAGCCAGTACTTTTTGTCACCAAGTGCTCCATAACCAACCAACAGGACAGCATGGTCAAGTTCATCTGGAGTGTTACCTGAAACATTTCAAACACATACAGAGACAGGCTGAAATTATAAGGAGAAAACATGCGAAACATTATCACACAATTCTTTACTTTGCTAGCAGAAAAAGAAAGATAATACTACATACTGTTAATACTGCTGCCAAAATAACAAATGAGAGCCAAATAAAAATCTTCCGAACGAAATGAAGTGGAAAAGAGAAGAAAACAATCATGAGAATCTTAATTTTGAGCATATTGCTATTTTGTTAAAGAAACTCTAGTGTAGTTGATCTGTGTTCACTCAAAACTGACAAATATTTTTTGTAGTGTCTTGCATGGTGGAATAATTACACTATGAAATATTAGCATGCTACTGTTGACTGAAAGGTGAGGAAATGTGCCTGGGCATGAGGGTGGAAGAAAAAGAAGCCATGTAAAATCCTCTCTTGCAAATAACATAACATGGACACATAACAATAAATTTCTCTTCTTTTAATTGCATTTCTAATTAAAATGCACAGGCAAGTACCTGCACTGGAACTGTATAAATACAATTAATTTGAGTTTGCTCCATACTTTCCTTTAAGAATGGTGAAATCTCTGTAACATCACGCATATTGTATGCTGATAAAGTCCCTACGAACGCAACATTGTTCCTGCAGCTTGTTCCCTCTCACAACTTTCACTTTCTGCCCGCCCCTCTGGAAGTGTATTAAGGAGTTTTACTGCATATTATTCCATTGCTTTTTAAGTTGCACAAAATGAATTTTGAGGTTAATTGTTTGTCTAAATGTCGATCATTTTTATGAAGCACATTGATAGGGACATTTTGTTGCTGTAGTGCTACAGGATTATTGTGGCCAAGATAAAAACCAACCACAAAGTGTCTAAAATTGGTCTAAAATTAATAAACAAACACACAAAGCCCACAGCAGTAGTGAAGGGAGACGAAAATTTAATAGTCATGGGTGACAAATTCGATAGTAGGAAAAGGAAGAGGAGGAAACTCAGTAGGTGAATATGGAATAGGGGTTAGAAATGAAAGAGGAAGCTGCCTGGTAGAATCCTGCACAGAGCATAACTTAATCATAGCTAACACGTGGTTCAAGAATCGTGAAAGAAGGTTGTATACATGGAAGAGGCTTGTAGATACTGGAAGGTTTCAGATAGATTATATAATAGTAGACAGAGATTTAGGAACCAGGTTTTAAATTTAATGACATTTCCAGGGGCGGATGTGGACTATGATCACAATCTATTGGTTATGAACTGTAGATTAAAACTGAAGAAACTGCAAAAAGGTGGGAATTTGAGGAGATGGGACCTGGATAAACTAAAAGAACCAGAGGTTGTACAGAGTTTCAGGGAGAGCATAAGGGAACAATTGTCACGAGTGAGGGTAAGAAATACAGAAGAAGAAGAAGAAGAAGAATGGGTAGCTTTGAGAGATGAAATAGTGAAGGCAGTAGAGGATCAAGTAAGTAAAAAGACTAGGGCTAGTAGAAATACTTGGGTAACGGAAGATATATTGAATTTAATTGATTAAAGCAGAAAATATAAAAATACAGTAAATGAAGCAGGCAAAAAGAAATACAAAAGCCTCAAAAACGATATTGACAGGAATTGCAAAATGGCTAAGCAGGGATGCTAGAGGACAAATGTAAGGTTGTAGAGGCTTATCTCACTAGGGGTAAGATAGATACTGCCTAAAGGAAAATTAAAGAGACCTTTGGAGAAAAGAGAACCACTTGCACAAATATCAAGAGCTCAGATGGAAACCCAGTTCTAAGCAAAGAAGGAAAAGCAGAAAGATGGAAGGAGTATATAGAGGGTCTATAGAAGGGCAATGTACTTGAGAGAATATTATGGAAATGGAAGAAGATGTAGAAGAAGAGGTAGAAGAAGATGAAATGGGAGACATGATACTGAGTGAAGAGTTTGACAGAACACTGAAACACCTAAGTTGAAACAAGGCCCTGGGAGTAGACAATATTCCATTAGAACTACTGACAGCTTTGGGAGAGCCAGTCCTGCCAAAACTCTACCATATTGTGAGCAAGATGTATGAGACAGGTGAAATACCCTCAGACTTCTAGAAGAATATAATAATTCCAATCCCAAAGGAAGTAGGTGTTGACAGACGTGAAAATTACTGAACCATCAGTTTAATAAATCACGGCTGCAAAATATTAACGTGAATTCTTTACAGACGAATGGAAAAATGGTAGAAGCCAACCTCGGGGAAGATCAGTTTGGGTTCCATAGAAATGTTGGAACACATGAGGCAATACTGACCCTACGACTTATCTTAGAAGCTAGCTTAAGGAAAGGCAAACATATGTTTCTAGCATTTGTAGACTTAGAGAAAACTTTTGACAATGTTGACTGGAATACTCTCTTTCAAATTCTGAAGGTGGCAGGGGTAAAATACAGGGAGCGAAAGGCTATTTACAATTTGAACAGAAACCAGATGGCAGTTATAAGAGTCGAGGGACATGAAAGGGAAGCAGTGGTTGGGAAGGGAGTGAGACAGGGTTGTAGCCTATCCCCGATGTTATTCAATCTGTATACTGAGCAGGCAGTAGAGGAGAGAAAATAAAATTCAGAATATGAATTAAAATCCATGGAGAAGAAATAAAAACTTTTAGGCTCACCGATGATATTGCACTCTTGTCAGAGACATCAAAGGACCTGGAAGAGCAGTTGAACAGAATGGACAGTGTCTTGAGAGGAGGATTTAAGATTAACATCAACAAAAGCAAAACGAGGATAATGGAATGTAGTCTAATTAAGTTGGTTGATGCTGAGGGAATTAGATTAGGAAATGAGACACTTAAAGTAGTAAAGGAGTTTTGCTATTTGGGGAGCAAAATAATTGATGATGGTCGAAGTAGAGAGGACATAAAATGTAGACTGGCAATGGCAAAGAAAGCGTTTCTGAAGAAGAGAAGTTTGTTAACATCAAGTATAGATTTAAGTGTTGGGAAGTCATTTCTGAAAGTAATTGTAGGGAGTGTAGCCTTGTATGGAAGTGAAACATGGGCGATAAATAGTTTGGAACTTTTGAAATGTGGTGCTACAGAAGAATGCTGAAGATTAGATGGGTAGGTCACATAACTAATGAGGAGGTATTGAACAGAATTCGGGAGAAGAGGAATTTGTGCCACAACTTGACTGGAAGAAGGGATTGGTTGGTAGGACATGTTCTGAGGCATCAAGGGATCACCAATTTAGTACTGGATGGCAGTGCGGAGGGTGAAAATCATAGAGGGAGACCAAGAGGTGAATGCACTAAGCAGATTCAGAAGGATGTAGGTTGCAGTGGGTACTGGGAGATGAAGAAGCCTGCACATGATACAGTAGCATGGGGAGCTGCAAAAAACCAGTCTCTGGACTGAAGACCACAACAGTCATATTACAGCTGTAGCTCAAACCTGGCAGAGATCCCAGCAATGGGAATGGCAGTGTAGGTGGGAGTAAAAGCATCTGTAAGGCAACATGAGAGCTGCGAGGCTGCAGCACAAATGTACCGCAACTATCGTACACGACAATTATGTTCTGTGGCAAGATAGCTCCAATGAGCTGCCAAAAATGCAGAGGAATATACAATGCAACGTTCACATTTGTGTTCAACTTATGCTGAACATGGTAATGTCAGTAATTGATTTTGCATTATTTCACAGATGATTGAGATGTTTGTTACAATATTTGCATAAAAAAGCTTCGAGATGTTGTAAAAAGCAACAATAGTTATGATTCACCATTCAAAATTACATGATGTACCGTACCTAACAATGAAATACCTACATCTCTATAAAGATAAAAGCTGTTGCAGTGCTGCAACTCAGGCAAACTAGTAGAGTACTAACTTTTAGAACAAGGCATACATTTTGAGAACACTTGAGATTTAATGTTATGTCCCCTTCTCAAACAAAGCATGCATCAGCAGGAACGGAATGCTGTGCTAGTATCCATAATTATGATCTGAGATAATCCTTAAAAAGCAACTACTATAAACATTTGAGAACAGGTACGTATTTTTGATAACTGCACGAGAAACACAATACCTGACATACTGTCAAGCTATCTCAGAATGTATGTTAAGTTACAAGAAACACTACCTACCATCAACTGAATTGTGTAGATGTTGCTTTTGTCCATCCTTAGGTGACTTCTAGCATTTAAATCAAACATGTTAAAACTATATTGGAGCTGTAAATCCTGTCACTATAAGATGCTACATGTGAGCGACAAAGGTGTTTGAGCAAGAGAAAATCCTTCTTTGAACTCTTACAATAAGAACAGAAAACAACTGAACAGTAAATCTTTAAAAACCTTTTTTTTTTTTTTTTTTTTTTTTTTTTTTTACAAGTGTTTAGTGCTAGATGTACGTATTAGCCTATAAAATTAAACTATAAATGTACTGCTGGTTCATGATGTCCAGTGGGCACAAAATTTCAGCAATCAGGCATATCATCATCATCATCATCATCATCATCATCATCATGTATGCTGACAAACTGACCTCCTGGGGTGCATGGCCAACTTACACACTCTCCCACTACAGGATGCTCTCCATAGGGGCTGAAAAGGCAATTTCATCAGTATTTGTGACCAGTGACACAAAGCAGGGGGCCTGGCAGCAGTACTGTGGGTGTACACAATGCCCTGTCTGTCTCTTTAATTAGACCCAGTGCTGGTTGTGAAGCCTTGTTGATACTGTAGTCTTAGTCCCAATTGATACGATTGTCCCTGCGGAGATGCTGTCACCTCATCAGTTGCCAACAAGGGCTCTAGGGCATGGACCACATAGGGAGGGGCTCTGGGTAAAAGGCTCGGGTATGCACCCCCAACAGGTCGGTTTGTCAGTGCACCTGATGATGGTGGCATGTCATATGCTGAAATATGGTGCCAGCTGCACACTATGAAGCAGCAGTACCTGTGTGGGACTGTTCAATCAATAAATATGCCAGAAGAACATGAAGAATCACGCAATAAAGAATTACTTACCACATTTTGGATCAAAATATACTCCATTAGAGTAAAATGTGAATGACTTATGGGACGCATCTATAGCAACAGATATCGGCCCATGTTTCAGTAAGGCAACCTTTAATGCATTTGCATCATCTGGGGTAACATTTACATAGCCTGTAATCTTGGCAGTGAGAGTTATATTATCCACATGACAGTATCCATCCTGTAAACAGTAAAACCAATAGATGTGTATCAATGAAGACATCCTTTTTTTTGTCATGAATACAAGCAACACATTGCATTCTTTCAGAGGAAAAACCTCTTGGAAACACTTTTTAAACATTTTGTATTCTGCTCTGCTCCTGAGAAGATCCATCACGGATAATAGTTATTTATACTGTGATAAATTTATGTTTTTACATTTCAGAACACAGTAGCATATTTTTGGAACAAAACAAGAAATTTCACATTAATTTCTTCTAAGTTTTTATAAAATAATTGGAATACTTTCATTAGTATTATATTAAAACAAGACCAGAGTACTAAATAATCTTTCCTGACACTAACTGCACTGATGAATACAGAAGACAGAACATTATAAATTCTTGACTTTTGGAATGTGTAATTTATTTGCTTACATGAAAAGGTGCAACGAGAGAAATGGGGGAACACAAAATTTACAAGCAGTACTGGCAAGCATGTTTGCAAACAATGCTTGGAGGACAGTCTACAAAGATCCTTTACACTTGTCTCAAATAAAGGAATTGCTGGTTACAAGATATCAGTATTTCAACAGCCCTTCTTTTTTTTATTGACCAGTAGGCATGCCTTATATGCTAATGCACTTCATTCCTGGTTCTTACAGAAAAAAAAATAATTAAGAAACAGGAAGTGAAACAGACCAAAATGAAATGAGATCTAAATTGTTATTACGCAACTTATATAATGTGACTTCTCAAAACTGACATTCAGAAAGAACAAGTGTGCTTGACTGTCCTCAGAAACAAAAAAACCGGAGTGCATTTTGGAAGTTTAGTTACACTTTTTTAATAAAGAAATGCAAATGCCAGCTAAGTTGCTTCATTTTTCAATAATGACAGATGTGGGCAACATTTGAGCCTGTTCGCACTCTTGCCATCCCTTTTTTTCCTTTCACTGTCCAACCAAGGTCATCTTAATTCTCTTCTAAAACTCTGCAGCTTTAATGGCCTTGTCAGAGCATAAAAATACGTCTTCCACTTTGCTCTTGTGCGATTTGCTTTTTGGGGTACAAGTTTTTGTAATTGTTTGGTGGTTACACATTAAGTGCCATGGGTCAGTTTTCTTTCTTTCTTTCTTTCTCTCCAAATCCTTGAGTGGGCACACCTAAGCATAAAAACAATATTGCCTTGTATTGTTCCATTGCTGTTTAATAATTGTGAGCCCATACCTATTTCTTCATTACTGCATCAGCTGACACAATGATAAGTCATACTGTCATGCATCAAAGTGAACAGCTGTAACAAACTAAATAGTGAGCTACACGATAACAGATTGAAGATCTGTCAAGAAAATGACCCAAATTAAGAACTAACAGTACAATTCTCATAACGAGGCAGTTGTCTACAAGACAATTAATAATCGAGTAGGTGGTTGGCTGGGATCTGAATCAACGATGCTGTTAAATACTTTGAGTGGGTCATTACAGTGCGGGAACATCCGCTCACAGCAAAAAATTGATATAATGAAAGTTTCTTCCATTTTTAATTAATTAAACCATGTTTTACCTCATACACTGATAAGTCAGAACATTACGACCACCAATCTAACAACTGGTATGTCCACCTTTGGCACGGATAACAGCGTCAATGTGTTGTGGCATGCAAGCAATGAAGCCTTAGTGGGCTGCTGGAGGGAGTTGGCACCATATTTGAACACACAAGTCACCTAATTCCCGTAAATTCCCACAAGGGGCGATGAGCTTTGACGCCACATTCTATCACATCCCTGGTTCAGATCTAGTGAGTTGGATGGCCAGCACATCTACTGGAACACGACACTGTGTTCCTCAAACCACTCCATCACACTCCTGGACTTGTGACATGCATTTTCTTGTTGAAAAACGCCACTGCCATTGGGAAATATGATCGTAATGAAGGGGTGTATGTGGTCTGCAAATCAGTGTGTGATATTTCCTGGCAGTCATCATGCCTCACACGAGCTTCACTGGACCCATGGATGCCCATGTGAATGTTCTCCAGAAAATAATGGAGCTGCTGCCAGCTCATCTCCATCCCTCAGTATAGATGTCAAGAAAATGTTCCACTTGAAGATGACAGATTTGTGCCCTTCCACCAGCATGGTGAAGAAGGTATCAGGATTTATCAGACCATGCAACGTTCTACCACTCCACCAAAGTCCAGTGCTTATGGTCATGTGTCCATTTCAGTCGTGGTTGCCAATGTCAGGGTGTTAACATTGGCACATGCACGGGTCGTAGGCTGCAGACGCCCATTGTTAGGAGTGTTTGGTGCACTGTGTGTTCATATACACTTGCACTATGCCCAGCATTAAGGTCTGATGTTATTTCCAATACAGTTCACCATGTGTCCAGATTTACCAATCTGCCCAGCCTACAATGTCCGACATCTGCCTGGCCCCATTATGTTTGGATGTGTTTCACCACATGCTGAAGACGCTCACAACATCACTCCTTGAATACCTGACAAGTCGTGTCCGAAATGCTCATGCCAAGCCTCTGGGTCATCACAATCTGCCCAGTGTCAAACTCGGATACATCACACGCCTTCCCCATTCTACAGACGGGCAGCATGTCCACTGATATACCACACGCACCGTGCGTATGTGTAACTAGAAGTCATTTCTCACCAGGTGATGCTGCTACTGCCTGGACGGGTTTATACTGACGATCGTAGTAGTAGTAGTAGTAGTAGTAGTAGTAGTAGTAGTAGTAGGAGGAGGAGGAGGAGGAGCAGCAGCAGCTTTATTCATCCGTAAATTATTATATATATATTTTTTAAGGATATAGGACATGTCAACGTATTTACAAGTTTAAACGAATTTAAATATAAGCTAATTTGTATACACATACATTTACAAACCTCTAGTTAGAGATAATCATTAGATTTTTTTGCAAAAAAAATTATTTAATACTGTAATACCACACTGTTCACTCATACCACACTATCAGTCACTGCACACACACACACACACACACACACACACACACACACACACACACACACACACATTGGTGATCTCTGGGCCATTTCCTGTACTGCAACTTCCCAATTGCTACCCTGAAAAACTGAGTCAGCCTCCCTCCATAATGAGTGAGGTGTTGAGCTCAGAAAGAATAAGAGTTGTTAGTATTGTGCTATGCATAGCTTGGGAGTAAGTATTTAAAGAAAGGAAAAAAGAAAGGGGGGGGAAAAAGACCTTTGATGTGCAGCACGATGTACTGCATATTTTCAAATTACAAAGGTATAAATTTGAATTGCGCGAAACAACGCATGTCACTTTCCAAAACATTGAAATCGAGATTATGATGGGCTTTTGTAAGCCAGTCATAGCTCATGTCACATGATGTCGCCAACTGATGACAGCATAGTCAGCCAATAGCAAGATCACACTTAAGTAGCGCAAACATACAAATAATAAAAGTTAATGGTTTAAATTAATATATGTAGCATTCACATATAATATTGGTCTCTAAGATTAATAAGCTGGAAGAAAAGTTAAACTTCCACATATAATGTTGATTTTTTTTGCAGGTGTTACACTTTGAGACACATCAAACAAATGTGCCAGTAAATTTTTTAATAACAGCGTAAATGTCTGATCTTCTGGGCTCGAAATTTTTGTAAATGGTCATCCTCAAAGAGTTGATTTTTAAATCAGAGTCAAACACTATGTGATTTAAGAAATTCGTCGTACATTGTCGCACATGGTTCATCTCGCGCAAAAGGAAATTTGCTTTGAATGTAACACTTTTCAAACCACCGTTCGCAATATTTTCCCGCAACCTGTTACAAATAGGTTTGTTTCAGCAGTTGCAAGAGAGCACTAGATAACGGGCATCACCGTGCTCACGCAGGTATGTCGACGTAAGAAGCCCATATATACGTTCGTACATGTAAAACATTAAAAGATCTTACATTATGACATAAAAGAAACAAGACATCAGAGGATACTTCAAAAGCATCGGAATTTCGTGAACCATACCAAAATGCATAATTCGGCTTAAAATGCACACTCGTATGTAAATTTTCTTGGAGTACCAATACCATATTATCCCATGTCTGGTTCTTTATAATAGTATAATGCCATACGTGCACTTGAGATGCAGCGAACAGTTGAAACTAGCCAATAGTGTTAAATTAAATACACTCCTGGAAATGGAAAAAAGAACACATTGACACCGGTGTGTCAGACCCACCTTACTTGCTCCGGACACTGCGAGAGGGCTGTACAAGCAATGATCACACGCACGGCACAGCGGACACACCAGGAACCGCGGTGTTGGCCGTCGAATGACGCTAGCTGCGCAGCATTTGTGCACCACCGCCGTCAGTGTCAGCCAGTTTGCCGTGGCATACGGAGCTCCATCGCAGTCTTTAACACTGGTAGCATGCCGCGACAGCGTGGATGTGAACCGTATGTGCAGTTGACGGACTTTGAGCGGGGCGTATAGTGGGCATGCGGAAGGCCGGGTGGACGTACCGCCGAATTGCTCAACACTTGGGGTGTGAGGTCTCCACAGTACATCGATGTTGTCGCCAGTGGTCGGCGGAAGGTGCACGTGCCCGTCGACCTGGGACCGGACCGCAGCGACTCACGGATGAACGCCAAGACCGTAGGATCCTACGCGGTGCCGTAGGGGACCGCACCGCCACTTCCCAACAAATTAGGGACACTGTTGCTCCTGGGGTATCGGCGAGGACCATTCGCAACCGTCTCCATGAAGCTGGGCTACGGTCCCGCACACCGTTAGGCTGTCTCCCGCTCATGCCCCAACATCGTGCAGCCCGCCTCCAGTGGTGTCGCGACAGGCGTGAATGGAGGGACGAATGGAGACATGTCATCTTCAGCGATGAGAGTCGCTTCTGCCTTGGTGCCAATGATGGTCGTATGCGTGTTTGGCGCCGTGCAGGTGAGCGCCACAATCAGAACTGCATACGACCGAGGCACACAGGGCCAACACCCGGCATCATGGTGTGGGGAGCGATCTCCTACACTGGCCGTACACCTCTGATCATCATCGAGGGGACACTGAATAGTGCACGGTACATCCAAACCATCATCGAACCCATCGTTCTACCATTCCTAGACCGGCAAGGGAACTTGCTCTAGAAGGTGTAAGTCAACTACCCTGGCCAGCAAGATCTCCGGATCTGTCCCCCATTGAGCATGTTTGGGACTGGATGAAGCGTCGTCTCACGCGGTCTGCACATCCAGCACGAATGCTGGTCCAACTCAGGCGCCAGGTGGAAATGGCATGGCAAGCCGTTCCACAGGACTACATCCAGCATCTCTACGATCGTCTCCATGGGAGAATAGCAGCCTGCATTGCTGTGAAAGGTGGATATACACTGTACTAGTGCCGACATTGTGCATGTTCTGTTGCCTGTGTCTATGTGCCTGTGGTTCTGTCAGTGTGATCATGTGATGTATCTGACCCCAGGAATGTGACAAAGTTTCCCCTTCCTGGGACAATGAATTCACGGTGTTCTTATTTCAATTTCCAGGAGTGTACTTCGTTTCAAATAAATTGACTGACTAAGCAGGAAAGATTAATGAAAGCCAAATATCTTTAGCAAACCGGCAAAAAAAACTTCATTGTTCTGCAAGGCGATTAATACTTGACTGTCAGAAAGGTGGAAATAATATCTGAAACTAACAACATATTTTGGTCTTCTGTAATTATGCAAACGTATTTTAATTCATTTGATAGCTCCCAGCCACAAAAATCCATTTTGTTATCATTTAAAGTGAGAGCAACAAAATCACTGAACGTAAACACAGGTCATGTGGAGACGACCCACCTCCCCACCACAACTCTGACTGCTGTGTACATCAGCCCCAGATTTACTATTATTTCCAAACTGGGGCAATTAAGTAGTGACGCCCAGCCACACTTTTGTAACCAGAAGCAGGAGAAGATACTACTCATACATGACTCAACTGCGCATGCACAAGAGCCCGTTCGCAACTGCTCAAACGAATCTAATTTAAACAGTTGTCACATCACGCTCATCGGAGTCAATTTGTTGTTATGAAGCATTTCAGTCTTCCTAAAGCCTTTGACACACTTTGCTGTCAGCAGACGCTTGTATGAGCACTGTTTTATTGTTGTATATGGTTCATTTCCTTTGCTACTAAAGTTTTCTTTTCTTCTCTCTCTCTCTCTCTCTCTCTATCCTCCCCCCCCCCCCCCCCCCCCTGCCTGTTCATGTTTTGTTGCTGCAGTATTGTTCTGCAGTAGCAGGATACAGTAACATACTTTGTTAGAGTATTGGTTCTTACCTGTCAAAATCACAAGAATTTAAAAAACTAAAACAATGAAAAATTCCCAGAATTCTAAACAATTCCTGGGTTTTTCCCGGTTTTCTCCCGGATGAAAATTTACCGGGTTTTTCCCGTATCTCCCGGGTCATATACACCCTGTAAATGCATGATCCTCCACTCCTTGAAGTAGTTCTGCAGTAAGAGTTTGCCCTTTCACACAATGGTAATACTACATGTTGGATTTCTGTCTCTCTACACCAGTGCTCAGTAATCCAAACTACTGTGCAGATCAAAGATTGGAGCTCAACTTCTAATAGTTTTATTTTAGTTTTTATTGATTGCATGTTTTGATGGAAGCCTTAAGTCTGATGAAATGCCCCATGTTACACTTTCCAATGGCTTGTTTTTCTTTATGACATCTGGTAAGTGTGATATTTGACGCGTTAAAATCTGTCTTGTAAGTGACTGTTTCAGTTTTTTTTAAAACTGCTGGAGATACTCTTTAGGCAGTGGAACCTGTTGTCTGGATTTATCCTTAAAAAAAAAAAAACACGACTTACTTTTCCTACCTATGACAACAGGTATTTGTCCATGTGTGGCCCGAGATCCACCCCCTATACTTTAATGAATCTGACACAGATTGTTATCTCGGATGGAGAGTCATCGTCAGATATAGAAGAAACTTCAGGTGTGCCCCACGGAAGTGGGTTGGGACTCTTGCTGTTCATGTTGTATATTAATGGCCTTGCAGACAACAGGTCATAGTAAAATCAGGCTTTTTGCAGATGATGCAGTTATCTATAATGAATCTCTGTCTGAGAAAACCTTCATAAATATTCAGCCAGATTTTGTTAATATTTCAATGTGGGGCCGAGAGTGGCAACTTGCTCTAAATGTTTAGAAATGTAAAATTTTTCACTTTACAAAATGGAAAAAAAGAAAAAAAAACACAGTATGCTATGACTATAATACCGATGAGTCACTGTTGGAATTGCCCAACTCATCCAAAAACCTGAGTGTAACACTATGTAGGAAATGATCCCATAGGTCGTCTTGGATAAGCAGGTGGTAGACTTCAGTTTATTGGTAGAATACTGGCGAAGTCCAATCAGCCTACGAAGGAGATTGCTTACAAATCACTTGTGTGGCCCATTCTAGAACATTGCTCAAGTTCCTAGGACCTGTACCAGATAAGACTAACATGGAATAGTGAACATATACAGAGAAGGGCAGCATGAATGGTCATAGGTTTGTTTAATCCGTAGGATAGTGACTGGACTGGACTGAACTGAACTGGAAGACATCTTCCTGATAGACGTACACTATCCTGAGAAAATCTATTAACAAAGTTTCATGAACCGGCTTTAAATGATTACTCTATGAACATACTACAATCCTCTACATATCGCCTACATAGGGATTTTGAGGATGAGATTAGAATAATTACTGCATGCACAGAGGCATTTAAACAATCATTCTTTCTGCACTCCATATGCGAACAGAACATGAAGATACTCTAATAACTGGTACAATGGGACGATTTGCAGAGTATAACTGCGGATGTAGATACAGCTGTAGCTGGTGAGGGGGAGAGACCCGGGAGGGGGTCCGCAGTGACTAACAGGTGCCAAAGATGGGGGGAACTTCTCCTGCTATGTAATGGAAGTGGCACTGAGAAGGGGGTGGAGGGAGAGGGCGGGTAAAAGAGGGGAGTAGGAACCGCAGGGGAAGGGAAGAAAAGAAAGCAGTGTGACTGGGGTGAGGAGGAGGGAGTGGGACAGGATGTAACAAAGACAAAGTCAGATACCATAGACCAGGGTGAAGTTGATAATATTTATGATGAGCCTCACGGCAAGATAAACAATCAATGGACATACACACCTGTATCTTCTTTTCCTTCTTATAAAACATGCAATCACAGTGATCATGGTAAGTGATGGTCATGAGATGACAATTAACACACACGGGCTGTGAAATACAGGGGGATGCGCCCTCATGGAGTGGATGTCTACATTCATCGTATAAAGGGCGCACTTTATAGTGCGAAGACATTGCCCAAAACACAAACACTGAAAATTTGAAGGCTAAGTTTCCTACAAAAAATGACTCCCTGAACCTATTCAATGACTGGGAAAGTTGCCAAGATGGTCGCACGAAGGGACACAGATTGGGCAGCAAGATAAGGTCTGAATAACAGCGAACCCAACCACATCTTACCCAGTGAGACCTCTTCGCCAAACTTGTCTTCGATAGTTTCCATGAAAAATAACGGCTTGGTGATGGTAAAAGTGAACCAGTCAGTACTGCTGCAGCCCAGGTAGTAGGGAATGATTTCACTCCAAGCCGGTGAGTGTGGCCCTCCTCCTGAGTGGTAGCTGGGGAAGGGAAGGCCGCCGGGTCATATGAACCGGCATTAAAATATCCTTTCCTAACTAAAGAGATGGCCTTAGAGGAACGGCTAGTTTTTTTGAGCTTAATAAAGTGTCCACTCTGATCCAACCACTCTGACCAGGAGCTCTCCCCATGGGTGCCTAACAGCCACAGCTAAGGCCACCTGGCAGGCCAGCCGCAGCCAGGGGTTTTGATGGCAAGCAACCATTCCTGGACATATAAGGGTGGTTTAAAAAGCTCTCAGAATGGAATAGAAAAAAATAATTACTTACATCACTGAAACTTCTTTTTATTTTTCAATATTGTCTCCTTGTAGATTAATGCACTGGTCAAAGGATGTTCCAGCACCTTGATCTCATCTCGAAAGTGAGTTTCCTCCAGGCCTATAAAATAGTTGTCAACTCCAGTTATCAATTCTTCTTTTGAAGTGGATCTTTGTCTATAACGAAAAATTTTCAATTTTGGAAAGAGATGGAAGTCTGACGGAACCATATCAGATGAATAAGGTGGGTGTGGCAACAATTCATACGTTAGTTCACGTAATTTTGCCATGGTGACAGCACAAGTGTGTGAGCACACATTGTCTTGATGGAAGAAGACTTTCTTCCTTGCTAAACCTGGCCTTTTTTGCATATCATTTGTTGCAATTTGTCCAGGAGGTTAGCATAGTATTCTCCAGTAATTGTTTGTCTAGTGGGGCGATAATCGACAAACAGAATCTCTTTTACATCCCAGAACACTGATGCCATGACCTTTCCCACCGAAGAAATTGTCTCTGCTTTCTTTGGTGGTGTACAATCAGCATGTTCCCTCTGCTTTGACTGTTGTTTTGTCTCTGGGGTATAGCAGTGCACTGAAGTTTCATATGTGGTCACAAACCAGCACAAAAATCTTGTTTGCTTCTCCTTAAATGGCAGAAACATTTTTCAGATATGCCCATTCTCACGCGTTTTTGATCCAGTGTCAGGAGTCGCAGCATCCATTTGCAGATAATTTTTTCACTTCTAATTTTTCAGTTAAAATGTGATAAACTCTTTCAGATAACATCTGGCAAGTGTGAGCAATTCCATGCACTTCCAATCAGCGATCTTCCATGACCATTTAATGCACTTTTACAAAGATTCCTGAAGTAGTGACTCATCTTGGCTGACCATTGCATGGATCATCTTCTGACAAAATTTAAATTCATTTGTCCACTTGAATATGAAGGAGCAGAGTCCCCCTGTGTCGATTTTTTCCATCTTCGCAAATCACTATGCAGGAACAACAATAGAGCCACATCACCACCACAGCTCTCTTCCAAGAGCACTGACGTCGCCCGTGTTTACAGCCAACAGTCCAATGAATATCACGTGAACAACTCGCGCTAGCGCTGACCTCTCGTGGTGATTCCGAGAACTTTCCAAACCACCTTTGTACACAGGGAGGTAGCAGCCCAGATATCACAAGTGTGAATCCTGTGCTGTCAAGCAGCTCAACAAAAAGGGTACATAATGAGCCCACCACGCAGACACTACCGTGCTGGCTATATAGCTTTGAAGAACAGCAGCATTGAGGAAAAGATGGAAGAGGTGGTGAGGTCACACACCAGAGACATTAAGCAAGGTGTTCTTCCCTGGCTAGCTCATACTACGGAGACAAAATTTAGAAGTGGAGATCACACCCAAAGGGGGACCAAAAATGCCAGAAAAAAGGGAAAAAAAGCATATGAGACAGCCAAAACCACAAGGATAGCCATGCCAACATAAGCAACAACTCCGAGAGATGGGAAGGAGGGAGCAGAGGGTAAGGAGCGAGAAGAGAGAGGAAGGAGCACGCGGAAGGGAATGGAGCTTGGTAAGGAAGCAAGGGCTGCAATAGCTCAGAACCCCATGTGCACCACACACGATCTCATAAGAGAGCTGTGAGCCCCTTGGGAGTAGGAGGGTGGTGGCTGGAACAGGAAAAGGGGGGAGCAGCAGCGATATACGAGCACCCTCCACCACATTACTTAAGGTGGCTTTGCAGAGTATAGATGCAGGTGTAGATTCCTTGCAACTGCATTTATAACTTGATACCCCCTACTTGGCTCAAAACTAAAGATATATCAGCAGTTCTACAAACTAAACTGATTGTGAATTTCACCATGTCTGGATTTACTGCGCAGTTTATAGGAAAAGGTGCAATGATGAGAAATGTGAATGGCCATTCTAGCTTGAACACAGAGAGAATAAATTCCACTATTACTAGAAGAAAAAGTATTTTAACTTTGTGCTGCTATACAAAAGTGGAGATGTTGTAGAAAGTAAAGAACATGTTGTAGCTTTGCAAGAATTTTGAACTTTGGAGGAACCCACCAAAAAGTGCTGAGGCCACAAGGCAGCAAAATAAGGATATGAATGGTGGTGTAAGAAAAGAGAGCAAACAGAAATTATATGTTCAAAATTAAACAAGTGCAGAATTTTAATGAAGAATTCCTTGTTCATGTTTTAATGCAACACTGAGTTACGAAAGTATTTAGCAGAGGAATGAAGCTCAACCTCCACTAAGTCACTATGGCAGGAGCCATGCGAACTGAATAAATGTCTGGACCCATGTTTAGCCCTAATGAACACTCAAATAGTTAATGTATTCCACACTGAAGTTGCTTTATAAACTGACCCATGGAAAATTAAAGTATAAACAGTCTAGGCCTGCGGTCTTAGGAGAAAACAGTAATCACCTTTAAAATGATGTTCTGTTAACTGTATTTGAGCCTCAGATCACATAAATGGTATTACTGATTTTCAACTTCTTAGCATGTCAACATTACATGACATATTTAAAAGAAAGAAAAACAGAATAGAACACTTTGGACATTTTTGTTTTTAGACAACATTTCAAGATCTTTAAGAGTATCAGAAAGGCATCCTTTAAGAGAATGATTACATATTAATGATGTCTAGTGTATGCTACTTGAACCAAAAGCAGTTTTATTACTATCTATGTTACAGTGTTCTTCAGAGCGGACACAAAGGAGCTGCCTGCCTGACAAACTTAAAATTTTCACCAGGCACCACATTTTATTTTATGCTCACATGACTGAGTATTTATTTTTGTTTATGCCGAATTTTGGGTTGAAGTTGAATCTCAGTATGAAAGACTACTTCTGTTTTATTCTTACGGAAAGAACGATCAATGCTGTTTTTTTGTTCTTTTCCTTTCCCATCTATAGAGTTTATTCAATCCTGAAATGCATTCAACTTTTCAGTAGCATCTGTCAATTAGTCTAGAGTATCAACCCACAATGAGACTATGTCACTAACAGCCAGTACGCAGTTAATAAGGAGAAACTAATCATAGTGTTTTACATCCACCGATACCTTGATACCTGTTAGTAGGCTTCTAAAGGATGCTGCCAGAATACATTTAGTGCTTGGAGGAAAAAAATAAAAGAAATGCACATAAATTGTTAAATGAACAAAGCAGCTTCCATAATAAGGCCTTTTTCAAGGTACATTTTGGTTTGTTATGATGTCTTCCCCCTTGGTGTGGTCTCTCTCTGTCTCTCCCTCTCCCTCTCTCCTCCCTTTTTTGGGAGGGGGGGAAGTGTTGATTTTTCTGTAGACTTCAAATCAAATGGCTCTGAGCAGATCATGATGTAATTAATTAATTTACTATCTACATAAATATTCCATGTGGATAATTGGTGCAAGCATGTGACTAGATAGCCTATATTTTTTTTTTATTTGTAGCACATCATGTATCTGAGGCTGGCTGAGAGGACCAGGTTTGAAGGCCACAAAGAAAATAAAACAAAAAAGAAAACACTTGATGACAGCACCCTTCTAGTAAAGCTTAGTACCCACCGATTCATTGTTAAGACTCATGGCTGCAGTTCTTTGTTGTGGACCATTTGTGACAGATTTTTTTGCCCTATCGTGCAAGGAATCTTATTCACATCCATGTTTGATTCAAGGAAAGCAGGAAGCTGAAAGTTGAGTTATCTGCTACACTGCTGGCAAATTGTTATTTTGTGTAAATGAAGCAAAGGTGCATCCTATGCTGAAGTAGTTTTTCAGAAAACGTTTTACTTTTTGCATAAAAAATATAAAACCACAGATTTTGGATTTGCATTCTTTTTCCACTATGTAACTGTTCTGAAACAATATTATGAAAAGTAAAGTTGCAACTCACTAACAGCGGAGATGCTGAGTCGCAGATAGGAACAACAAAAAGACTCTCACGATTAAAGGGCCTTCATTAACAATGAACACACACACACACACACACACACACACACACACACACACACACACACACACACACACACACGGCTGCAGTCTCAGTCAACTGAAACCACACAGCTTTGAAACAATTGCAATAAACTGGATGTCACTTTGGCAACTTGAATGCCTGTAATCAGTTATCCAATTAAGAAAAAGGATACCTACAGAGTAATGTGGGATTTAACCTCATTTCACTTCTGTTAAATCTCCACATCACAGAGATGAATGTTAGATTAAAAGACAAAAGTGTGTGTGTGTGTGTGTGGGGGGGGGGGGGGGGGTTGGTGGGGGGGGGGGGGGGGGGGGGGAGAGATTCGTACTGGAGTTCGATTGTTAGTCAAAATTCCCTGCTCCCGAGTCGCTGCTCCTCTCTCGAGCTGTACCACTAGGTGGCAATGGCATTGTTTCCACAACAGCAGGTACTTTAATGCTTAATAATTCACGATTTCCACAAAATATTTATAAATTATTTACACAAGCCTACTCATGAATCTGTTGGTCAAAACAGGATCAAAATCCTTAGAGTAGTTCCTGAGATTTGCACAAATATACATACGGAAGCAAGCAGGTGATTTCAGTTTATGTACACAGACAAGAGATGCCTCTCAGAACTGTTCTGTTGTACTCTGACAAGTCACTATTTAATGTTTTGAAATGTACACAAACATTAGTTTCCTAGTATTTTGCTATCCTCACTCTTTGATTGTAATCTCACTAAGTAGTTTGGTCACACCGTTTGGAAATAATTACAGCTAAAATACTACTTGCCGGATATTTCATATTTCTTGTCTTGAAACTGAGGACTAAAATAATACTGTGATTTGGGGAGTGGGGAGG
This sequence comes from Schistocerca gregaria, assembly GCF_023897955.1. Taxonomy (NCBI): domain Eukaryota; kingdom Metazoa; phylum Arthropoda; class Insecta; order Orthoptera; family Acrididae; genus Schistocerca; species Schistocerca gregaria. The sequence continues at coordinate 158,001,494 of NC_064925.1, forward strand.
ATGGAGGGAAGTGGCGAACCATTCCTAGCTATCACATTTGCTACACATAGGTGTAGTGATGTTTTTACTTGTGCTCAGACAACTGCTGTATATTTCAAAAGTGCTATAAACCATGTTTTTTACTATAACACTTATTATTGTTTTACAATATTTCAAACTGCACAGACAACGAGGAAAAAATCTGAAAATATTTGCAATTAATACAAAAATCTTTTAGTGAAAGACTGGTAATATTTACCTGGCCTAGATATGGCCCATATTCATCTTCCGTAGGAAGTCCACCATGTTTCATCATCCATTGGTAGGAGCGGAAATCTTCACCACCATCGCAGCCATTGTTGCCATAACCCCAACTACAGTCTATCAGTGCCTGAAACATAGTATTGTTATTTAAAAGCCAAACGTTGCTCATCACCTCTACTGTAACTGGAATGAGTTCTTTGCTGCACAGCAGCGTATTCACTTCCTACTAAACGAAAACTGTGTGCTGGACTTCTAGTCAAGAGTGTTCTTATGAACTTGAGTATCCTGGTATGGCTCACAATTACCACCATGACTTTATTATCATCATCATCATCATCATCATCATCATCATCTTAAGCCTATACATAATCAGTTGGCAGCAAATCTGAAATTATTCGAAACATAAAATGAAAGTGTAGCTCCCTACACATCAACCTTCACAGGTTCACGTGAAGTGCAGTATTGTGCAGTGATGCTAAGGTGTTACACGTGCATACCAATTGAATCACTGTTGTGTATTTCCAAGCCTGGCCACCAGGAATGCTGTGTTGTATATACAATTCATTTCTCCATGCTCACATTTACTCTCAGATTTAAATTTATGCTCTGTTGTTGTTGTTCTACTCGACTAATCTCAGACACCGTGGTATGGAATTTCTCTGTTTGTTATCACTGTGAAAAATAAACAATACATTTTTCCTGTCCTGCGTCTTTGAATTTTGGATAAAACTGACTAACTACATGGGTGATTGAGAGGAACAGTACTGCGCCAGAGTCTCTATGAATTGTGCAATGGTCAAACAGTGCCCCATTTCAAGATTAGCAGTTGCTTGCTACCTTTCTGGACAGACAATCCGTCCTCTGGTTTGTGCAAGCAGAGGCAAGTGTCTGCTGCTCAGGAGTAACAGCTGACGTGACTAAGTCCGCCCTCATCGTAAGTCAATTGGACCACAGACTTGTAGCCAAGGTACAGAACATCATTACGACAGTACTTGTTCTGGATTCATACATGACGATCAAGACAGAATTGATACGATGTGTGGCTGCCTCCCAGGAAGATCACATAAGGCAAGTGCTAACATAGAAAGAAATCAGTGATAGGAAGCTATCACAGCACCTGCATCATCTGTGCAGCAGTTGACACAGGCACAGTGCCAGATAACTTTGTATGCACATCATGGAGTAGGCACATGCCACCACAGATCACAGATCAAGGTAACTGTCGCCTCACAGATGGACATGCTGCTGGATGCCATAGCAAAGCTAGCTGACTGCATTCAAGACACAATCGTACCCACTCAGGTCAATGAAGCCGTGGTATCATAACTGTGTAACAACCACACCAATGGTATGAGCAGTGACACACTTGTAGCAAAATATTGTGTACCCAAGCTAGTACACTGTCATCACGTGAAAGCGCTATAAACAGTAGAGGACAATACAACTCAATCAAATGACACACAGATGTGTTTGTACCAACACCGGTTCGGTGATCAGGCGAAGAGGTGCTCATCACCATGTCAGTGGTTGGCAGTAGGCAACCGATTGCCAGACATCCTCGAAGAGCCTGTTTTTCACTGACAGATGTTCAGACATGAAATTCTTAACAGTTACCGGGTCAGATGTATACATCCTGCCTCGAATGTCATTGCATTGTTACGGGCTGTCAACTGCATTCCATCTGACAGCTGCAAACAACTCTTAAACTGCAATATACAGCATTCAGTGGTTGGTGGTAACCTTGGACTGCAAGATTTCACCCTCGCGAACATCACAGAGGGCATCATAAGAGCAGACCTGGCACACTACTGGCTACTACCCGATGTCATGAATGCCTGGTAGGCAGGCAGCATCACCAGCTTCACTGTCACTGGCTTCCATTGCAGCACAGCAGTCTACAGTGCCAAGTTGATACAGGCTTCATGTGGTGAGTACACTGCATTGCTGAGTTACTACTGAGCAGGCCACTCAGTGCCCTGAAACGCGTACCACATAATACAGTGCACCGTGATGGACCCCCTTTGGCATGCAGGTCTAGACATTTGGCCCCAGGCTATTTAGCAATTGCAAAGGCTGAATTATATTTGATGTTATGGGAAGGCATAACACAGCCATCTAAGAGCCCATGGTCCTCGGCACTGCACTTGATGCCAAAGAAAGGTGGAGCCTAGTGCCCATGCGGTGACTGTCGCACACTTAACTCTCTACTAGTTCCTGACAGATATTCTGTATTGCTGTTAAGGGACTTCAGTTACGCACTACATGTTGTCACTATCTCCACCGTCTTGGACTGCACAAAAGCTTACACCCAGATATGTGTAGCTGTAGAAGACATACCAAAGACTGCGATAATCATGCCTTTTGGCTTATACGTGAGCATGTTTATGACTTTTGGCTTATGCAATGCAGCTCAAACTGGGCAGAGATTTATAGATTCTATAGGCCTACCATTCTGCTTTGCATTCCTGGTGTTCTCTGCCAATCTGAAATGACATCGTCAGCACCCGTTTTAAATTTTTGGACAACTAGAACAATATGGAGTTATACTGAACACAGTCAAGTGTGATTTTGGGCACCCAGAAGTGAAGTTTCTTGGTCATAAGATCTCAGCTGCAGGCTCCCTTTCTCTGACAGAAGGTAGAAGCAATGCTACAGGTACCCAGACCAGTCTCAGTCAAGAAATTGCAACATTTCTTGGGTGTGCTTAATTTTTACAGGAGATATGTTTCCCATACAACAGAGCTACAAGAACCTTTGGTGGCAGCATTGTTGGCTGATAATGTTAATGGCAAATTTCTTGTGCATGGGAAGATATGTGCTCCGCTTACAAGGCTGCAAAGAAGAGCATGCCTGACACAGAGCGTTTATTGCACCCAAAGGTTGATGCGCCACTAGCTGCTGTTGTGGATACAAGCCAGACAGCTATTGAGGCTGCACTCCAGCAGTGGATGAACAAAGCCTGCCAGCCACTGGCATATTACTCACACAAACTGTCTCCTTCAGAAAGGAAATACAGTACAGATGACCGTGAGCTCCTGGCTGTGTACCAGGCAGTCAGATATTTTCATCTGCAAGTTGAAGTGTGAGTTTTATAGGTTGGTTGGTTTGTGGGATTAAAGGGACAAGACTACTACGGTCATCGGACCCTTTTTCAAAAAGAGAGAGAAAGAGAGAGAGAGAGAGAGAGAGAGAGAGAGAGAGAGAACGAACAACAGGAAAGACGGCAGACGACACAGCACAAGAAATACTCAGACAAAGAACAGACAAAACAAAGTAAAACCACAGTGTGTGGCAGTGGTTGGCCGACCATAGGGATGATTTTAAAAAAAAAAGAAAAGGCCAACCACCGAGAACACATTAAAAACTCTGTTTAAAATCGTAGGCCAAAGGCCAGAATCAACAAAATACAATAAAATAAAACAGAAACACTCAGATTAAACGATAAAAACCCCCTGACCGAATAAAACTTAAAACTGTCAGCCATAGCAGAGTCATCTGTTAAAAGTGCAGGGAGCGTGTCAGGCAGTGCGAACGACTGCCTGAGCACAGCTAAAAGTGGACAGTCCAATGTGGACCACTGTCAAAACGGAGCCGCAGCGACATAAAGGTGGGTCCTCACGTCGCAATAGGTGGCCGTGGGTCAGCCATGTGTGCCCAATGCGCAGCCGGCAGAGGACAACAGACTCCTTGTGAGAGGCCCACGAGAAGGAGCGCCACACACCAGTAGCCTCCTTGATGGCCCGAAGTTTGTTTCGGGAGGGCAGGGCGCGCCATTCAGTGTCCCAAAGGTCCAGAATTTTGCTGCGTAGGAATGCTCGCAAATCTGTCTCTGGGAGGCCAATGTCCAGAGATGGTGTACTGGTTGCCTCTTTCGCCAGGCGGTCAACATTCTCATTGCCGGGTATCCCAACATGGCCTGGGGTCCACACGAAGACCACAGAGCGGCCGCAACGCGCAAGAGTACGCAGGGTCTCCTGGATAGCCATCACCAGACGAGAACGAGGGAAACACTGATCGAGAGCTCGTAAACCGCTCAGGGAATCGCTACAGATAATGAAGGACTCACCTGAGCAGGAGCGTATATACTCTAGGGCTCGAAAGATGGCGACCAGCTCAGCAGTGTAAACGCTGCAGCCATCTGGCAAGGAGCGTTGTTCAGAATGGTTGCCTAGAGTTAGCGCATAACCAACACAACCAGCAACCATCGAACCGTCAGTGTATACAACGCCAGAGCCCTGATACGTGGCCAGAATGGAATAAAAGCGGCGGCGGAAGGCCTCTGGAGGGACTAGGTCCTTCGAGCCCTGTGCCAAGTCGAGCCGAACGCAAGGCAAGGAACACACCATGGGGGTATACGCAATGTGGCCCGGAAAGGAGGTGGAACAGTGAGAACCCTAAGCCCGGAAAGAAGCTCTTTGACTCGGACCGCGATCGTACAACCTGACCGAGGCCGACGTTCTGGCAGATGGACGACCGATTACAGGAACAGGAGACAATAGTTGGGGTGCCTAGGCAAGCTAAAAACATGGGCAGCATAACGTTGGCGTTGTAACCGCAGGGGAGGGACACCTGCCTCCACTAGTATGCTGTCCACAGGGCTGGTCCTGAAGGCACCAGTGGCAAGTCGTATCCCGCTGTGTAGTATTGGGTCCAGCACCCGCAACACAGATGGGGATGCTGAGCCATAATCCAGACTCCCATAGTCCAGACGGGACTGGATTAACGCCTGGTAAAGCAGTAGGAGAGTAGATTGGTCGGCACCCCAGCTGGTGTGGCTCAGGCATCGCAAAGCATTTAGATGCTGCCAACACGCCTGTTTAAGCTGCCAAATATGAGGCAGCCAAGTCAACCGGGCTTCAAAAACCACCCCCAAAAACCTATGTGACTCTACCACTGGAAGAAGCTCGCCGTCAAGATAAAGCCGCGGCTCCGGGTGAACTGTGTGTCGCCGGCTGAAATGCATAATGCAGGTCTTGACTGCCGAAAACTGAAAACCATGCGCTACAGCCAAAGACTGCACCTTGCGGATTGCACCCTGTAGCTGACGTTCAGCAGCTTCAATGCCAATAGAGCTTAGTAAAGGCAGAAGTCGTCAGCATACAGGGAAGCGGAGACAGAATTTCCCACGGCCGCAGTGAGCCCATTAATGGCTATTAAAAACAGAACCCTGTGGCACACCGTTCTCCTGGACTTGGGAGGAACTATATGAGGCCGCGACGTGCACGCGGAAGGTACGATACAACAGAAAATTGTGGATATAGATCGGCAGAGGGCCCCGAAGACCCCATCCATGAAGCGTATCATACACCTTCTGCATGTCGAAAAAGACAGCGACCAGATGCTGACGGCGGGCAAAGGCAGTACGGATGGCCGACTCCAGGCTCACCAGATTGTCGGCGGCGGAGCGGCCTTTACGGAACCCACCCTGAGACGGAGCCAGAAGGCCCCGAGACTCCAGTACCCAATTCAAGCGCCGGCTCACCATCCGTTCAACCAACTTGCAAAGAACGTTGGTGAGGCTAATGGGACGGTAGCTCTCCACCTCTAAAGGGTTTCAGAATGGGGACAAGACTTTCCCGCCATTGCGACGGAAACTCACCCTCAACCCAAATACGTTTGTAAAGGTCGAGGAGGCATCGCTGGCAGTCCACTGAAAGGTGTTTCAGCATCTGAGAGTGGATGCTATCTGCCCCAGGAGCGGTATCAGGACAAGCAGCGAGGGCACTGTGAAATTCCCACTCACTGAATGGAACATTGTACAATTCAAGATGGTGGGTGCGAAAAGAAAGACTCCGACGTTCTATCCGCTCTTTAGTGGAGCGGAAGCACAAGGGGTAGTTGGCAGAAGTGGAATTCAGAGCAAAGTGCTCTGCGAAGAGGTTTGCAATGACGTCTGAGTCAGTACAAACCGCTCCATTCAGTGAGAGCGCAGGGACACTGACAGGGGTCCGATAGCCATAGAGGCGTCGAATCTTGGTCCAGACCTGCGATGGAGTGACATGGAGGCCAATGGTGGACACATACCACTCGCAGCACTCCTGCTTGCGTTGGCGGATAATGCAGCGGGCTCACGCACGCAGCCGTTTGAAGGCGATAAGGTGTTCGAGGGAGGGATGTCGCTTGTGATGCTGGAGTGCCCGCCGGCGAGCTTTAACCGCTTCAGCAATCTCAGGCGACCACCAAGGCACAGTCCGCCGCCGAGGGGACCCAGAAGAACGGGGAATGGCAGATTCGGCGGCAGTAACGATGCCGGTGATGACCGATTGAACCACTGCATCAATGTCATAGTTAGAGAGAGGCTCAATAGCGGCAGTGGAGGAGAACAAGTCCCAGTCAGCCTGATTCATAGCCCATCTGCTAGGGCACCCAGAAGACTGACGCTGTGGCAGTGACAGTGACAGAAAGATCGGAAAGTGTTCACTACCACACAGGTCGTCATGCACTCTCCATTGGACAGACGGTAAGAGGCTAGGGCTACAGATGGAAAGGTCAATGGCGGAGTATGTGCCATGCGACACACTGAAGTGTGTGAAGGTGCCATCATTTAAGATTGAGCTGCGCCAATAAATGCTCAACGATGGCGCCTCGACCTGTTGCCACTGACCCACTCCACAGATGGTTATGGGCATTAAAGTCGCCCAGTAACAGGAAAGGTGGCGGCAATTGGGCTATCAGAGCAGCCAGGACATGCTACGCGACATCACCATCCGGTGGAAGGTAAAGACTGCAGACGGAAACAGCCTGTGGCGTCCACACCCGAACAGCGACAGCCTCTAAAGGTGTTTGGAGAGGTACAGACTCGCTGTGAAGAGAGTTCAGGACATATATGCAGACGCCACCAGACACCCTTTCATAAGCAGCCCGGTTCTTATAATAACCCCAGTAGCCACGGAGGGCGGGGGTTCGCATTGCTGGGAACCAAGTTTCCTGCAGAGCAATGTAGAGGAAAGGGTGAAGGCTGATAAGTTGGCGGAGCTCAGCTAGATGGTGGAAGAAACCGCTGCAGTTCCACTGGAGGATGGTGTTGTCCATGGCTGAGAAAGGCGTGACGGTACTGGGAAGGGAGATAACGCCGCTGGGTCACCTGCTGCCTCCAACTGAACACCTGTGATAGTGCTTTCCATGGCGTCTGAGGGACGGGTGAGATTGAGGTCCTCAGTGGACGCCAGAATCTCCACCTCATCCTCAGATGCAGAGCTTGTAGGAAGCGGTGCGATGGGTGCCACCGCAATGTCGTTAGCCTTGAGGACTTTCTTCTTCTTCTTCTTCTTCTGTTTCTCTCGCTGTGCCTTCGGTGGTTCAGGCTTCACAGGCTTCACTGGGTCAGTCTCAGGGACGGACGACGACCATGAGGCCCGACGACCAGGAGCTGGTGGTTGTTTTAGCCACTTGCGAGTGTCCGCTTTTCCACTGGTCGGAACTTGTGAAGGGAGGTCCCCAAGGGACCCCTTCCTGGCGAGAGTAGCCGAAGAAGTCTTACTCTTCTCCGGCTGGGAAGGGGGACCTGATGTCCCCGATGGTTGGGAGGGTGTTGCTCCTGAAGAAGATGGAGCAGGAGCAACAAGGTGTGAAGTGCCCCCCACAACCAAGGGGGCTGCTGGATTCTGACCAATCAGAGAACCAACCGTACGGGACGACACAGGAGATGGAAGAACCGTCGTTGCAGCAGCGGAGTACGTTGACGTCATTGGCACAGGATGGAGCCTCTCATATTTCCACCTAGCCTCTGAGTAGGTCAGGCGGTCCAGGGTTTTATATTCCATTATCTTCCGTTCTTTCTGGAAGATCCTACAGTCCGGCGGGCAGGGGGAAAGCTGTTCTTCGCAGTTAACACAGATGGGAGGCGGAGCACATGGAGTATTGGGATGCGAAGGACGTCCACAATCTCGACATGTGATGCCGGAAGTACAGCGGGATGACATGTGCCCAAACTTCCAGCATTTAAAACACCGCATCGGAGGAGGGATATATGGCTTCACATCACAGCGGTAAACCATCACCTTGACCATTTCGGGTAAAACATCACCTTCGAAGGCCAAGATGAAGGCACCGGTGGCTACCTGATTATCCCTCGGACCCCGATGGACGCGCCGAACAAAGTGAACACCCTGTCGTTCTAGATTGGCGCGTAGTTCATTGTCGGACTGCAGTAGAAGATCCCTGTGGAATATTATACCCTGGACCATGTTTAGACTTTTATGGGGAGTGATGGTGACAGAAACATCCCCCAACTTCTCACAATTGAGCAACTTCCGTGACTGGGCAGAGGATGCTGTTTTGATGAGAACCGACCCAGAGCGCATTTTGGACAAGCCCTCCACATCCCTGAACTTGTCCTCTAAATGCTCCACAAAAAACTGGGGCTTGGTCGACATAAATGATTCCCCATCAACTCACATACACACGAGGTACCGGGGTGAATAATCTCCACTGCCTTCTTTAGCCATACGTCCCTCCCATGGAGTGGCCAGGGAGGGAAACAATCTCTGATCAAATTTCTTCCCGTTGAGGTTAGACCTCGATCGCTTAGAGATTGCTGGTGGAGGCCCACCAGCAAGAGATGATGTACCAAGCTTCATTGCAGGTCATCCGCCCTGATGCCACCCACTCCAACCAGGGGCTCTCCCCACAGGTGCCACCCAGCCGCAGCAAAGACCACCTGGCAGGATGGCCTTTGCCAGGAGTCCTGATGCCCCAGAGGGATAGGCATCTACTCCTCGGCATACGTGGGGACATAGCAGCTCAGGCATCAGTAGTCAGCAGGCTACCACCAAGAGGGTACATGACAACCCCACCACAACGGACTGGTTACCGTGCTGGATGTCGGGTGTCAAAATATCCATGTACATCACGAGGGCAAAGATGGAAGTGCACTATGGAGGGAATGTACACTACCCGGAACACACTGCAGCAGATGTGGCCGGAAGCTCGATGGAAGTCCAACTCCATAACAATATCGGGTGGGCCAGATCTTAGGGCACGATGAATATACAATAAACCACGTAAGGTGTCCTTCCCCAAATGGTACGCACAAACAGAAAATTTTGAAAGATAGTGGTCAAACCCCTTAGGGAACCATCACATTAAGGCCGAAACGTTTGAGACTCCTTTTAGTCGCCTCTTATGACAGGCAGGAATACCGCCGGCCTATTCTTACCCCCAAACCCGCAGGGGGGTGTGAGTTTTATACTATCTATATGGACCACAAGCCCTTGACATTTGCATTCAGGCACAACAGTGTCAACAGCTCGCTTAGACAATTTAATCATCTCAAATTTGTGGCCTAGTTCATTAGATGCATATCTAGAATTAACAATGTCAATGCAGACTGTCTGTCTCGGGTCAGCAGTGTCTCAAGTCCAATATATTTTTTTCATACTTGCCCAAGTGCAACAGGAAGACAATAAGCTCAGTATATATGTCAACGACCCAGCATCAGAACTGAAGTTGCAGCTGTTGGATGCATCAGTGTTTTGATGTCTCATGAGGTCAACCTCACCCTTTACTACTGATTTACGAGTTTTGCCATCCAGGTGTGGAACCTACCTTCCATCTGGTGTCTCAGCACTATGTGTGGCCGAGCAGCAAGAAAGACTGCCACATGTGGGCCAGATTCTGTCTCAAGCGCCAGCAAAGCAGAGTGAGTCACATCCTGTCTCAAGTGCCATTTTCCAGATACCACCACACGCTTTGCTCACGTACATTTGGACTTTGTTGACCCACTTCTCCCATCTGACAGACAGAGGTATTTTTGTTGTCAAAAAGCAGTACCGGCAGCCAATATCACAGCCGAGGCATTAGCTTTGTCTTTCGCAACAACAAAGTTGGTGAGATATGGGTGCCCGCTGCATATCGCTACTGACCGCAGGCACCAGTTTGAGTCAGACTTGTTCACCCGGCTGACCAAGTTAAGTGGATACAACCATCACAAGACCACGAGCTACCACCTGGCTAGCAATGGGATGATCAAGTGCAGGCACCACTGTCTGAAGGCAGTGTTAATGTGCTTCCTCAAGGGACGCCGCCTTAATGTAGCACTGTCCGTGTGGGTGAGGAGGTTCGTGTGATCTGGATCCGAAGGGCTACGCCGGTGGTAGCGTAGTTACCAGCAGGGTCACCCATGCCGGACAGGCCGAAGGGTAGGAGCCAGACCAATGTGTCCCACAACGACCTGTCGAAAACCTGTCTCCTATCCTTTTCCCATCCCTAGCCCATCCTTTTTCTTTCTTTTCCATTTCCCCCACATAACCGACGGTGGTATAGAGGCGCGGAGGAAATGCCAAGCCCATTTGGTGAACACCTGGCAAATCATCAGTGCCTGGGCGATAAGGCGGTAGCCCAACCAAGGCAATTGGAAGCGGTGGGCCAATCACCCGCCCTTCTTAAATAACCTGATTACTGAAACCGAGACAAGAATACATAACCGAATGGATAAACTGGTAACGACCTTTGGCATGAAAAGGAAAACGAAAATTGGCTTTTGGAGAGTAGCAAGCTGAAACAAGTGACAGGGGAAATGAATAACTGTAAGCTTGAGTGAAGTGAGGTGGCCAGAATTTGGTGAAATGCAGACATCAGATGGAATTACATTTTTATATTCAGAATTGTAAGAGGAACACTGGGATAAAGTTGGGCTGGTGTTGACCAAGGCAGCAAAGAAGAGCCTTCTAGAATGGAGACCTGTGTCCAGCAGGATCATGACTGCCAGATTTAATATGAATGTCCAAAACATGATGCTTATCCAATGCTATGCTCTCAGAGAGACATCAGAGACTGAGAAGAAGGAGTTCCATTATCTGCTAAGAGAGACTGTAAGGAAAGTGAGCAAGAAAGATATTGTCATTGTTGTGGGAGACATAAATGCCAAAGGCGGGAGACAACAATGAGGGTTTGGAACAGATAATGGGGGTACATGGCTTGGGTGAAATGAATGATAATGGGAAAAGATTTAGTGATTTCTGCATGAGCCATGACCTTGTAATAAGAGGGACCTTGTTTCCTCATCAGAGATGTCATAAGATAACATACGTATCCCCAGATCATATTACAGAAAATCAAACTGACCATATCGCAGTATCCAGGAAGTTCAGGAGAAGCCTGGAAGATGTGTGTAATAGAAAAGGAGTAGACACAAGTAGCAACCACCATCTTATTACTGCCATTTTCCAAATGAAGATTGTGGCTTCCAGAAAGAAACTTGATCCAAGAAATAGAAGATTCAATGTAGGTAAACTGAAAGATCCACAGATAGCTGAGGAGTTTCCGCTGGAACTCCGGAATAGATTCCAGGCGCTGGAACTGGAGATGGCTGAGGATAAGGACATGGAGGAAATGTGGACGGAAGTTAAAAATACTTTTGTGCATATGAGTGAGAGACAACTTGGCTTTAAAAATCGTCTGCAGAGAGATTGGATGACAGAACATACCTGGAGGAAAATCACTCATAGAAAGGAGGCCAAGGGAAGAGTAAATCAGAGCAGGACCAGGCAACAAAAAGCACAGGCACAAGCTGATTATGGAGCAGCAGATAAGGAAGTGAAGAGGAGTGTGAGAAGAGACCACAGAAATTGGATAGATGAATAAGCTGATACAGCAGAACAGGCAGTGCGCAGGGGGGGGATGTGAAAGAACTATATGATATCACTAAGATGCTCTCAAATAAAAGCTTCCAGAGGAACTGACCAGTAAGGAATACGAAAGGGGAGACACTAACTACACATGAAGAACAATCACGTAGGTGGAAGGAAACTTTAAAAAAGTTCTAAATAGAGACCTTGGTGGGAAGGTAGAAGAACAAGAACAAATGGAATACAATGATCCTAGTCCCAGCATTGGTGTAAATGCACCCACGAAAGCAGAAATTTGGATAGCACTGAAGCAGATCAAGAATAGGAGGGCACCAGGACCAGATAATATAACATCTGAGATCCTGAAAACAGACTTGGACACCACTGTCAAGATATTGCACATACTCTTAGAGAAGATATGGAGAGAGGAGAAACTGCCAACAGATTGGAAACGAGGTATTATCACGAAATTACGCAAAAAAGGAGATGTTACTAACTGCAACAACTGGCAGGGCATTACCCTATTTTCAGTACCGAGTAAGGTACTTTTGTGGATCATTTTAAACTGTATTAAGGATTCTGTGGAAACACAACTGATGAGAGAGCAGGTGGGTTTTAGAAAACATCGAAGCTGTGTGGACCTCATTAATACTCTCAGAATTATCCTGAAACAAAGTGCAGAGTGGCAACACACTCTCTACCTTCCTTCATTGACTTTGAAAAGGCTTTCGACTGTCAATCAAAGGGTCATGTGGGATACTCTTGCAAAATATGGCATCCCAAAAAAGATTATTAACATCATCGAGGAAATGTATGAAGACTATGAATGCCAAGTACTACGTAATGGAGAACTAACAGACCCTTTCCAAGTTAATTCAGGAGTACGACAAGGGTGTATTCTTTCGCCAACACTATTTCTTTTGGTGTTGGACAATGTGATGAAGAGAGAGATGGGGGGACAGAAGAGGGTGTACAGTGGGGGATGTGGGATAGGCTCAAAGATCTAGATTTCGCAGACATTTGCTTAGTGGCGCAATGAGACATCGAAGAGAAACTGGCCAGGTTACAGAGAGAGGCGGAAGTTGAAGGCCTCAAGACAAATGTTTGCAAAACTAAAGAAATGTGGATAAATTTGACCATCACAAATAGGCTGGCCATTAATGGAGAGGACATAGAACAGGTCCAATCTTTCCTCTCTCTCTGAAGTATAGTCACGACTACAGGAGGCGCCGAGGACGACGTCCATCCGCAAAGCAAATGTGCATTTGTGCAACAGTACCCTGTCTGGAGAAATAGGAACACCCCAAAGAAGACCAAATTCCGGCTTTTCAATAGCAATGTGAAGGCTGTTCTGTTGTATAGTTGCAAAACTTGGAAGGTGACTAACCACATCAAAAACCAGCTCCAAGTTTTTATCAACCACTGTCTCCGGCATATTTTAAATGTGAAATGGCGAGACATAATGACAAATGAAGATCTTTGGAGGGAGAAAAATGAGCAACCAATCAATATACAAATCAAAGAAAGAAAATGGAACTGGATTGGGCATACACTGAGAAAACCAAATGGAGCTATTGAAAGGATGGCTTTGGATTGGAATGAAACCCTCAAGGAGCTAGAAAACGTGGTCGTCCCAAACAGACACGGAAAAGGATGACCGAGAGAGAAGCTACAGAGGATGGGAAAACCTGGAGTGAAGTGAAGAGACTTGTTAGAAATCGTACCAGGTGGAGGAATTTCATCACGGTCCTATGTTCCAGAGGGAACGACAGGAACTAAGCAAGCAGCAAGTGTTAATCTTTGAAATTGGGACTCCTCTTGGTATTACTCGGCTTACAGACAACTTTCAAGTCACGCATCATTGCATCAGCAGCAGAAATAATTTGCAGTGCAACATCACGCCTGCCTGGTGATTTTGTCAGCACAAAAACAATCAAGACAATTGTACAAGACCAACTAGATTTTTCACAGCATTAAAGACAGCATGCCTCCAAAATCTGGCCACCACAGGCTTCACAACATGGTTCACTGCACTCTTTTATTCAAAAAGACCTCGATCATTGTACGTGATGTTCCAAGTAGATGGCGTTAAATGTCCACTTCAAGCCCCATATTCTGGCCTCTAAAAGGTACGCAAGAAATAGGAACAAACAGTAAACATTCTGGTGAATGGCAAGACTACAGTTGCCTCACTGAACTGAGTAAAGCTAGCATATGTATTCGACGAGACACCATTGTCAGTGGCCAAGCGTAGATGACAACTAGCCTCCCATCGGGACTCCATGATGCATCTGTCGCCTCTACAGTGCAGCGTCCACCGACTGACGCAGTACTTCCTCCAGCGTGGATGGCCCGCTACAGCCACCGAGTTCGAACTGACACTCGACTTCTGCTAGGGAGATTATGTAATGCCCTACATGTCAACCTCCATGCATTCGTATGAAGTGCACTGTTATGCAGTGACAGTGCAGTTTACGTGTGCATACCAAGTGAATCGCTATCGAGTAGTTCCACACCTGGCCACTAGGAGCACTGTGTTGCACATGTGATTCATTTCTCCATGCGCACATTTACTGTTGGATTTAAATTTATTTCTTGTTGTTTTTCTATTTGACGACACACTGACACCATGCAATGAGGCTTCTGTATATCTCTTACCTCTTGCAAATGAAATAATAAAGTTTCAGTTAATTGTCATTATCTGCATCTTTTAATTACGGATAAAGTTGTGTAACCACAAAAGAAAGAGGGGTCTTAAAGCACAGCTTCTGCAAAACCTAAAGCAAAGAATTTAGTTTGTCATATTAACTGTTAGCACAATTTATAGCCCTAAGTAATGCATTAAATAGTTTTCTTATGACCTCTCACTTATGTAGTATCTGAGGTTCAGTAATTACATAATGTTACTGAGACACAGATTTCAATGGAGATATATTCCAGCAAGTAAACGCCCATTTGTCTCTCACAAGCAACATTCAGAGGCTATTACTTTTGTTTAGGCAGTTATTGGAGGAGAAGGGATTGCTAGTAATGACTAATGCTAAATCAGTAATGAAATAGAAAACTATGGAAAGGGTATTGGATGGAATGCTGTTTCGCCTTTCAGAACGGAATGTGAGAGGCAATAAAGACCGAGAAGAATCGAATAAAGGACAGAAGAAAGTCAGATATACAAAAGGTAACCGTTTTCTTCTTTTAAAAGAGCACGTGAGAAGTAACAATAACCTAGCAGGAATTTAAAAAAAAAACTGATAACGGTAAACAACAATACAACAAAATAAAGCAAAGAGCATAAATATTTATACAATAATACACTTTTCTGAAAATAAAATTAGAACAACTATGAACACATAATGAGTAAATGAATGTGTGTGTGTGTGTGTGTGTGTGTGTGTGTGTGTGTGTGTGAGAGAGAGAGAGAGAGAGAGAGAGAGAGAGAAGAGAGAGAGAGATGAAATTTGACATACCTGTTGTGACAGGCGAACTTGATACCCATGGGTAACAAAGAAGGCTCCTTCAATTGCACCTGTTGTGCCAAAGCTCCAGCAAGAACCACAGACAGACTGATCTGCAATAATATGTTGAATAATATGCAGTTATAGATAGCATGCATACTTCAGCAATTTATTTGAAAGTACTGTAGCCACAAATATATATACAGGCAGCAAAGTTATGATTTTTTTTAAAGCTACTTTCATCAAAGACCACATGCACTGTTAGCCTCCTTACGCAGAAGATGTGCGCTATGCTCCACGACTTCTTTATTTAAAAATAGGAAAAACTGACACTACAGTGTTCTGGCACACTAAAACATAAACTGACAAAAAACCATCTAAAAAAATGCTTTTTGCAGCTTAAGCCAACTTCTGGCATTTCCTTTGTGTGTGAATGGGATTAAATGTCATTTAAATTATAGTAAAAGGTTAGGATCTAGATTTTAAAAGTGAATTTATCTATGTTTTTTGTATCACTTCTTGTCTGTGTGTCATAATTTTTGTGTTTTCAAATGCAGAGTGCTGTAGAAAAATACATTCCACACTTTAAACTCCTCTGAGCTTGGAGTATTGTCGATGTATTGTAAGAAATCCTACCAACAAATGTACCACACAGACCAAAAATGTAGTGAAAAGCTGCAATAAAATTCCCATTGATAGTGAAAATAAAATACTTAGTAATGAACCCAAGGACACCTAAATTATATGGACTACCAAAAAGCCACAAAGAACAAATACCAATATTAGTAGAAAGCTGAACATCTGCTCACAAAATACTATACATCAAAACGATTCACAATATAAAACTCAAGAACATTAACAAACAACATAAAAGACATAATAATTTTTAAAAAATGGAAACTTCTCTACACCAACATTCCAATAAAAGAAACAATTCATACCATATAAAAGAACTTCTACAATGTAGAAACTTACCCAACACACGAATGCAGGAGAACATTGAGCAGCTAAAGCTAGTAATAAGCCAGAATTACTCTGAATTTAATAATGCATTATACATATAAAAGGTGGATTCGACATGTGGCATAGCATAGCTGGCACCACAGCTGATACATTGTTTAAACACATTAGAACAAAAAAATGTTTGCTCCACAAACATACTTCCAAAGAAAACTGTAATTTATTACCATTATGTAAACGACAGATTGTTCCAACACAGACATTCAACAAATACATAAAACATTTAATGAACTTCATACAGACATGAAATTCACAATGAAAATTGATAACAATAAAACAATCAACTTTGTGGTCCTAACAACAACAAAAATTCACGACACACATCAATTTGAAGTCTATAGAAAACATGCATCATTAATGCAAATTCCTGTCATCCTAAAACATACAAACATGCATACTTTCATATAATTAGAGACTGACTGATCTACCATTACAACGATTAGCAAATAAGAAGGAATTGGGGATCCTTTAACGCACAGTACAACATAACTTCAATCCCAGCAAAGTTGACCAAATCTAAGACTAACAAAACAAACAGATACAAATTAAGATTCACAGTGACATAAAATTGACAAGAGAGGTACCAACAAAACAGGAACTAACATACAAATCACAAATATATATAGGAAATACATCAAACAAACTTAACATACTGCTAAAGTAAACTACAGTAAGTTTTGCATAACACACTGCACACAGCCTAAGAACAAAAACTCACTCCAGAAAAACAAGACCACCTTTGCACACAACCAGGCATGTACAAAATTGACTAAGGATTGTCAAAAATTCTTTATCGGCCAGATGGGCAGAAATTTCGAGATTAGATAAGAAATAGACATCTATATACATCACCTCTTGTGAGTAGATCTAATGTTGAAACTAGAATCAGTGACTATTAAGTGACTGTATACCCTGTTCATCATAAGAATAAACCTGGTGTAAGCAAACACAAACACGATAGATTGGTCAGAAGCCATAGCACACATGAACTGGTGCTGTTGTGCTCTTTGAAGTATATATTAAACACATTATTACTAAGTTATGTTAAATGAAACTTAAAGAAAAACTTCGAAGGCTGTTAATACATCAGAATATCTTAATCATGCTGTAGCTACGTACCTTTTAGCTTAAAAATCATATACAGTCACAGTCTCTCTACTGTTGTTCTCTGATTGTCGCACTATTAATATGCAGTAGGAAAGTGATTGAGGCTGCTTCCTGATCCGTAGTGAAGCACACGTGTGGAACATGGTCAAAAGGTGCCGAGAAATAGGTTGCTCTTAATGTTTTTCATAAATTTACGGGAACAAACTGTTTTGAAGTTTCCAAGGGACTGTATTCAACAGTTGAGATGCTAATATAGACTGAATGTATAGTGGAATTGGTAGTGTGGAGTGATAACTAAGTGCAGTTCATGGATCGCAGGTTCAAGTCTCAGCTTGCTCATCTTTTTTTCATTCACTTTGAAATACCTACATCTCATAATTGTAAAATTCGTTGTCATTTTTTATGAATAATGCAGATCATCTTGTTTCTAATTACATATTGCATGCAAAACTCCTGTTTTCATTTCAAATATAAATTCTTAATTATCAATATTTTATGAAAGATTGTTAACAAAGATCACTTAACTTACAACAACATAACAATTTAACTTTTTAGGACAAAAATGAAAAACAAAATACTATTTATTTGTACTACGTCCATTGTTTTATAGCACAGATGTAGTCTCACATTAACCAGAGTGATAAATGATGTAGACACATTAAAAACAATCAGTTTCGCAATATCAAGCACACCTTACAAATGCCTTTTTTTTTTTTTGCATGTACCATTACAATATGAACCCAAAAGAACTGATCTGGAGCCAAGGTAGACTGTTTAGCTGCCAGACGTACTGCACTAACAACACAGCTTTTTCGCATGTCACTGCTGAACGTTTGTGGGATATAGAATGGTATGTCATAAAAGAAGAGGAGCAAATGCGGCACCTTAGTAGCTTTGTGGATTCTGTTGTTGATCGACTCTTAATCACCGTAGCACATGGCAATTCCAGAAATGAAATGTACTTCCCGGTTGTGGAAAAGGAAGGAGCTAAGAGATTACCAGACGACTGACTAATTAATATCTTCAGTGGCTTCAGTATTAACCAGTACAGTGAAATCCCTGCATTATGCTTTTGCAACACACAAAGCTCGTTCAAAGGAATTATCCTGTGTTTAAGTTAGGAATTTTCATCACTCTTGTTTGTAATTAGAATACTACATTAGGTGGGAATGAGAGCATTTTATGCTTTCCTTCTAGACACCTATGTCTCGCATTATCCCTTATTTATGTGCGTCTAACACAGCATAAGACATATCCTTATGATCATACTTAACACAGCTTGACTTCCGCTCCACGTGAAATGAAATCCAATGAGATTCCAGCAAACGCAGAATATGTGGTGTAATGTTTACATCAGGTTTATTCTTATGATGAACAGATTATAGCACTAGCAATAACTAAAGTACAATGGGCAATTAAAACAAGTAGGAAGAGTTAAACATACAGCAACCAAAATAAACACGTAGCAGTGTCACATCTAAACACTGTGGCATGGTTGGCACTGTCCCGATGTATGACCTAAGTTGCAATACCAGAGAAGGAAAGTTGCTACTCATTATATAGTAGAGATGCTGAGTCGCGATAGGCACAACAAAAACATTCACACAATTAACTTGCACACACATCTGCAGTCTCAGAGATCTGAAACTACACTGTGAGCAGCAGCACCAATGCATGATGGGAGTGGCGACTGGGTGGGGGTGCCTCTCAAAGTACCACAGTCTGGCAACAGAGGAACATTCCCCTCTTAACTCAGTACAATCCAGGACTGGAGCAACTGAATTACATTCTCCGCCAGGGTTTTGATTTCCTCTCATTGTGCAGTGAAATGAGGAACATCTTGCCCACTTTCCTTCCCATCCCTCCCACAGTGGTATCCTGCCGTCCAATAAACCTACACAATATATTTGTCCATCCCTACACAATCCTTGCTCCCAACCCCTTACCTCATGGCTCATATCCCTGTAATAGACCTAGATTCAAGACCTGTCCCATACATCCTCCCACCACCACCACCACCACCACCTCTTCCTACTACTCCAGTTCAGTCACAAACA
The DNA here is from genome assembly GCF_023897955.1 of Schistocerca gregaria. Lineage (NCBI taxonomy): Eukaryota > Metazoa > Arthropoda > Insecta > Orthoptera > Acrididae > Schistocerca > Schistocerca gregaria. The sequence goes on from NC_064925.1 coordinate 158,020,943, forward strand.
TCACTTATTCCATCAAAGTCAGGGCTACCTGTGAAACCAGTCTTGTGATCTACACGCTAAGGTGCGAGCACTGTGCTACATTCTATGTAGGCATGACAACCAACAAGCTGCCTGTCCACATGAATGGACATCAACAAACTGTGACCAAGAAACAATTGGACCACCCTATCGCTGAGAACACTGTCAAACATGACATCCTTCATTTCAATGACTGCTTCACAGCCTGTGCCATATGGATCCACCCCCAAACACTAGTTTTTCTGAATTGAGCAGGTGGGAACTTTCCCGGCAATATATCCTACAGTCCCATAAGCCTCCTGGTCTCAACCTTCATTAATCATTGTCCTCTCCCATCCAGTCCCTACTCTGTTCCCATTCCCGAACTACACAGCTCTCATTCCACCATTGTACCCAGTCTTTTTACGTCTCTTCGTTTCCACTAACCATTCCCTCCCCATCTCTCCCCTGCCCTGCATCTAACGTCCAGTACCCTCTCTTTACCTCGTCCCTGCACACTCCCCAGCAGCACGTCACTGTCCGCTACCCCAACCTACTATCCCTCCCACTCCTCGCACCAGCCTCCTTCTTACGCCCATCCAGTCACCACTCCCACCACACACTGGTGCTGCTGCTTGCGGTGTGGCTTCAGTTGCCTATGCCTGCAAGTGTGTGTGTGTGTGTGTGTGGGGGGGGGGGGGGGGGGTCTATTTTTGGTGAAGGCCTTACTGGCCGAAAGCTTTATTAGTGAAAGTCTCGTTATGCCTATCTGCAATTCAGCATCTCTGCTATATGGTGAGTGGCAACTTTCCTTTCCACAGAAGGTTATTTGAAGTTTTACAGGGAGCAGTGGGCAGTGATGAAATTAGCAAAATGAAATACAATAGAAGATGGATGGGTAGATTCGAGGAATAGTGAAGGTACCAGACTATCATACAGGAGGAAAGATAAGGCCCATTTAAGATCCTTGGATAACACACATGAACCTAAATTTCACTGAAAAAAGAAGAAAATATGAAAAGCAAGCAAATCAGATAACGAAAGTGACATAGATATCTAAAAAATGAGGGTGCCAAAAATGTGAAAACTTATGAAGCAGGAATGGTTGGGAACAATTGCAAAGCTGTAAAAGAATGCATAACTATAAGAAACCTAGAGAGTGCTTAAGAGAGCTTTGGAGAAAAGATAAGTGCCTGTGTGAACATCAACAGCTCAGACAGCAAGCCACCACTAAGAAATGAAGGGGAGGATCAAAGGTGGAAAGAATACCTAGGAAGGCTTTATAATGGTAAAAAACTCAATGGCAGTATTGTGGTAAGGGAAGAGGGAATGAAAGTGAGACAGGAGACGTGACACTGTAAGAAGATTTGACAAAGTATTTAAAAGATGAAAACTGAAACTACCTACCTACCTACCTACCTACCTACCTACCTACCTACCTACCACCTACCTACAGAAAATGACACTCCACCTGTACTATTAAGATCCTTGTGAAGAATCAGCCAAGTAAAACACTGAGAAAAAAAAGGCAGGTGCAGACAGGTGTGAATATTACTTAACTATATTCAAAGAAATGTGACTGATGCCTGAACTGGGACTTACATGCATCGAGAGTAGAAAACAGTGCATTGAGAATGGCTAGCTATTAGCCAAAATCTGGATTTGCATAATAAAATATAAAAAAGGATGACTTGATTGCTGCACTTTATAATTTATAAGCCACATAATCACAGAGAGCACCCACTTTCTGAATGGAAGGTAACCTGACTTAACTATCAGTTTACTAAGACTTGGTAACAAAATATAGTAATAAGAATTATTAACAGAAGGATGGAATGAAGTAAAAGCCAACCCAGATGAAAATCAGTTTGGGTTCTGAAGAAATGTACGATTGTCAAATTTTAATACCGCCACAATGCTTATCTTAGAAGATAGGATCTTAAAAGACAAGTAGAAAAAAGCAAACCAAAATTTATAGCATTTGTAAATTTACAAAAATCTTTTGAAAACGCTGCCTGCAATATACCCTTGAATCCCAGAAGTTATAAGGGATGAAATAAAGATAGCAAGTGGCTGTCTACAACTTGCACAGAAATGAGACTGCAGTTATGAGCCTAAAGGCCTGAAAAGAAAGAAATAGTTGAGAAAGGTGAAAGGCAGGTCTGCAGTCTATGCCCCATGTTGTTCGATCTGTACCTTGACTATGCAATAAAGGAGAGAAAGTTCACGAAGAAGAAACTTTGAGCTTTGCCAATGACATTGTAATTTTTTCAGACAGTAAAGGACTTAGAAGATGTGTTGAACAGAATGGACAGAGCCTTGAAAAAAGGTAATAAGGTGAACATCAACAAAAGTGGAACAATGATAAAGGAGTGTAATCAAATTAAATCAGGCAATGGTGACAGAATTAGGTTAGGAAATAGCACATGAAAAGCAGTAGATGAAATGCAAATGAAAAGCAGTAGATGATATATCATTTATTTTGAGAAGATTTCTCCTGGAGAAATAGCAGTCTTCATAAAAAAATACTTTAAAAATGGATTTTAAACAATCTTGATCACAAAAACATTTATCTCGATGGTAACTGGTTTTGGTTAATATTTGCCCATCCTCAGACCCTCACCGTAAGCAGTGGTAGTGAATGGAGGAATTGTTGTGACCTCCATGAATGAGCATTTGGCACTCGTGGAGTCACAACACACACTCTATTCATGACCACTGCCTACCATCATGGTACAAGGGTCTGAGGGTAGTCAAATGAAGACCGAAACCAGTTTAGTAGCTGTCAACAGCAGAAACAAGGAGGATATAAATTGCAGACTGGTGGTTAACAAGGAAACTGTATCTGTAAGAGAGATTTGTATTTCATGTTAAAAGATTGAAGTGCTTGAAAGTCTTTCCTGGTGGGGAAAATACTGAGTGTGGCATTATTTGGAAATGAAATGTCTGTGATCAAAGTATAGATTAGACAAAATATAAGATTTTAAAATGAAATGTTACAGAACAATGTTTAAGGTTAGATGAGTAGATAAAGTAACTAATAAAGCGGTACTGCATTAAACTGGTGAGAAAAGAATTTCATGGAACAAGTAGACTAAAAGAAGAAAGGTTGGAAGGTCAGATCCTGAGGCATTAAGTACTTGTCAGTTCAGTTAGGAGGTTAATAATTGCAAAGTGGCACTAAGATCTGACTACAACAAACAAGATCATGCGGATGTTGGTTGGGGTACTTATTCAGAGATAAAGAGACTTGCACTTAACAGACCCGTATGCAGTGCTGTAAAAAAACAGTCTTCATGGTAAAGATCACAAAAAAGAACAACAAAAACAAACATTTCAACAAGCCTGGATGAAATTATGACAGGTATGAAGATCGATGAAGTTTAACTTCTTAAACCTACTGTATACACAACTAAACCTGTTTAGAGGGCATAAAATTTTCAAAACTGAGTAGAGGACATAATTTTCAGCTGTGAACTGTGTGTACGGAAATCCACAGCGCTTTTATCGGTTAAAATAAAATATTATTTCCTTTTACACTTTAGCTTCACTTATTGTGATACTTACATCTGACACACACTACTTGTAATTGCTAACCACAATACAGCCACAATATGCAATAGAACTTTGTGACCATAGTACAAAGAACAATGGCTTTTCAGAAAGCAACAAATAATGTCCACATTTAGATTTCAGTCATAATAATGTACTTCACACACTGAGACATGTGGGTATCTGTATATAGTAAAAACAAAGATTCCAAGACTTACCAAGCGGGAAAGCGCCGGCAGACAGGCACCACGAACAAAACACACAAACACACACACACACACACACACACACACACACACACACACACACAATTACTAGCTTTTACAACCGATGGTTGCTTCTTCAGGAAGGAGAGGGAAAGACGAAAGGAAGTGGGTTTTGAGGGAGAGGGTAAGGAGTCAAGGAGTCATTCCAATCCCGGGAGCGGAAAGACTTCCCTTGGGGGGAAAAAAAGGACAGGCGTACACTCGTACACACACACACACACACACACACACACACACATATCCATCCGCGGATGGAGCAGAAAAAAGGTGCCAGATGACTACCAAATGCATGATCAGGACCCAAACGAATGACCTGAAATGGATATCGACTGTACTCTGAAACAACACAAATATGTGCAAAACAGCATAACAAGACACGACTGGCCAACCTCAAGATACATAGGAAATAAGACACAGTATAAGAAGAAGTAGACGTTTTCACCAAAATTTGGAAATGTGTCTGAGAATTAGTTTGGATCTACCTATGCATGGCTCCATCAAAAATTTTGACAGCAGAAAAATTCCTTGAACTTTGCACAATGGATAAATCCATCTTCTCCACAAAAAAGGAGATATGAGCATTCCAGATAACTACTGAGGTACATCCGACTGAACAACATTTGGATCAAAAGGTAGGTAAAAAACCAGGAATGCCTAAGACTATGGAGAAGTGTGCAGAAAAAAATCATCACTTCAGAATAAGTCACGGAATATTACAAGAAATGCTTAGGCACAAAGTGCAATAGGTGCAAACAAGAAGATACACAACATACATCACAGTGATAGTACGTTATCCCACACAAGGCAGAAATTCAAACCAGCCAGCTTACTAGCAGATTGACAGGGGGTGACACAAGTAGGCAGGCCAGCAGCAACTCCATCTACATCGATACTCTGCAAATCACATTTAAGTGCCTGGCAGAGAGTTCATCAAACCTCCTTCACAATTCTCTATTATTCCAATCTCATGCGGCGCATGGAAAGAACGAACACCTTTATCTTTCTGCACGAGCTCTGATTCCCCTGTACTCCAAGACACGGGCAGCTTCTAACAGCACATGCAGGCCAAACTGTTTACAACTTTGGCTGAAACTAAGTTGAGCTAATTTAACAGTAGTGTTACTCCACAAGACAACTATTTAGGGTAACACCACAATGGCAATCAGCAGTCCCATTGCAGCCAGCAGCAACTTTAAGAACTAGTCACAAAAATTCCAAAGAATGCACTATAATACTGCTGGGTCAATATTAATGCAAACTTGGCAGGCAGAAAAAACTTCAGGAACATTGCTGGGACTACCCAGCTCACAAAAGGACAAATGAGAATATCAAATGACTAATAGAACTACACACAACGATCAACTAGTAATGAAATTCACAGCTTTTAACCCTTAAGTAGCTGCGTCGGGTGAAAATGACCCGACAAACTTTTCTTTTGCTTAATTTCTTTGGCACTTAACATCTCAAACTTGCAGATGGCATGTATTTTCCTTTACGGTTAAGCTGTTTCAGACGGTGTATTCGGAGTCACCACTGCCTTCACTGTACTTGATTGGGCACAACTGTTTGCATGTTCACACTTATTTTTCACCTGTGGCCCAATGGGAGTGCAAGTGTTTAACCGCAAAATACAGAGGCAACAAGAGTACGAACAACAGCATTTCTTCTTTCCTGCATAAGCAAATCAAATAATTTACTAATATTATTTTTATTTCATATTTTCTTCTCTCAGTCGAAAGTAATGTGACTTGCATCCACCATTAAAATGGGAGATCAAGGAAATAATCGAACCCCTCAAAAACAATAAAACACCAGGAGAGGATTCCATAACAGCAGAATTTTAGAAACATTCAAATAACAAATATCTGGTCAAGCTAACTGAAATCATTCAACACATTTGGCTAACAGGAGTGATTCCGGAAGACTGGAAGACAGCCTTGATCCAGCCACCACACAAAGTAGGTGATAAAACTGATGTTAACAACCACAGAGGCATTTCTCTCCTATCGATTACCTACAAAAGCACATCAAAAGCACTGTTAGCTAGGGTAGAATAACAACTCAAATCTCAAATTTATTTGGTTAGTATAATTTACTTTTTGTTCCAATTGATGCATAGTGAGGAGATCCTCCAGGATGTAGAACACGTCAGAAAAAAAAGAATACACAAAAATAAATATTTACAATGAAAAACAAATATACTAATGTATATTCCATAGATCCAAAGTTGAGAGATCATCATGGACATGGAACAAGTAAAGGAAATTTTTGAATGTAGCTTCAATTACAAGGCAATAAACACTAAATAGAAAAATCATTTTACAACAGTTATATACAATTAGTGTATTATTGCACTGAATTTGTACAGATGTCAGATTGTACTATTACTCGCATCATTTGATATCATTAGTGACACTCACATAAGTCAGTTCTACTAAGAAAGTGATCAATGGAGGAGGAGGAGGAGGAATTACTGCCAATAAATCCTTTAAGCGGCTCTTAAACTGAACTTTATTGGTAGTTAAACTTTTTACAGCTGCTGGCAAGTAACTGAAAATGTGTGCTTCTGAATAATGGACACTTTAAATCTTTGTGAAGATTATTCTTATTTGCAGAATTTGTTCCATAACTGAGGTGTTGGTTTCAAAAAACATATATTTTAATAGCAAATTCCATTCAGCAGTAGTTCATATCCCTAGTACCCTAAACAGGCCTCTGCGGGATGTTCTTGAGCTTACTACATAAATAATTCTTACTATAAGTTTCTAGAGCTGGAAAACTTTAGCTTGGCTTGATGAATGGATCCAAAAAATAACCCTGTGTGATATTACGAAATGAAATTGTGCGTAGTATGTCAG